>NC_060064.1:13899925-14502322 GCF_020283565.1 Trifolium pratense | reverse complement strand
TGCTTCTGCTTGAGCATTGGCAAGTAGTTGTGACAAACACAACTAAAAGAATCATCAAAATCAAATAGGGGGGTCATCATCACTAACCTACCAATGAATAACATAAACTAAATTAAATCAATTAAAAAAAGAGATTCAACAAATAATATAAGAGAACCTTGTTATTCTCATTAACTGCTGCTGCTTGTGCATTGCCAAGTAGTTGTGCACAAAAACTACTTAAAGAATCATCAAAATCAAATAGGGAATCAGAGATGGAATCTCAAAATCAGAGAAAAAATCACAAAATTAGAGAGAATGTGAGAGAGAGAGAGAGAGAGAGAGAGAGAGAGAGAGATAGGAAAAGAACCTTGTGACAGGGTGATTTGGCTTGACTTCAACACCTTTTAGAGTGACCACATTTCCAATATCAAGAAGTGATCTTCGGGTTCCTTCCTTAACCTGCTGCACCGTTCTCTTTCACCGATTTCCCTCCACCCACTACAGCATCACCTATAACATTGCAAAAAAACGTTGAGTCTTATTCAAGGTACAATAAACTCTGAGATTGAAACCAGCAAGATGGAAAGCAGCTTATTAGGTTTAAGAAATCAAGAACAGAAAACGTCAGAAACAAAAAAGCAACCAAAACCACCAATGAGATATAATATACAATCATGAGAAAGATAGAATAAAATAGAGATAGATTAATCAAATCTCGAGGAGCCATGCTATGAAGAACTACCACACAGTAGAAGTCACAACCAATTGGAGATCACCAAATGAAGGCATAACAATAATGCGAAATATGTCACAAGTCACAGCCAATTGGAGATTCTGGTCCTCTATGTGAAACGGTACAAAATTTAGGCCCCCCACCTATACCACAGAAAGATCAAATAAAGCACCAAAGCAGCTTAAGTAAAATTCAGTGTAGAATTCCTCATTCAAGGGGAGGGAGAAAAGATATACTTTAGAATCTTATATGCTTCAGTTCTAATGTTCCTCATGCACAAACACAAAATCACCAAGACTAGCAGGACACGACAAGTAAGAACATGACAGATCCCAAAGCTGAATTAAATGGAAAGTAGTTAACCTCAGTCTGCCACTGGCTCCAAAGCACACAACGCATTCATAAGCCATCCAACAACCACACAAAACACTCAGTCTGGCACAATTTAGTCTTACTAGAAATGACCAAATTTAAGCAATTTAACAGTGGGAATTACTCGACGCACCCGATGGATCATTGCAACGATTTTCCGTCAATATGAAATGACACAATTTAGGCCACTGCACAAAACTAAAACATACACAGATTAGATTCTCAAGAATGATACAAACTTAATAAAACAAATGCAGGACAAGAATCTGTAAGAAAAATATAGTATTAAGGGAAATAAACCCCCAATTGATTATAATACCCGGCATAGTCAAACATTCATATATTTACCTCTTTCTGTAATTTGGGAAGAATAAACAATAAGAATTAATATTAAACTTAACTCGTCGCTTGATATTATAACGAACTTAATTGTTTCAACACATAAAGTCAGATCAAAGCCTAGAAAAAACGTACAGAATAATTCAATGACATAATCTACGACGAATTTAGACTTATCCAGAGCCAATAATTGTGAATGACTTATCATAAAATTCACATAATAGCCAAGCTAAGAGATGTACACCAGAATCATATATATTCAACTCCTCTTCTTGAAAAAGACGGATATACAGCGGAATCATAAATTCTAAAGCTCTCCTAATACTCAAATTCCTAATAGTACATAAATACTCATAACAAAAACTACTAAAAAGAACATGCAAATTCATTATTCATAAAGAATCATATGCATAGAAAAAATGAATTAAGATGCATGATCCATAACATAACACATCTTTATGTCAAAGCCATATGTATACAACTAAACTCTTACCATCCTCTTGATTTCAGCTTCTACTGCATCTATGCCTTGAACAAGTTGTACTTCGTTGAATCGGTACCTGTAATGACAAGTGTTAGTGGAAAAAAAAGGCAAAAACTTAACATAGGTGAAATAGGGGTTCTAATACATGGTTCATAACAGAAGAACCAATCTTGCTTGCTTCTGGCTGTGAGAACAGAAGTACGAGTACGTGATCGTTTTTTCTTGGAATTAACATCTGCTTCCTTTTTCTTGTGCACAGTCTTGTCTTCACTGTCCTTTTCATCTGAGATTTCAATGACTTCAACAGGCTTTGGTTTTGCAGTGACTTTCTTCAGAACAGCAGGTTTAGGGGCCACTCTTTTAGCCACTGCTGCAACTCCATCAACAGCAGCAGTAGGAACATTGGCACAAGCTTGTTTCTACAATTTCAAAACATTATAAAAAATCAGAAAACAACAATCATAATTAAACTAAATTAATCAAAGAAAGATTGAACAAATAATATAGGAAAGATTTGCAAGATCTTTCAGAATAACAAAATTCATGAAAAAAAACCAACCCAGAAATTTTTTTCCTTTCAATCCCCTTTCTAAACCCCCAAATTTCCAATCTTGCAACAAATTATTGAACCCCAGAAAAGAATTAAACCAGAAAAATTAATGAAACAAAATCAAAATTAGTACGATGATTGAACAAAACACGTGAAAAAGAAACCAACCCAGAAACTAATCTTACATAGAACTACCTTGTTTCAACACACTAATCTGCCTAAAACAGGTTCATATAATTCAATACATGTGCAATCATAGCCTGAAAAATTAATTCCAAACAATTCAATGAACAAACCAGGTTTTACCAGATCCAATGATTGTGAAAGAAGTGTCACAAAACTCTATAATATTTGAAACAAACACTGCTGGGATAGCATCCAGGCACCACATCGCTTTATTTGTTTTTTTGAAAAAGCCGTCGTATTCAAGATATAATGACTGCACTTGGATACAATGTCTTAGGATGATTATGTTGGTAAAGAATGACAGAGCTTTTCACAAATACGCATTGATTATGTTGGTACAATAAACAAGAGATTGTCACCTTTGTCTGTATCTTGCAATCTGTGTACACAACTAAAATTCAAAAAAATAGTCTCATAAAAATAAATAAAATAAAATCAAGATGCTAAGAATGAGGCAACCTCCAGAAGCACTCCTTTTCCAGTACTGTAGTGAACAGAAAAATTGCCGGCATCCTTTAATAATCTACAAAGGTCCTGAGATTCGAGTTTGTGCAATTCATGTACTGCTGGCATCAAGTTTAACATCTGCTCAAACAAATAAATGGAACTTATTTAAATTCCTGTCATTAAAACAGTTGATGCCATAAAAAAATAGTATCATGGATCCTAGTCACATTCAAGTGGTTACTACTTGTCTGTATACCACTACCAGATGGTTCTTCCTTAGCAATGATCATTCTTGCAAATTATTACGAAGACAAAAAAGCCATGTGTCAGCAAAATAGACCAAGGAATTTTGAAGAAATTGGACATGTTTAGTACTGCAAAAAATTCCTATTTGTCATCACTGAAATTCTGCTATGTGATGCTGCCATGTCCCCCTTGGGGTAATCAGTTGAGTATGGTGCACACACATTTAACCAATTAAAAATACGATTTTTGAAGAACCGGTAGCATCATCATTTATTTTATTTTTTGGCAAAACCACCTAGAAGACTGCGCGACTAATGATTAAACAATCTCTGGCATGCATTTATGTTGGCTCTAGATTTTCCTACCCAACCAGATTATGCAAAATATCTTATTTTTCTTAACAATAAAAGAAGACCATACAGGAAGAATGAAAGGAATGTACACATATTTCTTACCACAATTTCTTAATTCAATACCATAAAACCAAAAGTTGGGTCACACAAACCAAATCACGAAAGCTCACAATTTCAGATTGGAAAAAAACAAAAAAAGAAGTAAACCCTAGGTATTGTGCGTCGTTTGAAATTTAGTTTTGCCAACAAAATTAATACTGACCTGGAGGCCATAGATTAGCTACTCGTTCGTGTAGTAACTGCCTGCGTTGTTTTGAAAATGTAATACCGAAATTCCTAAACCACAAAAAAAGTATGAGAACCCTTGTCTGCCTCAGGTTCCACGGGCACCCCACACATTTATCTCCTGTTTCACCCACACAGAAAACTAAATGAAACTGACAAAAGTAAAAGCTAAGTATCCAACGTAGACTGAAATGTAAAGAGTCTTAGAAGAGATAACCCAATTAAAGCCTGCACATGATGTGTGACGCAATTTTGGCTTCCTCCTAACAACAGAGGAGTCCCGGACCACTGTAACCAAAAGGATATCTTTTTAGGAGTATCATCTGTATCAATCATCATCTAAATCATTAATAACAATTGAAACCACTCAAACCAATAAAAGAAGATAATATAAAACCTTTTCCGACGACCAAATCATCAGACAAACATAGAATCGTGTAAACTTTGGCACTGTCAGAATTCAGATAAAAAAGTCAAACATAGAACAAAGAAGTAAATCGACTAGACAATAAGAATAGAAATGAAAATAAAAATAGTTCACAACCCAAGTACATGGTAGCAAAATAAACATGAGGCTTGATGTTACTTAGAATGTTATTGTTTCAAAACAAACTACACTGCAGAAAACAGCGTGTCATATTTCAATTCACATGTATGGCGGTCTAAGCCAGAACAAAATCAAAAAACCAGAAAAGAATAAGAATACAAAACATGAAGATCAAACAACAGAAAGATAGAACCAGTAACAGAAGGAATCAGTGTTCACAAATTACCTCCCTGCAACATCGAAGGAAATAAAATATCAAGAAAATATGCATTCAAAAGCGATGGAGTTATTGAAAACTAAAATAATTAAAAAAGAGAGAAGCAAATCAAAACTTGAGGTCTCCATACCTTGATGAAAGATCAACATTATTTTTATTTTGATAAACCATGCTGCAGAAAAACAAGTTCACGGTTCAATTTGAGTGTAAAGTAATCAAAGCCCAAAAATAAAAATCAGAAAGAAGGATTGGTCAAAGAAATTTGATTATGCATCTGAAGCTATCATCGTTTTTATTATAATATCAAATTGTTCCAGATATCCAGAAATCAGCTACCTGCAAATGTATAAACGGATATTTTGATATTCTTTTATTTTCAATAGTTTGACAAGATATATCAAAAAAACTACATGGAAACAAAATGAATTTACTAGAGATCACCAAATTAAAACTTTACGCTCCATCTTCTTTGTCCATTTTATCAAGGCATTCCATCGAAACTTCATTGCCCACTGCAAAACAGAGAAACACATCTCTCGATTATCAAACAAAGAATTATATCAAAAAATAATACAAAACAAAATCTTGATGAGTAAAAGAAGAGTCGAGAGAAGTTTGATTGTGTGAATTCTGACAGCATATCCAGACGTAAATCAAAATCATATCCTCTCTAGCAACACCTAAGAATAAATAACAAATCATGAAATTTATGCTCTCCGAATCAATAAAGATTGAAACAAAAAGAATTTACTAGAGATCACCAAATGAAAACTATTGGCTCTGTGCTCTTGTCCATTTTATGAACGCATTCTAGACATCAAAATCTCTTAGACCGCTGCAAAACGGATAAACGCGTCTCTGGATTACCAAACAAAGAATTATATCAAAAAATTATACAAAACAAAATCTTGATGGGTAAAAGAAGAGTCAAGAGAAGTTTGATTCTTAGAAAAGCATATCAAGACTTAAATCAAAACCAAATCCTCTTCTGCAACACCTAAGAAGAGTCAAGAGAAGTTTGATTCTGAGAAAAGCATATCAAGAGTTAAATCAAAACCATAGATCAACATCATATCGTCACTATCAATTTAATATCATGAACTATAGATCAACATCATATCCTCACTATTAATTTAATATCATGGTGTGCTCAATATTAAACGTCACAATTTAAGCCTACTAAGCCTACTTCAATACCAGAGGAGTTTGTGGGCCAATGAAACAGGTCATCGTAACAAACACCACCTAACCAAGTTGTCGAAAATACTTACCTTGGGAAGGGAAGAGTTACTCCAGATTTTTGTATGTTAAACCACGGAGTAAAACGTTACACAAACTCACAAAAACTTCAGCACTGGAAGAATATGATAACCTCACCATAAGCTTTCACAAAGGAATCAAGTGTGGATGCTGAAACAACTATAATGAAATGTGAAGAATTCAAATATGAGTACAGATCACCAAATTAAAGCTTAGAAAAAATATGTAACACAGCCAACTGAACATTAAGACGGTCATTAAAAGGTTCAGTGTTTTGTTTCAAAAAAAAAAGGTTCAGTGTTTGAAAAAGTAGGAAACTTTTGTGGTATACCAAACCCGTGTAAATCTTACTCAAAACAATACAAAAATCAGAAAACAATCATCATCACTAACCTACCAATGAATAACATAAATTAAATTAAATCAATTAAAAGAAAGAGATTCAACAAATAATATAAGAGAACCTTGTTATTCTAATTAACTGCTTCTGCTTGAGCATTGGCAAGTAGTTGTGACAAACACAACTAAAAGAATCATCAAAATCAAATAGGGGGGTCATCATCACTAACCTACCAATGAATAACATAAACTAAATTAAATCAATTAAAAAAAGAGATTCAACAAATAATATAAGAGAACCTTGTTATTCTCATTAACTGCTGCTGCTTGTGCATTGCCAAGTAGTTGTGCACAAAAACTACTTAAAGAATCATCAAAATCAAATAGGGAATCAGAGATGGAATCTCAAAATCAGAGAAAAAATCACAAAATTAGAGAGAATGTGAGAGAGAGAGAGAGAGAGAGAGAGAGAGAGAGGAAAAGAACCTTGTGACAGGGCAATTTGGCTTGACTTCAACACATTATAGAGTGACCACATTTCCAATATCAAGAAGTGATCTTCGGTTCCTTCCTTAATCTGCTGCACCGTTCTCTTTCACCGATTTCCCTCCCCCCACTACAGCATCACCTATAACATTGCAAAAAAACGTTGAGTCTTATTCAAGGTACAATAAACTCTGAGATTGAAACCAGCAAGATGGAAAGCAGCTTATTAGGTTTAAGAAATCAAGAACAGAAAACATCAGAAACAAAAAAGCAACTAATACCACCAATGAGATATAATATACAATCATGAGAAAGATAGAATAAAATAGAGATAGAATAATCAAATCTCGAGGAGCCATGCTATGAAGAACTACCACACAGTAGAAGTCACAACCAATTGGAGATCACCAAATGAAAGCATAACAATAATGCGAACATATGTCACAAGTCACAGCCAATTGGAGATTCTGATCCTCTATGTGAAACGGTACAAAATTTAGGCCCCCCACCTATACCACAGACAGATCAAATAAAGCACCAAAGCAGCTTAAGTAAAATTCAGTGTAGAATTCCTCATTCAAGGGGAGGGAGAAAAGATATACTTTAGAATCTTATATGCTTCAGCTCTAATGTTCCTCATGCACAAACACAAAATCACCAAGACTAGCAGGACACGACAAGTAAGAACATGACAGATCCCAAAGCTGAATTAAATGGAAAGTAGTTAACCTCAGTCTGCCACTGGCTCCAAAGCACACAACGCATTCATAAGCCATCCAACAACCACACAAAACACTCAGTCTGGCACAATTTAGTCTTACTAGAAATGACCAAATTTAAGCAATTTAACAGTGGGAATTACTCGACGCACCCGATGGATCATTGCAACGATTTTCCGTCAATATGAAATGACACAATTTAGGCCACTGCACAAAACTAAAACATACACAGATTCTCAAGAATGATACAAACTTAATAAAACAAATGCACGACAAGAATCTGTAAGAAAAATATAGTATTAAGGGAAGTAAACCCCCAACTGATTATAATACCCGGAATAGTCAAACATTCATATATTTACCTCTTTCTGTAAATTGGGAAGAATAAACAATAAGAATTAATATTAAACTTAACTCATCGCTTGATATTATAACGAACTTAATTGTTTCAACACATAAAGTCAAATCAAAGCCTAGAAAAAACGTACAGAATAATTCAATGACATAATCTACGACGAATTTAGACTTATCCAGAGCCAACAATTGTGAATGACGTATCATAAAATTCACATAATAGCCAAGCTAAGAGATGTACACCAGAATCATATATATTCAACTCCTCTTCTTGAAAAAGACGGATATACACCGGAATCATAAATTCTAAAGCTCTCCTAATACTCAAATTCCTAATAGTACATACATACTCATAACAAAAACTACTAAAAAGAACATGCAAATTCATTATTCATAAAGAATCATATGCATAGCAAAAATGAATTAAAATGCATGATCCATAACATAACACATCTTTATGTCAAAGTCATATGTATACAACTAAACTCTTACCATCCTCTTGATTTCAGCTTCTACTGCATCTATGCCTTGAACAAGTTGTACTTCGTTGAATCGGTACCTGTAATGACAAGTGTTAGTGGAAAAAAAGGCAAAAACTTAACATAGGTGAAATAGGGGTTCTAATACATGGTTCATAACAGAAGAACCAATCTTGCTTGCTTCTGGCTGTGAGAACAGAAGTAAGAGTGCGTGATCGTTTTTTCTTGTGCACGGTCTTGTCTTCACTGTCCTTTTCATCTGAGATTTCAATGACTTCAACAGGCTTTGGTTTTGCAGTGCTTTCTTCTGAACAGCAGGTTTAGGGGCCATTCTTTTTAGCCACTGCTGCAACTCCATCAACAGCAGCAGTAGGAACATTGGCACAAGCTTGTTTCTACAATTTCAAAACATTACAAAAAATCAGAAAACAACAATCATAATTAATCAAAGAAAGATTGAACAAATAATTTAAGAAAGATTTGCAAGATCTTTCATTCAGATTAACAAAATTCATGAAAAAAAACCAACCCAGAAATTTTTTCCTTTCAATTCCCTTTCCAAACCCCCAAAGTTCCAATCTTGGAACAAATTATTGAACCCCAGAAAAGAATTAAACCAGAAAAATTAATGAAACATCAAAATTAGTACGATGATTGAACAAAACACGTGAAAAAGAAACCAACTCAGAAACTTTTTCCTTTCAATTCCTTTTAAAAATCCCCAAAGTTCTAATCTTTGAACAAATTATTGAACCCAAGAAAAGAATTAAACTAGAAAAATTAATGAAACATATTAGTATGATGATTGAAGAAAACACACACCTCTAGGTTGTTGTTGAGGAACAATTCTTGAAGCCATTGAGAATCTCTTGTTGTTGTTGTTGTTGATTTTTTGTATAAAACCATAAACCAACCCAGAATTTTTGATAGAACTGAATTTCAGAGGGCTGAACTTGTATTTAATGGTGAATATACATTTTTTGAAAAAAAAATAGGGGTCAAGTTGAAAATTTTGAATAAAAAAAGGACAAATTTGCAAGAATTGATAAAATTATAAGAACCAATTTAATATTCACATTGTATCGAATAAGGAAGGAATTTCAAATTCCTATTGTTTGAGTGTCATTTGAGTTTCTCTAAATTTAACTGGGATACAATCCCTCTTAAATTTCCATCATTTTAAAAATTCTCTAAATTAATCATCTAAACAACAAAATTTACATTGAAGAATTTGAATTCTCTCAAAAAATTACATTACATTACCTCAAAACATTGCTTCGTCCAAACACACTTAATTTATCGTAAACATGCATTATGGTGTGTTAAGTGCATGTGATTAAGTTAACCATTTACGTCGACCGAATCAGAGCGCACGCCCCTATGAAATGTTGCTGAGAATTTTTGATAGAACTGAATTTCAGAGAGCTGAACTTGTTCGATTGCCATCTTAAAGTGCTTCATTGTTACAACAGAAGCATCAAAGCTTTCCTGATAATGTCACAAAATGATTTACATATTAATATATATATTTTTGTCAACACATGAATTAGAAATCACGTTGAATATCTGACTAACCTCCAATGCTGCAAGAGCTGCTTGTCGACATACAAGTGATATATCAGCCCCAGTATAACCATCTGTCAGTTGAGCCAGTTCTTTCATGCTAACATCAGAATCATATGGAGTTTTGCGCAAATGAATGCTAAAGATCTCTTCTCGGTCCTTCTCATTTGGAGGTCCAACATATAGCTGACGGTCAAATCGTCCTGTAAATAATGATATTCAAGCTTATCAAACTCATACCAAGTTACCAACTCATCTTCCTTAGTGTATTTCGGTGTTCATGCAACAATGCAAGTGAGAGAAACAGAATAACAACATGGACAATACCTGGTCTTAAAAGAGCAGGATCAATATTGTCTGGCCTATTTGTAGCAGCTATAACAGCAACATCACCTCTGCTACGCACACCTGTAGGACATGATTTTTTTGTCAAAAGAAAAATCGTGATTAAATTTGATCGATGGTTAACGGTTAAATGAGCAACCATTCACATATCAACTAAATCAAGGTTCATCACTAACCATCCATTTGAACAAGGAGTTGAGCCATGACCCTATCAGACACGGAAACACCATCACCATCTCTCCCACGATTCATAGCAAGACTATCTATTTCATCGAAAAATATTACTGATGGGGCATTGTCCCTTGCTTTAACAAACAATGATCTGACAGCCTTCTCAGATTCGCCAACCCATTTGCTGAAGAGTTCAGGACCCTTGACTGCTAGAAAGTTCAGTCCTGCTTCAGAAGCAACTGCACGTGCCATTAGGGTTTTGCTACAACCTGGAGGCCCATACATCAATACACCTGATGGAGCATCAGTCCCAATACGGGTGAATGCATCTCGGTGCTTTTGGGGCCATACTAGTGTTTCCAATAATTGGTTTTTGACTTCCCTTTGGCCGCCAATATCTTCCCATTTAACCTTTAGAACCTCAAGGGTCACCTAGATTAACAAAAAAATAAAAGAAAAATACCACCAGTATTATTTTCCCTTTTCATTTTAAAAAATAATTGATTTAAAAGATCCTTGTTTAACATTTTATAAAAATAAGGAAAATGATTATTCATAGCATAAATGACTAACCATACTTTTTAAGTTTAACATTTCCCATCACACTACATCAGATTTTTGTATCAAGTGCAGATCATGAAAACACAATTACAAAAGATATTTATTTTTGCTTAAGACAAAAATTCCAAAAGTTGACTATTGTTTACCTTTAGGGTTAAATTTGTTTTGATCCCTATAAAATTTGGGGTTTTCAGTTTAGTCTCCACAAAAAAAAAAAAAAAAATCTCAAAAACCTTTCGGTCCGCACTTTTGGTCTCTACTATTAGGTCAACCCTGATTTGACTAATAGAAATCTATGCGAACTTTTTTTGCAGGATTAAATTCGAACATTTTGAATTTTGCAGGGACTAAAACACATTTAACCATATATAAATAAAATATTTTTTGTGACGCCATTTCAACAAAAAGTCCATGTGAGGATTGACCTACCAGCAAGGACCAAAAGTACAGACAGAAAATTTTAGGAAGACGCAAACATGCAAATTTGTTTCAGACTAAAAACCGAAAAAATCCAAATTTTATAGGGACCAAAATTATGATGTTTAACCCTTAATTAGAAAACTACGACTAATCAAATGACAATTGGTAGTGGAATGGAGGCATTAATTAAATTTGACAATACTTGTGTACAAGTAATTTCAAATAGACAGGTTATACATTTTGGAAGCTTGTGTATTTGAAGCATTTCATTTTCTAAAAATTGAAGGGTATTATAGAAAAATTCAGGAAATCAAAATGAACCCAAATCAAATAGACATATCCGTGATGAGAGATATTTTTAATTTAAAAGAATTTACTGGCATCAACCATACCTCTTTCATGGCACTAGGTCTTATTTCGAGCCTAGCCTTTTGAAAATCCTCAAAAGTCACTTGTCTCTTTTCTATAATTTCAGAAGTTTCTACCATTAGGAAGGAAGGCAATAAAAGACTGAAGGCCACCTACTTATCCAAAACAGATGAAGTTGCAATACCTGAATGGTCGCTTGAGTTTGTTGCACTATTAGTCGGAGCGGGTTCCTCTGTTATGTCATCCAAACTACCAATGCAAGTCTTTTTAAATTTAAGTTCGATAGAATGTCGTAGACAAATAGTATTTGCGCAATTGCGGAGGCCAACTAAATCAGCACCTACAAATCCATAAAAGAACAAGATCCTTAATTTGTAACAAAATTTTGCAAAATCCCAAATTTACACGATTTATCATCTGGGCTTCTTGCAAAAACCCATCTTTGCAAGACCTTTCATTCAATTTTGCAAAATAAACGAAAAAGAAACCCCTTTCCAAACCCCCAAAGTTCCAATCTTGGAACAAATTATTGAACCCCAGAAAAGAATTAAACCAGAAAAATTAATGAAACATCAAATTTAGTAGGATGATTGAAGAAAACACGTGAAAAAGAAACCAACCCAGAAACTTTTTCCTTTCAATTCCTTTTACAAATCCCCAAAGTTCTAATCTTTGAACAAATTACTGAACCCCAGAAAAGAATTAAACTAGAAAAATTAATGAAACATATTAGTATGATGATTGAAGAAAACACACACCTCTAGGTTGTTGTTGAGGAACAATTCTTGAAGCCATTGAGAATCTCTTGTTGTTGTTGTTGTTGATTTTTTGTATAAAACCATAAACCAACCCAGAATTTTTTTTCTTATCGCTTTAAATTACCAAACCCTCAAAGTTCCAGTCTTTGAACAAAAAAATTGAACCCCAGAAAGAATAAAACCATAAAACCTGAAAGAATCAATGAATCATAAAAAACAATGAAAAAACAATCAAAAATCGGTACGTGATTGAAGAAAACACACACCTTTGGGTTGTTGTTGAGAAACAATTCTTGAAGCCATTGAGAACCTCTTCTTG
Organism: Trifolium pratense; assembly: GCF_020283565.1. Taxonomy (NCBI): domain Eukaryota; kingdom Viridiplantae; phylum Streptophyta; class Magnoliopsida; order Fabales; family Fabaceae; genus Trifolium; species Trifolium pratense. The sequence continues at coordinate 14,489,438 of NC_060064.1, read as the reverse complement.
TTGTTGTTGTTGATGATGATTTTGTATGATTCTTGAGGGTAGAATCAAACAGTGTTGTTCTCACCACCCTCATACTCTCTTTGCGATTGTAGAATGAATGAATGAATGAATGAATGAATGAATGAATGAATGAATGAATGAATAGGAATGAGAGAATGAGAATGAAAAACCTCTTTTTGAAGCTGATGGAGACAACGTTCTCTCCTCAACGGTCGAATTATTTTGTATAAAACCATAAAACCAACCCAGAATTTTTTCTTATCGCTACATTACCAAACCCTCAAAGTTCCAATCTTTGAACATGATTGAAGAAAACACACACCTTTGGGTTGTTGTTGAGAAACAATTCTTGAAGCCATTGAGAATCTCTTGTTGTTGTTGTTGTTGATGATTTTTTGTATGATTCTTGAGGGTAGAATCAAACAGTGTTGTTCTCACCCTCACACTCTCTTTGTGATTGTACTGTAGAATGAATGAATGAATAAATGAATGACTGAATGAATGAATATGAATGAGAGACAACGTTTCTCTCCTCAACGGTCGAACTATGTGTGCTTTTTTAACCGTTGGATCGTTTTACATTTATCCTATGATAGAACGTGCCTCTATACCCTGCTCCATCTCTTTATATTGACCACCCATGTATTGTAATAAATATGGAGGATCCAAGGGCTTAAAATAATTCGTGAACACTTCGTGAGATTGTTTCTCGCTATAAATAGCAGCCCTCTTATTTCTTTAATAATTTTTTTATCAAATAATAATATATAAAAATATATTTTCTATATGTTAAAAGGATTAATTTTTGCATTTGTAAAAGGATTAATTGTTAAATTTGTTGTCGTAAAATTGTGTTGTATTAAGGGTTTTTTTGGATTCGGCATATTTTTGAGCTTATAAAAATAACTTATTTAAATAAATAATTTTTTGTGTTAATTTATAAGTTTTCATCGACAAAAATTGTATCATTATAAGCTATTTTTATCATAAACTACCCTGAAAATTTTATAATAAGACATAAAAGCTTATTTATTTGCATAAATTGTTTCGCCTAAGCTAAAAAATAAGTGAATTCAAACGAGCCCTAAAATTATCTTTTTTTGCATCAATGACCTTTTTTTTAATGGCAAATTGTTAGTTTCTGATTTTTGGTTGATTTTTAAAAAATGTTTCAAGTATAATCGAACTCGGGTTCTCACGAATGATTCATCCAAGCGAGAGCTCATTAACCACTAGAGTCCAATGTCTTCGTTAATTTTTTTTGTTTTTAATAACAATAGTTAATTATTGGTCACTATTGTTATTAAAATCAACCAAAAATCCTAAAATGGCATCTAAAACTATTTGATTCTTAACGATTGAGTTTTCATCGATTTGCGGTTTTAATTCGGATCGATTTGTGGCTTTAATTTGGATCGCTTTGAATTTAAGAAGTCCTAATTTTAAAGCATAATCAATGGTCATTGTAATTAAAAACGAAAAAAAAAATTGTAATACATAGCAAAGATAACATTTTTTAAGGCAACAGTTTAAAGCTGCTGCCAATTTCAATTAAAGAAAAAAAAAAAAAAAAAAAAAGGATCGCTGCCTTGCCATGGGCGTCATTGCCCACTCAATGGCAACTTTGGTTTGGGAGCCATACCACCACATGTGTAGATGCCGATGGTGGGACCCATAGAGATATTTTGGTGTTTTTTCATGGGAGAGGCACATTTTGGTATTTTTTGAAGAGTAGGGGGACATTATGAAAAAAGTATCGTGTTTTTTGGTCTTTGAAAAATTTTCTATCACAACTTTTGGTCTTTACTTTTAATCAAACTCTTGTTTACTTTCACATTTTTGAATGATTTTTTGTATTCATGTTTATAATATTATAAGAATATCTCCGATAAAAATTTAGAATTTTTTAACATAAAATGAATTATCTAAGAATTATTATGTGCAAAAAACTAAAAAATTCATATTTAATTCACCTCTTATTAAAAAAAAATTAAACTTTTGCAAGAGAGATTTATATAATGTATTAAACATGACCGAAGAAAATAATTTAAAATTGTGAATGATATGCACGAGTTGAATGAAAAGTAGTGACCAAAAATCATGACAAGAAATACTTCACGAATTAAAAATTGCGAAAAAAATCTTTCGGAACTAAAAGCAAAATTTTGAAAAACTATGGGGACTAAAAGAAAAATTTTAGAAAATCTTACTCTTGCGATCGCACGGGAAATACGATGGATACAAATATAGACTACATTTTATAGTAAAAAAAATATTGTTAAAAACTATGATAAATATCTATTTTTAGGTAACATAAGTTATAAGATCTTAAACATTTTTTTTTTTTGTTGGATTTGGGACAAAACCCTTAAAACATAAAACTAAAGATCCAATCTTGGAACAAAACATTGAACCCCAGAAAAATTAATGAAACATCAAATAAAGTTCCGATCTTGGAACAAATAATTAATGAAACATCAAATAAAGTTCTAATCCTGAAACAAAACATTGAACCCCAGAAAAATTAATGAAACATCAAATAAAATTCCAATCCTGGAACAAAACATTGAACCCCGGAAAAATTAATGAAACATCAAATAAAGTTCCAATCACAAAACATTGAATCCCATAAAAAAAATTTGTTGCAAAATTGTCTCATAAAATCTCAATCCAATACACCCCATAAAATCCTGATCACTATCCCTAACTTAATAAGGATGCAACAACATTAACATTCTTAGGGAGAGCTTGCTACCCACTTGGGTTCCACAATGCTCAAGAGGATACCTCGTTTAAGAAAAAAAATGAATAGTTTCTAAAACTAGTCAATAATAAAAGTAATAAAAGGATTGTCTCCAAAAACTAACTAAATTTTTATTTATGTTATGAATAATTTGGTGGATGTCCATTAAGCATTGACCCATTCCACTGGCCCATTATATTGTCCTATAAATAGGACTTGTATTGTCATGTAAACACACACCTTGATGAGAATAATACAATCTCTATTCTTTCTCTTTTCTCTTCTTCTCTCCTCTATACTTATATATTATTACTATTACTTATATTTCATAACACGTTATCAGCACGAGCTTAATTATCAACTGAGGTACGCAATTCTTATTCTATTTTTATGAAATCACAAGTAGTTTTTATTTTTGATTATTATATGATTATGAATCGTTTGAACCTTGTATACTTATAAAGATCAAATAATAATAATTAAAATTAAATAAATAAATAAGCATCATTTCTTTATGTATTTAATTGATTCAATGTTGTTTACGCTTCGTGATATCCGACATTTGTATGGTGAAGCATAACACTTTGATCATTAATATTACATAAAATGTTGATCAATTATTTATTTATTTATTTATAATATGTATCTTGGATGTTTGATATTGTTTGAGTTTCGTGACCGACAACAGTCTGGTGAAGCATCATTATGCTTCGTGACCGACATCTGTATGGTGAAACATCGACACTTCGATCATCCAAAAGAACATAAACATATTTAAGAACTCATAATCTTGGTTCCTGAAGAACCTAGAAAGTTAATACATGAATTCCCGAAGAATTCATAATCTTGGTTCCTAAAGAACCTATTTTTAGTTCCTGAAGAACTTAGACATTTAATACATGAATTCCCGAAGAATTCATAATCTTAGTTCCGGAAGAACTTAAAAAAATTAATTTTGTTCCTGAAGAACTTACGAAATATCACCATTTATCACCATGCATCCCTAATGGATTGCACATCAAAATACTTTTATGTGTTATATTAGTTCCTGAAGAACTAATAAAACAACTTCTTTTTCTCTTCAATGAATTCTAGATGAATTCAATATTCCTACATCCTTGAAGGATTGTAAATTGATAGTGATTTATTATATAGTTCTTGAAGAACTCAATGGATAAAATTGTAAAATTCAATTGATAAGTGAATTTCACAGAAAGCATGTAGCATGAATCGCACCGTTTTTACGGCCTGCAGTAATATAACCTTAAAAACAAAGGTCAATGGCCTTATTGATTTTTCCGTTAAAAATTCTAAATTAAGACAAATTTTCATATTTAATACTATTTCCAAATATAACATTGAATGCCTTTTATTTTTAAATTCTAAATTAAGACAAATCTTCATATTGATTTTTCATATGTCATTCATATGTTAATTTGGTCAATCAATCTCATTGAAAACAATTGAATGCCTTTTATTTCTTTCTTTTATTGTTTTCAATTTATTACATTATCGGTTAAGGAAGTATTATGATTGATTCATTTGAAATTAAATGATTTGTTTTGAAAATAAAATTAGTTGATTTGACAAATTTTCAAATATCAATTGAAATATCACATTGTTTAATTTCTTTTGTGATTTCTATTAGCCAAATTTTTGTAATTGTGATACTACCTATTACTTTTGGAATTTTTGCAAGATGAAATCAACTTGACCTTTTAAATCATGAATTAAGGGATTATTTATTTACATTATTTTTGACAATTGTGATGTTTCCTGTTACTTTCATATACTAAGTTTGAATGCTACTAAAATAAAAGGTGTGCATGACTTAATACTTTATTCATTTTATTTTATACGATAACTTTGTACTATGTGTTATTATGAATTAATTCAGCTACTACAATGCTTAAGGTATGAATTGTGTCTTATTAAGAAAATATTTTTCTTCCATAATAAATCAATTTAATTGATATTTTTTTCTTTTGAAAATAAAATTATAATTCATACCTTAATCATATCTTTTTTCTTTTGGAAATAAATTTAATTATAATTTATACCCAAAATATTTTTTATATATATTCAATTCAAGAATTCAAGAATATTTGTTTGATATTAATATCATATCCTTGATTTATGGAATTTGAATTTATTTTGTGAAATTTTTAAATATTTGGTGTTGATTGAATGTGAGAACTGAGAATCATATATAATTTTAAACTATATTAATCTCACGATTTGATCCTAAAATATTATATGAGAAACTCTTTTTTTTATTTTAAAAGTTGTCACACTAATGTTAATTATTTTGTTAAAGTGTTCTATTTGGAAATTTATTTTAGGCTCAATTTTGTTAATTATTACACCAAATTTTTTTTTTACGATAATTATTACACCAAATGTTATTTATATGAATATTTGTAAATATTTTGTAAATTTTATATTGTCTTGTTATTTGAATATTCACTTGCAAATTGTTATTGAAATTATTATTTTGAGGAACTATTAAGACAATTGAGTATTAAATTATCCTTACATTGATTTATTATAAGAGTTTTTTTTATTATTATACATTGATTTGCCGTTGATTTGTGGCTAGCTATTTGAGATGACTTGTAAAGTCATCAAAATTTATTGGCTCCATTTGTAAGGAAAAATTCGAGTGGCAACCTGAAGTTTGCTTGGAGCTCATTTATATAAATGTACCAATGATTGGTAAAGGCACTCACTCGCTAATATGTTGAAACGTTTTTAAACGTACATAAATGACAATAGTCCCAATTGATTGCATAAGTATAATCTTCTTTCATTCATATATGAATATCAATATGGAAACAAGAAATGAAGAGATGTTGAATATCTCTATATATTACTAATTTACTACACATATTTTGGATAAACTAAGTGTAATGAAAAAGTTATAAACCAGAAGTTTATACTACACTTTTATATATAATAATGCAATTGAAGCACAAATTATTGTAAACCAGAAGTTTACAAATCATATTAAATTTATTGTTGGCAATACCGGTTGGGTCATCCCGGATTTATTATGATGCGAAAAAAAAAAACTATAAATATATAGTGAAGGGCCTGAAGTTCCTTCATTCTAATAATTTTTATCGGTTACTAATTCCCAAAAGAAATTGATAATTTGAGATTTTTGACCATTTAGATATTTTGTGACTTGAATTGATGCATCAACTAAATTGGTCACATGCATGTTTACTCACAACCAGAAGTTTGTGAGTTTGTTTTCTCAAATAGTTTTGCTAAGATCTCATTTTCTAAATTCTTAGAAAATATTTGATAAGTATCGTATGTCAATTGAAATCGATATCAAATAGAATATGATCATACAAAAAATGGACTAGAAGATCCATTCTTTAGACGTCTAAAGTAATTACATGACTGATACTTATGAGATCATAACTTCTAATTTATATTTTGGGAACATTCAAACATGTATATTGAGATACTAATTCGCATCAAGCCAACTAGTTATTATAAGTTCTCCCCTAATTTACAATTTGAACTTTGTTTATAAACATGATTCCCATATAAGCATTTTTGGATGTGTCGTGTATGTGCAATTGCTCCAATAGAATGCATTTAAACGGTTCTTAAAGAATATTGGGAAAATGTATTTGATATGAATCTCCATCTATTATAAATCATCTTGAGCCAAAAATTGGAGAATTATTTACAGCCCTGTAGGCTGATTTTCAAGTGATGAATTAATTTTCCCAATATTAGGGGGGAGAATAAGCAGCTGAAAAATATGAACCAGAAGTTCAAATGAATCACTTGAAATAAATTAATGTTATTATCTCACATTGATCCTCATAGTTTGAATCAAATGTTCAAAATATAAATCATTTGCAAAATTTATGAAATCAACTATTAGCTGCTAATGCTCCAAACAAAACGGATGTCCCTGTTGGACAATTTTATTTTGCAAATCAGTATTAACCACCCTGAAGTGTGGTAGATCAGTCGGTTCCAACGATAGAAATTCTCAAATAAGAAAAGGAGCTAAAAAGAAAGATGACCCAAGTGAGGATATGAAAACTTCAAAAGAGTATTTGACATAATTGAGTTTTAAGTTCCAGAAGAACTTCTCAGGTACCTGAAATTTATGATAATAAAGAAATCTTGACGAATTATGTCATGAATGAAAATTATGTCATGAATGGAATATGATGGAACCGAAAAGAAGTCAACGTTGATGATATTTTTATATATAATATAGCGCTATTTGTGAAAAGAGTTAATGAGGATCATGAACTAAATTCTATTGAAAATTATAGACAATGATTGTCTAAATGAAAACGCAATTGCTACGTAATTAAAGTCACTTTGCAAAGTGAAGATTTTTGGACCAGCAGTCCATACACCTGAAGATGTAAAACATGATAGATACGAATTAATTTTCGTGTGAATAGAAAATGTTGACATACAAACATTAAAAGCTTGATTTTTTTATTCAAGCATATTGGTAAAAGTTTGCCATTGAATGTGAAGAGAAATATTCACCTGAAGTGAAATCAAAATCCTTCTCTTACTTGATTAAGTCTTACTTGATTAAGTTTATTAACACATGGAAAATTCAATTTATTTGAAAAATGTGTCACGATATATTTGTATGGCTCACTTGTTAGTGTGAATTATATAAAACTCCTTGAAGGATTTAATTTCCACGAGACATACATTTCAAACTATTTGAGAAAAGAAAATATACAAATATTTAAAGTTTGACTCATTATTAAAGAATAATGATAAACGTCTATCATTAATTTTCAAGAGGCATATTCACCTGAAGTGAATTCAGAACTTCTTTATAATTGATTAAGTTTAGTATATGTATTTGAATGACTCACTTAATAATGATGATTACATGAAAATTATCTCACTTGATAATTATATGAAAATCCCAAAAGGATTTAATTTTCGTGAGACACATATATCAAACTATTGGAAAGGTGACTTAATAAACATGAATAAGTCTCCTTAAATACTCGAGCAATATATATGCATGTTGTATAATACTCTTGTTGAATATTTCCAAGTGAGAAATATGAAAATGACAATTTGTTCATTTTAAGAAAATATTTGGCAATGAATTTTTCTATCTATCTATGTTGATGATAAAAATATCATCAAGAGACTCCTTAAGAGCTTGAAATATTGTCATTTCTTACAAAATAAGTATTTGAAGAATATTTTAGAGTTCGAGTAAATGATGAAGAACTAATTGGTCCTGAAGTACCACATTTTAGTTCAAATTTTGGTCAAAACATTATGGACCTATTATTTGTTGTCAATATATCATCAAGTATATATTTTGTTATTTTAGATATGCAGGTAATTTGTTTAATCCTCGTAAAGGTATAGATCACAAACAAACTATATGTTCACATGAAGAAGTACAATTACTCATGGAGATCTATGAAACAAACAACAATATCAATATCATGAAACAAAATGACGAGAAAAGTTGAGCACTATAGAAGATAAATCAAGAATGTGATTTGGTCAAAGTGTGTGATTCATCAGATACAAGAATTTGTGAGTTTTCTTCTAAAGGGTTCTTGCAACGATTCAACATGAAGATAATGTCGCACAAACTACATATTTGGAGAAGATTATATGATAAAAAAGATAAGACATGTCTTTCTACAAAGTCAGCTTCAAGCAAAACTTTTGAGCAATTACTACAACTACATAAGATTATTTGATTTTCTTCGTCTCATATATAATTATCTTTATGAGGGGGAGATATAAATATGTTCTGCACTCTTTTTCCCTTAACCATGGTTTTGTCCCACTGGGTTTTCCTGGTAAGGTTTTTAATGAGGCAGTTCACACACAAAGGATGATGTACTCTTTTTCCTTCACTAGGATTTTTTCCCAATGGGTTTTCTCTAGTAAGGTTTTAACGAGGCATATCCTCGATGGACATCCAAGGGGGAGTGTTATGAATAATTTGGTGGATGTCCATTAAGCATTGACCCATTCCACTGGCCCATTATATTGTCCTATAAATAGGACTTGTATTGTCATGTAAACACACACCTTGATGAGAATAATACAATCTCTATTCTTTCTCTTTTCTCTTCTTCTCTCCTCTATACTTATATATTATTACTATTACTTATATTTCATAACAATTTATTATTTATTCTCTTAATTATTAAGTGGCAAATTGTGATGATATACGGGGCCAAAATGCTATTTTGAGACATAAAATTGCTCTTTTTACTGCCGCAATCCAAATTCTTTTACCGCGGGTCACTAATATTTTATGATTGCATTACGACCGCAATTTTTAACATAACTCTAGGACCAATCGCTAGTTGGTCCATCGACCACAATTTTTAAGATAACTCTATAGGACCAATTGTTAGTTGGTCCAGTGATGATCGACATTGGATTTTATAGGAAGCACCGTCGTTCGATCCCTCGCAACTGCAATTAGGGAGGGGACTGAAACCACTTGATACCAGAACTGATCCCAAACCAGATTAGGTGGTCTAATGAACTAGATATTGGTGGTGAAAAAGAAAAGAGAAATACATAACTTAAAAGGGTTAAAAGGACATACATAAAAAATGAATAAAAAGACATAGGATGAATATAGATTTGAGCTAGAAAAGAAAATGAAAATTATGAGTTAGGATCTGCAAAATCATTGTTGAGTCTCAAACCTATTTCCCCATTTAAAATGAAACTCCATAACAAATCTTTCTTCTTGTGGTGTCATCTTGCCACGATTAAGATCAGGATGAAGATAATTAACCCAAAGTAACCTCTAACGTAACCCATAATTGGAGAAACTCATGTCAAGTTCATAGAAGCATATTTTCCTCCTACCCATTCATACACTGGAACATTCGTCAATCGACCAAACCAATAATTGGTTCAGCTTGACTTGTGAAACATTTAAATAAAAACAATATAAAAAAAAAACCTAGTTCCTTCAGCATTGTGCCTGTTTGTTATTTAGGCTTTTCTACTTAAGGTTCTCTATTCTCATTAATCTCTTTATAATAATCTAAACAATGAAAATAGGAACATACCCATCTCACATTGACAATCATTTACTCTCTTCATCTCATTGTTCATTTTCTCATTCTTCACCCTCTGGTGCTCAAGGCTGTGAATACAAACCAAGCGACTTCACAGAGCAAGCACATTGTGCCTCTTTTGAAGCCATTCTCATTCTCACATATAAGCAAATGAAGTAACTTGCAAAGTAAAAAAATGTTAACAATTTTTATGTAACAGGTACATCTACAGGCCCCTTACAAGCTACAAGTAAATAATTAAACTCCTCCTGCATTGGGTGATTTTTCTCACATTATGTCAATTGAATCATTCCAATCAATCATTCGTAAGCAAAGTTGAATTTCCGCATTTCTTTTTTATAGGATTTCTAGATATATTAATTGAAACTGGTTCTAAAACATCATCATCAATTAATATGTTAAACGTTTAACGTTGTGCAGACATAAATATCATGCAAGTCTTTACTCTGAAGCACAACAGACATAGACATTTCAAGCATCCAATATAGAAGAAAAAAGTCATGCATAAGAATGACAAAATATTAAGGAAACATGATCAGTACCAGATAGAAGAAACAACAATGCAAGCCAACATCATACAGAAACAAATAGATGGGTGCAGAACTACTTTAAACCATGTACTACTTAAATTCCCACTACCCTTCACCTCCGTTGCCCAAATTGGGATTTCCATTCTCTCCACATCAGGCTCATAACAAGAATTCCTCAGAACATATTAATTACAATCGTCACTAAAGATAGAAGAGCGCTACTGATCACACTTACGCATCATACTTAGTAATTTCTTTTATTCATATGCGTCATGCTCTTGCTCCTCTTCCTCGTCCTCATATTCTCCTTCTTCATCAGCAGTGGCATCCTGGTACTGCTGGTATTCAGATACAAGGTCATTCATGTTGCTCTCTGCTTCTGTGAATTCCATTTCATCCATGCCTTCGCCAGTGTACCAATGCAAGAAAGCCTTCCTCCTAAACATAGCAGTGAATTGCTCGCTAACCCTCCTGAACATTTCTTGAATGGAGGTTGAGTTACCAATGAATGTGGAAGCCATGGAGAGACCTCTAGGAGCAATGTCACAGACACTTGACTTAACATTGTTGGGGATCCACTCAACAAAGTAGGAAGAGTTCTTGTTCTGGACATTAATCATTTGCTCATCCACCTCTTTGGTGCTCATCTTACCCCTGAACATGGCAGATGCAGTGAGGTAGCGGCCATGCCTGGGATCAGCAGCACACATCATGTTTTTGGAATCCCACATTTGCTGGGTGAGTTCTGGAACAGTCAATGCACGGTACTGCTGAGAGCCACGAGAGGTAAGAGGCGCAAAACCAACCATAAAGAAGTGAAGACGAGGGAATGGGATAAGATTCACAGCCAGTTTCCTGAGATCAGAGTTGAGTTGACCAGGGAAACGAAGGCAGCAAGTCACTCCACTCATAGTTGCGGAGATCAAGTGGTTCAAGTCACCAACTGCAACAAACAATCAAACAATTTCAGAGATTACAAACATCAACAACAGGAACTATTGAACATTCAATTGCATCAAAATATCCAACTCACTTAAACATAAAACAGTCAAATTAATTCCCCAACAAATTTTTCAGTCAAATCAATCTTTCAAATCTATGAAATGAAAATTACTAAAGAAATTGGATTGGAAAGTGCACAATGAGAAAACAATTTCGATGATTATTCAAGAATCACCACTATAACTGAACCAGAAAATGATAAAGATATTTACTCACTAATGGACAAATGAATCATTAACACCAAACCAACTCAGTCATATGACGCAATCATATTCATATTCATATAAGTAATAAACAATTGCAACATGCATTTAGATCCCAAAGTGCAAGTGCCATTATGAAAGCCACAACAACCAAATCAGTCAACTGAATACAACTAAATTACCAGATTAATCTTCAAAAACATAAAATCAGTCACATTTATAATTTATAAATGGAAATAATGATAATTGCCTTAAAATTCCGTCAACAACAAAGGATCCATGAAATCAATTCCTCAACAAGTACTATCTCACAGTCAATTCAGTCATTGAAATCCAATTATAGAACACTAATTTGACTAAAGAAATCCAAATTAAGAAAATCATTTGACTAATTTGACTAAACAAAATGCATAATAAGAAATCCATTTTCACTAGTCAACAATAACCCAAACCGACGCTCAACACTGATCTAATCATTACTCTTCAAATTAAACAAATCAATGAATAATTAACATGTTACTGATTAGTCTAGTACTACTAAACAACGAAAAACAGATCGAGATCGAGTTGAAAGAGAAAGAATACTCACAGCTAGGAGTAGTCAATTTAAGAGTCCTGAAGCAGATATCATACAAAGCCTCATTATCAAGAACCATACACTCATCAGCATTCTCAACCAACTGATGAACAGAGAGAGTAGCATTATAAGGTTCAACAACAGTATCAGAAACCTTCGGTGATGGAAACACAGAGAATGTAAGCATCATCCTATCAGGATACTCCTCTCTTATCTTCGATATCAACAGCGTTCCCATTCCAGATCCAGTTCCTCCTCCCAACGAATGACACACCTGAAACCCTAAAAAAATCCAAAACAAATCAAAAATTAGTAAACGCCGTACAGAAATCACCGATCCGGTTCAACCGATTCAGATCAACACGGTTACACTATTCAGTTACTATTATACCTTGAAGACAATCACAATTCTCAGCCTCTTTTCTAACAACATCGAGAACGGAGTCAATAAGTTCCGCGCCTTCAGTATAATGTCCTTTCGCCCAATTGTTACCGGCGCCGGACTGACCGAACACGAAGTTATCAGGACGGAAGATCTGACCGTAAGGACCAGTACGGACACTGTCCATAGTACCAGGCTCTAAATCCATGAGGACGGCGCGTGGAACAAACCTTCCACATGATGCTTCGTTATAGTAAACATTGACGCGCTCAAGTTGTAGATCTGAGTTTCCGACGTATCTTCCGGTTGGATCTATGCCGTGCTCGTCGCAAACAACCTCCCAGAACTTTGAACCGATTTGGTTACCGCATTGTCCTCCTTGAACGTGAAGGATTTCTCTCATTTCGCTTGATTTTTTCCTGTAATTTGAAAACGAAACGGTTAATTTCAGAAAATTTGAATCGAAATTGATGAAACTTTGAAACTAGATCTAAATTGTAGAGAGAGAAAGAGAGATAAACCTGTGACGGTGATGAAGAAGAGTGAGAGAGTGAGAAAGAGTGTTTGGAAGGGGAAGATTGATTGAGCGGGATTTTTATAGCGAGAGAGAGTGAGAGAGAGATATGGTTCAAGTTTGTTCCCTCGCTTTGTGTTGAGAAAGGATGTGGGCCGCTGGATGGAAACCTGTCGACGGTGGAGATTGAGATGGTTGATTATTTAAATTTTGATTTGGGTTTTTGTTTGTTATTGCAGCAATGTAATTGTGTTTGGACATATATACCCTTTTGTTGAATGACGAAATGGTCCTTCTTCGGTAACTTGTTTTTTGGAATGAGAAGAATATTTTGGACGTGGTACTTGTAAATGGAAACTGCATGGGTTCTGGTAAATTCTATGTCAGCGTCAACAAAATCGGTTAGTCAAGAGTTTTTTTTTCTAATTTTTTGTTGACTATGAAGAAGCCATAAATATTATCTGAAATTTATACAGTTAAGTGTGTGTTTGTTTGAGCTTTAAAACAAATGAGTTTTTTTTTTTTGTATTTTTAAAAATAATTTTTATGATAATTTAGTTAAAGTAATAAAAATTATTTTAAATTAATTTAAATTTTCATATTAGAGATTTTAATTTAATAAAAATTATAATTTATTTATGAAAAGTTTTTTTTATTTTTTTTATTTTAGATAAAGGCTAGTGTAGTGCAAAGGCATCAGTTGTAGAAACTTGACATCCCAACTATGTTGGCACCCCAAGCACCACCAATCATTTGCAGCACCACACAAAAAAATTTATTGAAACAAAGCAATTGAACATTGGGGGGACTAGGCCAAAACCCAAGAAAAACAATCAATTGAATCTATAAGAAGGCAAAGCTGTCCTATTGCGAAAAAAGTCATCACCAATAAAACTAGGAACATTATCCCACCAGTGATCTTCCTGAGACGTTAAACTAAAATTTGCAAGCTTATCAGCACAACAATTTCCTTCCCTAAAAATATGAGAAATTCTAAAGTTCATAAGGGAGCAGAAATAGATACAATTATACCAACGATTTCTAAGCTTCCAAGGAATTATATGATGATTATTGAAGGCATCCACTACTAGTTTAGAGTCGCATTCCAGCCAAAAATTATGCCAATGATTTTGATGAGCAATTTCAATAGCATGCATAGCTGCAATTGCTTCAGCAAAGAGAGAAGATTGAATACCCAGATACAAGCTAAAGCAACCTTTGATTCCTCCACTTGAGTCACGAAAAATACCACCAGCTGAGCCATACCCCGGAGAACCTCTCGCTGCACCATCAGTGTTTGCCTTTATCCAACCATTCGGAGGAAAAGACCAAATAACCTCTTGTATCTTCGGAGCGGGACCAGCATGACTCACAATATTAAACTCTTTTAAAGCTTGAAAGTCAGTAATACAGTTGGACATAATACCCTTAGACATGTTTCCGGCCATTTGAACTGAAGCAGAAATAGAAGAGCAAGATTGATGGAAGGGAACAATTACGTTATGAAAACGGACCTGATTGCGAGCAAACCATATAGCATTTAGAGAGAAAATAATGGAGGCTAAAGCAATGTCTCTAATTTGAGTACTGGAAGAAGAATGAACAATTTGAAGTAGGCCAATAAAAGAGGTCAGATTGATATGTCTATGAAGCTTAGAGGACAGCCAGGACCAAAGTCTAGCAGCAAAAGAACAATGAAGAAACAAATGAGGCGAAGTTTCGACTGCCAGACCACATAAACTACATTTAGAAACCATAAAGCAACCTCTCTTTTGTAAGTTTTCATCTGTTGGAAGCTTATTATGGAGCAGTCTCCAAAACAAGAAAGACTTGGAAGGAGGAATGAAAGATTTCCAAATTAGTTTTCCCCAAGAAACTGAATGAGTGGTATCAGTGAAATAGGCAAAAGCATCTTTGAAGGTTAGTTCACCATCATTTGTTCCAGACCAAATGAGTTTGTCAGGGAAGGGAATAATAGGTAACACCAACTTTTTGATATCCTCAATCAGATTAGGATGAATAAGAGAAATGAATTGTGGAATAGACCAGTTAAGCTCATGCAAGTATTCACTTACTTTAGATGAAAGTAAATGGCTGACATTGGGAGGAATCTGAATAATATCGGCTATGGACGAGTCTTGAAGCCATTTGTCAGTCCAAAAGTTTATCCGAGAGCCATCTCCAAGAAGCCAGAAGCTATGCTCCCTAACAGATGTAATGTGATTCTTCACACCACTCCAAATAGAGGAAGATATATGATAACGAATAGGATGACCATTACGAATACATCTAGCTCTCACAAGTTGAGCCCAATCAGCATCAGAAGAAACACAATTCCAGCATAATCTTAACATTGCAGCTTTGTTAATAAGCTTCAAAGGTCTCAGACCTAATCCTCCTTCATCAAAAGGAGTACATATAGTTTTCCAAGCAACAGTAACCATTTTTCTATTGTTAATATCACCAGACCACACAAAATTCTTTATCCAAATATCAAGCTGCTTTAATAAGGAAATTGGCCAAGGATAAACTTGAAAGCTATAAAGGAGCATGCTATTTATAATAGATTTCACAAGTTGCACTCTCCCCATGATGGATAAAAGAGAACCTTTCCAACTAGAGAGCTTAGACTTAATTCTGTCAGCAATGGGTTGTAAATGATGCACCTTAGGCTTACCTTGAAATAAAGGAACACCCAAATAAGTGAAAGGAATTTGGCCCGGACTAAAACCGAGGATATTAGAGATGGCGGCGACTCTGCTACTATGAATTGATCCTGCGAAAAATTTGCATTTGGATATACTCAATTGTTGACCCGAAGCCTCACCATAACAGTGGAACAACAACATAAGAGTTTGAAGGGAGCTCTTGTTGCCTTTACAAAACACCATTATATCATCTGCATACAAGGTATGAGTAGGAGGAATGCAACCTCTAGGACCTGCCATAGGAGTAATTCTACCAGCGTCGACTAAAGAAGAGATGGACCTGCTCAGCACATCTTCAGCTAAGCAAAAAAGAATAGGGGAGAGAGGGTCTCCTTGACGAACCCCTCTCTTGCATTTGAAATAACCAACTGATTTGCCATTAACCAAAAAGGAAAGATTAGCAGATTTAAGAATAGTGTTCACCCAAGCACCGAAAGTTGAACTAAAACCAAATGCAGATAAACAATTAGTCAAGAAATTCCAATCTAAGGTATCAAATGCCTTTTTTATATCAAATTTAAGAGCCATATTACCACCATAAGTTTTCTTCCCCAACAAATTAATTGCTTCTGAAGCAGAAAAGATGCAATCAGTAATGTGCCTGCCTTGAATAAAGCCTCTTTGTTGTGGAGAAATTATTTTAGGAGCAATTCTTGATAATCTATCAGATAACACCTTGGTGATAATTTTAAATTGAAAATTGGCAAGAGCTATAGGCCTGTAGTCTTCGATCCTGTCTGCCTCTTTAAACTTTGGAACAAGACAAACTAAATTGGAGTTAAGCCCAGGCATAATCCAATTGGAATGAAAGAATTGTACAACTGAATTATATACATCTGTAGCAATAATGTTCCAAAATGATTGATAAAAAGATCCACCAAATCCATCAGGACCTGGAGCTCCAGAACCATTCATCGAAAACACAGCTGTTTTGACCTCCTCCATAATGGGAATTTTAGTAAGCATCATATTATCCTCATCAGTGACAATTTTGGGAATAACTTTACCAATCAAACCATTATCCACACAGTTGTTAGAAACAGCATATAAGTTAGTATAATAATTAATAACATGATTTTCAATTTCCAACGGATCATCGATCACCATATCACCTGATCTCAGAATAGACATTTGCTTCGAAGCATACTTAATCTTAGCCATCCTATGGAAAAAAGCAGTGTTTCTATCACCATAAGTAAACCAATTAATAGAGGACTTTTGCTTCCAAAAAGATTCCTCAAATTGTAAGGCCTGTTGCAAATTAGATTGAGCCCCAATTTCGATATTATGCAAATCATCAGAGTAGCCTTCCAAGGAGATTTGTTGTTGGATAGCCTCAACTTCCTTCATACAAGAATCCACTCTAGCTTTGACATTACCAAAAGTGTGAATATTCCAATACTTGAAAGCAGCTTTAAGAGATTTAAGCTTTTGGGCAAGAATATACATAGGACAACCATTGACCGGATTAGACCAAACTTCATTAATTAGTCTTGAGCAGTCAGGATGATCAGCCCACATTGTGAAATATTTAAAAGAGGACGGAAAATTTCTGTTTCGGTTTTGTAAGACCAATAATAGAGGGTAGTGATCTGATTGATCTCTAGGGAGAGTGCAACATGCAATTGAGCTCCAATTAAGAAAAGTGTCAGCATTAGCTAAGGCTCTATCAAGCCTTTCCTCGGTATGAGCCGAGCCAAGTCTGCCATTGGACTAAGTGTAGGCAACACCCCTGGTGGGGATGTGAGATAAAGAACTAGAGTCAGTCCAAGCAGAGAAATCTTCACAAGAGATGCGACAAGGAGCGCTCCCACCTCTTTTTTCATGGGATCCTAAAATAGCATTAAAATCACCTAAGATAACCCAAGCACCAGGATTAGAAAGCAACAAATTATTAAGATCCTTCCACATATTCCTCCTAATAATATAGGAGGTGGAGGCATAGACCACTGCAATGTAGACAACGTTGGAACCAATGTGAACTTGAAAAGCACAGAATTGAGATGTTGAAGCAACCAAAGTCGGAGAGCAATTGTTGGAACAAAGGCACCATAGGGAAGGCTTATTACTGACATTAAAACCGATAGATTTTAAATTTAAGTTATTCCAAAAAGAAGGATGAATCTTCTCAAACTGAATCTTAGGCTCAGCAATGAACACAAAATCTGGTTTATGTGAAACACACAACTTTTTAAGGTAAAGTCTTGTATCAACATTGCCAAGACCTCTAATATTCCAATAGAAAAACTTCATTGAGAATTAGATTTATGGACACCCTTATCATAACCTAGCTCTTTTTTAGAGATTTTTTTAAAATTTTATGAACCAAAAGAATTTGTAACAAAATAATAAAATACTTAAAATGACATTTTAAAAGAAACTGTTTAAACCAATTTTTCATTTGAAACTATTTTTTAAAAAAATTGTTAATTTTTTTTAACAAAAATACAACACACTATAGAAATCAATTTTATTCGGATGTTTATCACTACCTTGATATCTAAATGCTCTTAATTTATAAAAAAAAAAAAATCAATTTTATAAAATACTTAAACAAACATGCCTTAAATCTTACTTACTTTCCTTTGTTTGCAAAATTAAATTTATGTGATGAATCTATTAGTGTAATATTATAATTGGCTAAATTATCTTCATCAAAATAAAAAATAAGGTTGGAATTTATATGAAAAAAACAATATTTTATTTTTAAAGTTGAGTATATATTATTCAAGAATTGATTAATTTGAGATTTATCAATTTTTCCGTTCATTATTAGGTAAGACCATTTTAAAGCCGAGTATTATTTTGTATGAAGTGACCTAATACAAAAAGTGACACTGAAATGAATTGAATTTGGGACCTTGAGAACAATATTATACGAAGAAAATAAATCTTTCGCAGATGAACAAGATAAAATTGAATCATCTCTTTTATTTTTCTCTACGTCTCACTATTAACTTTATATCTCTTATTTAATCTCTCTTGATTATTTTTAATTTGTTTACTGAGAGATCAGCTAAGATTTGAGATTAAGGCAAGCTTAGGAGAGAGAATGAAATGCCATTTTTTTTTATATAAAAAGGTAAAGATAAAAAAACGAAACAAAAACAAAGAAAAGACTAACTATGGCCTGACAAATTCAACACTCACGACATCCACTAAAAGGACATCAACGAGATCACTGCCACTCATAGCACCCTTCTTATTCAGAAAATCAGCTACAACAATATTACCCTTACACATAGTATGTTGTAAATTAACCACTACTAAACAGAAATTGCTTGATATTCCAAATCAAATTTTCCATATTTTTGAAATTCATTCACACCCTTTTGAATACGGATGATCGCGGATGATGCTCTCAAAACCACCAATTATATTCGAGGAGTCACAACCGCAAAACAACATGCACACACAGTTGATCCCGATGGGGATAGAGAGAAGCAAAAGCTTTATGATTTTATGGTAAGCCAATAAGTTGGTGTGACCTATTTTGTAGAGGCTTAGGCCGTCAACAAATTTACCAACAAGTTGTTTGTTGGCATATTAAAACCATATGTTAGCCGCTAATAAATATATATTAAATATAGTTTTATTGACAGTTTTGGACACTTATAGAGATTTTTGGCCACCAACAAATTATGTTTTTCTTGTAGTGAATCATCGAACTTGATTTTAAAAAAAAAATTATCTTGAAGAAGCCAATGAAAGTGGTTTGGGCTTAGTCAATTATATTGATATGAGAAATTATATTTGTACAACAATTTTTGAACAATTTTTGATAACTTTCTCTCTCATACTCACATTACATTCTTATTCGTTCTCTTCAATTTTCTCTCTCCCTATTGTTATTGTCCAATAAGAATAAGGGAAAAGAAAGTTGTCCCAAAAGTCGTTCCAAAATTGTTGTTCAAATAACAAATTTAATTCATTGATTTGTTTTTTTTTTTTTAAGCAAACAAATTTAATTCATATTATTCATCAACAAAAGTTCAATACAAAGAGGGATAACATCAACATAATGGTGACTAGTCAAATAAATGACTGCCCTTGCAAGGAAATGAGCTGCCATATTCGTTTGTCGCCTTACAAACTTAACCTCAAAGTTGCAAAACGAAAATAAGCTATTGTTAATACTATCAACAATGGAACCAAATTATGAGACTCCACGATTATCTGAATTGATTGCATTAACTAAAGTTTGAGAATAGCTAGTTCCACAACATCTAACATAGCCATTCCTTCACCTTCAAGTATTGACACGCTAGAGTTATATTTTCCTGTTTGTGCAGCATGAAACTCTCCATTACTCTTCCTAACACAACAGGTTGTAGTGGTAATACCTTGGTGTTCAAAGAATCCTGCATCCACATTGATTTTGATCCATCCATCGCGCGTCTGGTTTGTCTGTTTGCGAATTTGCAGAGAGTCGAACCAGTTCTTCCACAGTTGGAAAGCGTGGTTCCCGACCTGTTCTGGTGAGGATTGCGTGTTGCTCCAAACTTTTGCATTCCGGTTCTGCCATATGTACCATATGAGTGCTGCAGCGCGTCCAGCTATATCGCGATCTTCCTTGCTGCATATGTCAAACAATAACTCTGCTACATTATTAAAATTAGGCAGGTCTATGCATTAAAATGTGGCTAAGACCAGCTGCTACCCAGCTAGTGTCTTTGATTTGCTATATAATAAGAGATTGTGTAATTGTACTGCGTTTGAGTTTTTATTTTGTTCTTGAAAGTGGATAAATTTGAAGGCAAAGATGAAGAGACCGGACAAAAACTAAAACTTTTAACTAAATTACAAGACAACTTTTTGTTCTCGGTACAACTTGTCTAAAATATAAAAATGATTTTTTGTCTTCTAAAATACCAAACATCATACAAATCAAAAAATTATTCAATACCTTCAAAATTTATCGTATAGCCCTCTACCATATCTTAGAATGTCAAATACTAACATTTTAAAAATCAAATGAATGATATACTTACATATACGATGGATAGAATCAAAAACCATCACTATCAGCAACAACAATAGATATATGCTGATAGAGACTTGAATTATGAATTGGGCCTTGATTATGATCCTAAGCCCAAAGTAAGCGTGAGAAAGAAATAAGGGAGGATGAGCTGGCAAAAAGAAGGGATATGCTTGAGTTAGTTACTATATAGTGGGAAAGGGGGAGTGAGAGGGATTAGCTAAGAATTTTGTTATTTGCTTGGTAGGGTCACCTTTGGTGATTTGGGGAGCACGCTGTGCTTTGTGGGCTAGCAGCACTTTTGCTGTTAGTTTGTTATCTTCTTCTATTCAGTTTTCTATTGTAATCACTATTCCATTACTATCCATTAATACAGTACCTTCATTCATCGTCATAATATCATCGTTTCTTTATTTAATTCATACACATATCAATCATATGCAGTATGTTCTCTTACACAATTTGAGTTTGATGTAGCCCTCTCATTTCCTTAACAATGGTGTGGTACCTAACAAAGCTTGCAAATCCAACTAATGTTGGTTTTACTTGAGCAAGGTTTCAGCAATGTTGCTACAAATTCGCCAAAGCCAAAATGTTTTTATTTTTTTATTTTTTTATAATAACAACTTTTTAGAGAAATGATACTTGTACATTTTGGAGCAATTTTTTAGACAATTCTCTCTCTTATACTCACATTTTATTTTTACTATTTCTCTTCATCTCTCTCTTTATGGTTTTTGTCACATAAAAGAAGAAGAAACAAAAAAGGTGTCCCAAAGTTATCACATATTAGTTGTACATATAACACTCCTCTATATTTTAAGATACGAGGCTTTCATTCAAGTTAAACAAACTTTATAATGAAATTACTATATTTTATAATGAAATTACTATATTATATACTTATAATTAAATTGACTTTTTTGGGATCTTATTTTAACCCAAATTTTAAGGCTTAAAGTCATTGCTTGAGTTAATTGATCTGAGCCGAAAATCAATGTTCCAGATGTTATAAATATTTTTTTCGGTCTTGCTAGCTAACAAGTATCTCCGAACACTCTTTAAGAATTTCATTTAAATAAATTATTTATTCTAAAAGTTAAACATTTCAATTTTAAATATATTGACTCCATATATTTTCATAAAAAATTACTGTTTAAAATCCTTAAAGAATGTCAAAAAACACTTGTTAACATTTTCCTCTTTATCTCGATGCACTGTTATACTATTAGACCATGTGCAATGGAGGTGTTGAATTTTTTTTTTCAACTATTGAACAAGTGCAATGGTTTAATGAATAAGATGTTGAAAATGATGTGGATTAATTGTAGTTGAAAATTCTCAACGGTTGAAACCAAAGTGGATGGGGGAGGGAGTGAGTCCACTTCCTAGACTTGGCAATATCTTATTGATTGCTGTGATTTTTAGATTTTTATCTCATCCTATCATTTGAGGACAAAAAATTATCCTGTGGTTTAGTAAGAAACGAGAATTTTAGTTTTTGTCTTGTCCCTTGACCCTCATTTTGTCCACCAAATATCGTATAACACAAAATTTGTTCAATACCTTAAATGTTTGTCATGTGTTGTTCTATCTTCCATTGTGTTGTACCGTTTTGTTCAGTCCTTACATTTTGCAGATCAAACGGACCCTTAAAAACTCAATAATCGAGTAAGACAATCTATATGACTCAAGCATATCACCTCTCATCCAAGGCATTACCTCATTGATCCCATGATGACATCTTAATTAACTCTCCACTATATCTTTTGGAAAGACATGTTGTAACCTCTTTAAATAGAGATCCAGGACATTGGAAAGACATGTCTTTTTTTTTTACTAAGAAACACAAACACTCTAAACCTTGTTCATAGATAGTAGTACACCGCTAACAAGACCCCAATCTCCTATTTTTACATGAACATGCATGCTCATATCGTAAGTATTGTTGTTCACTCGAAAACCAAAATGATTACTAGCTACTGCTACTAGATGCAGATTTGACAATAAAAACGTGAATCATGTGATATAGTTAGTTAAAATGTTGTCTTCATTGACATCATTGCCAATACTTTATGGAAAAATCAAATCGGAAGGTAATAAGGAATATCGATCTAACCAGCTGGCTTGGCGTTAGAAAACTAACTAACAAAAGTAACATGTATCATAACCGTATCATAATATACATGTGAGTATTCTTCTTTCTTTACCAGTATAAACGTTACGGTTTAATATTTTATCGAGGGAACTAGCAATGAATTAATTTAAATGATAAAAAAGTTAGAGTCTTTTATTTTATTTTTTTTTAGAGAAAGAGTGCTACCGTCAAAAACAAAAACTATTGAGTCACATGGATATTTTTAGGCATACAGAATCTCAGAAATTTCGGCAGACTGAAAACATGACTAGAAGTCTCCATAACATGGATATTAACAAAATTTAGAGATAAACTAAAATTTGTCGGTCAATCCGCACTTTTATTTTCCACCCGTCAAGTATAATTGAGTCGAGATGCACCTATCAATTTAACTTTAGAAATTTTTGTATCCGACACACCAACATTCTTTTAGTTGTTATTGATGGTCAAATCATTGACTTTTGTTTATCGAAAAAATTGAGTTGTAAGAAAAGAATATATTTCAGCCAAAGTGAAAATCAATTTCATTTTTTTAAATTTAATCTGGTTCGAGAATATCGTAAAACACCAATAAAATTCAATTCGGTTAAAGGAAAGAAGAAGACAGTTTATTACACAAATAAATTGAGACCACTTATTTTCTATTTAAACTGCCGTCAGAAAAATAACAATAAAGTCATGATGAATAATTAAAAAATGAACAATTAATCTTTAACAACAATTAAAAAAGATAATTACAAAAGAGGCAACCCCTCAAATGTCTACCATTTGGCAAACCATGAATTAATTTGACAAATACAACTTGACAAAAATTGACGAAGGGTTATAAAGTAATTTCTTTATAAAACAAACATTTTGTGACGGAAATGCAAGAGGATAGTCTTGTAAATTCAGCAGCGAATAAGATAATGGCACACTAATTGAAATTCAATTATTTAGTACTACTACTGTGAATTTTTAATACCGTGTTTATAAAGGGAAGCTCAAGAAAAATATAAAGGGAAGCTCAAGCAAACCATTCGATTAGTATCGCGTGAGATACACGACCTACATGAAATTGGTGAGAAAGCAACTAGTGAAGTGATAAGGCGCGTGAGATTAGTGTTTTTGAAGGCAACAAAGAGACAAAAATGGTGTGAGAATATGGAGCAACCCACATGAGTAATGTGCATTTACATGTGACCTCACTGACCTAGCCACACTGCCAGCCAATATCTAAAACATTACCCCAAAAATAGAAACCATGGTTACTGCCTTGTGATGCTTGCTTCAATTGAGGTTTATGTAATAGAGTTAGAAATGATTTTAAAATATTTATAAAATTGAATATTATTTAAATGTGTCCTATAAAATTATAGACTAATTTGGTTATTTACTCTTTAAATATCAATCTATCAAAAGGTATGTGTCTCAACGGGGAGTTTCATTAGATTAGATTGATATATTGGACACTAAGTAACTTAACAATTGACTCTGACACTACATCTTAACCCAAAACATTAAGACATTGAGTTTATATGTTCTAGTGAAACTATAGAGTGTATTATTCTCAAGGTTTAAAGTTAGATTTCCTGTGTAAAAAAAAGTTAGATTTCTCCCGATATCACATTTTTCATTGGATTAGTCTATACAAAACAAAACTCTAATTTCAATTAGACATTATGTTACTCAAATTAATCTATCCTTATACTGAATATGAGTAAAGAATAGTTGATCTTGGGGAAGAACACAATATTAACGAATTTAACATAATTATATAATGTACCCGTATTTTGATATAAATTACGCTTTAGAAATTTTATGAAATTGCGGTATCACTACAATTTGGACAAATGTTTTTTTGTTTCTAAAGATTATCTAAATATATTTCATATATGTTATGTTATGATACACTAATTTTATTTTGTATTTTTGAAAATTAAAAAA
Source organism: Trifolium pratense (assembly GCF_020283565.1). Classification (NCBI taxonomy): domain Eukaryota; kingdom Viridiplantae; phylum Streptophyta; class Magnoliopsida; order Fabales; family Fabaceae; genus Trifolium; species Trifolium pratense. The sequence goes on along the minus strand of NC_060064.1, from coordinate 14,464,647 downwards.
ATAATTTATATACAACATTTACACTTCTGAATCTATTGTGTCAATAAATAAAGATAAAGAAAAAAACTTAGACGATATCTCAAAAATAAAATGTTGGGAAGTTAAGCTGGAGTGTCAATTTCTTCTCAACCACTTTTGATATTGAATTGAATGAGATAACATGCCATGGTGTTTTTGTCGCCGAATCTTCCTTCATTGACGTGTATTTTTGGCGATGGGTGGATACTAATGAAGCATCCCATTTCATGATATAGGTGGGTCTGGATTTTAAAATTGAGAACCAATTGTGAAGATTTTCTCAACTTGCTCCTGGATCCAAAGCTCTTATTATTCAGGCCATGTCTAACATGCACAAATGCATTAAGTCTTGGACCATGCACCACTTACAAATATTATTATAAAGAATACGAATTTTACAAAATCGACCGTTTGATTGAAAGTTTATATCATATAGATCATCCATATTTTTTTCTAAAGAAATCGAAAATCATTTGATATGTTATCGAAACCAATCAAAATTAACGGGTTATGAGTTTTAATTGAATACCGTTAATCTTGATGTGTCTCAATAACATATCAAACGATTTTTAATTTTTTTAAAAAAATTTATGGATGATCTATATAATATAAACATTCAATCCAACGATCGATTTTGTAAAATTCGTATTCGTTATAATAATTTTCTCAACTTGTGCACCATGAAAGACTTGTTGAAGTCTTCCATGTTAGCCAAAGCCTATTATTCATACTAGGACATGTGTTTCCTATTTATTTATTTATTTATTTTTTCTTCGTTATGTGTTACATGTTGCATTTACATTACTTAAGTTATAAACCAAAAAAAAAATAAAAAATTATAACCGTGAATATGCCAATTCTTTTTTTTTTTTTTTAATATTTACAATGAGCTGTGGATCGAACCCAAAATTTATAACGTACTACCAAATTAATCCACACCACTAGACCAAACCTAATGGCTTAATATGCCAATTCTCGTTCAAAAGAAAAAGTGATTATGCCAAATTGAATAACTCTGAATTATTTAAAAATGTAGTGCCAAAGAAAATTGAAGACCAACCAGTGCTACTAAGCATCTCAATCCATAAGTGTATGTAGAATGTTAGTTTGAAATTTTATTTTATTTTATTTTTTATTTTATTTTATTTATTTTATAACAACAAAGATGATAATATAATAGTAGTTGGTATAAGGTAACAATATAAGAGTTACTTAGCCCATCTTTAGTAAAAAAAAATATTACTTAACCTACATCAACTCTTAAATTACACCAAGATCAATCTAGAAGATAAGTACAAATAGTACTACACCCAATCAATACAAAGAAATATCTTTGATATAATGATCATTGTATCCATCTTAATGAAACTACCGAACTATATATACAATCAAACGGCGAAGACATCATTTATAAAATAAATATGTTGAATTAATTTTTTATTTATTTTTTACAAAAGATATTTCCATGAAACAATTTGTATCTTTTCAAAAATCTCTCCTAGCTCTCTAACCTTTGCCTAAAAAATTATTTCATTCCGTGAACACCTCTTATTAATAAATTTGCTTTTATTGATAACCGACCAAGTAGCGCTTACAAAAAAATTTACAATAACCTTGAAAGGAGTCCAATTTCTCCAAATATTGGCCATAGACCTCACAAAAGGCAACAACATGGAAGATAAGGGAGAAAATTTATCAAACGAAAACAATTATTAATTAGGACATCTAAGGTGAGGGAGCTATTAAGTCCCTCACCGGTGGACCACTAAAATTTTACCATCAGATATGATTAATGGCTTAGATATACTAAAAATAAAAAGAGACACATGTAAAGCTGTCCACATACAATCTTTCTTAAGTAACAAAAAAACTTTTTTTTTAATAAGCAAGTAACAAAAAAAACTTTGATTGTGTTTCTCTTTTTCTTCCATGACCATACTCAACTGAAGCTTTAGAATCTGAAGCAAAACCTCCAAAATCAAATTTTGAAACCAACCCATCATGCAAAACCATTGAAAAAACCCAAACTTTGATTGTGTTTCTCTTTTTCTCCAAACAATTTTGTCTTCTTCTTCGTCTTGCTTTGGTGACACCACCGGTTGTAATATTTCAAGATGAACAAATTAAAATCTCAAATAGAATTTCAAAACTAATATTGTTTCAGATGCTTGGCAAGCGAAAGAAAGATTCAACGGCGGTGGTGGTCTGCGTCGGTGATGGGGACAGTTGGCACCGGAGGTGTGGTTGTTCGCCGGAGTTTGTGTGGGTGATGGATGGAGTTTTGATGGAATTTCCGTCGAATTGAAATGTTGGTAGATGAAGTTGTGGTTTGACAGGATTGCATGTGGATAAGTGTACATGTTCCCTTTCTAATTTTAATAGATCTAAGTCATTGATCAGATCTAACGGTAACAATTAAATAGTTCACCGGTGAGGGACTTAATAGCTCCCTCACCTTAGAAGCCACAATTAATTAGAGCTAATGTTATACAAACCTCCAATAACATATGTCCGCGAGTCATCCTCCTTTGAGATGAGAAACACAAGAAGTTAGTGGCTAACGGTATTCAAACATATATACACTATTTTAGATTAAACTTGTTTTACTAAAATCAATTTTTATCACTGTATCACTAAAAACACAATAAGTATGTTATTCTAAGAAGCTTGTGATATATTATATATTTATATATTAGTTTCATAGTTTACTGAAAATGTCAACAAGTATCATAGAATGTGTCACTAGAAGATCACATAAACCCTAATTACAACAATTTATCAAAATAATACTGGCTTTACTCTGACCACAATTGATTTTGTTTGTAAAATATATCAGTTCATTTGATATGTTAGAATTTTTGGAGGTTTGAGTGTTAATCATTTTCCAATATAAAAAAAATTCAATATAAATAAGTATTTACTATTCCTTGATAAATTAGTATTTACTATTATATGAAACAAATTTTTTTTTTTACTAATATGAAAAATTTGATAGCATTTGAATAAAATTTATTAAAATCTTGCAATTCTTTTTTAAAAACTTATTGAAGAAACACCTGCTTTAAACTTTGTCTTGATCGATCTGGATGTATGCAAATAAACTAAACTTTATTTTATCAGTCCTCTAAGTCTGTTGCACGCTCTTTAGAAATTTAGCACTCCCAATATATATATATATATATATGAGATTCCAGGATTTTAAAAGTTCAAGCTCTAGAACTCTAGCATGAAATTTAGACATTCCAGTTTTAAAACTCAAATGCCTCATTTACGTATTTGAAATTTTAAGATTTTACACGTTCAAGTTCAACATGTAAAATACTAAAATTTTCAAATACTATATTAGGGGTATTCGAGTTCTAAAACTTGAACGTGTAAAATACTTAAGTTCTAAAACTCGAGCAAAGTATTTTTGAAAATTCAGGAGGTTCATGAGAAGTTTAAGAGGTGGGAAAAGAAATTCTCATAATAAAAAACTGGATCATGTATGTCAACATTACAAATGGGCCTTTAAAGCGCCAATTTAGACATGGTTTGTATCAGTCCTTTCTATTTTAAGAATTTCTTTTTGCCATCCTATTTATTTATTGCACGTCCCATGTGTTTTCATTTTTATCCTTCCGCTACTTAAGTAGCAAACGTTATAAAAATGAGAATTTTTTTAAATGTTGTCCGCTAATTAAGTAGAAGACGTTATAATAACAAAATTGTTAGGATATTTGGGGGGGGGGGGGGGGGGTATCCGCTACCTAAGTAGCGGACATGAATATTTTTGTAAATTCGTAGGACGCGCGAGAAAATAGGTTGGCTGGCAAAAAAAATTTATTTATTTATTTTTATCTAAGGTTGGTATCAATCTAAAGATCAAGAATTAGTGGGTTGGTCTGCAAATTCGTCACTTGTTTTCCTTAATTTGTATTGATTTTTGTATAAATTAAAGAATTTATACTATCGCATACTCCATTTTTTAACTGCTTTTATATAAATGACTATAACAATATGCATTTGGTGATGAAATTACAGTTCAAATGATTTATTTATTTTGTCAAAAGATAAATAGTTGTTTAATTCGTAAAAATGGACATAAAATCAGTAACGGGCCTAAGTGTGTATTATTTTGTGACTTATTCTTTTCGTACACTCTGAGTCTTTCAGGTGCCCCGGCCTTTCAATTTTATCTCCCTCACAATATAGGATGCGAAGTAAAAACTAGTTTGCATCCTAGAATACGAACCTTATAAAATAGCGGCGAAGGAAGGGTGATCGTTACAAAAATAGTTCGCATTCTAGCGATGCAAACTGTTTTTTCTTCCAATTTTGCCCCCTTAAGTTCGCTACTTATGTAATTAGAAGATATTTTTAAGATTTCCGAGAGCGAACAAGTATATCCAATAACGAAAAAAGAAGAAGTCTTATTTTGCTTAGCTCTTGTTCTTTAAGCCCACCTCGATCTCATACAAATGTGGGGAGTCCAATACTGTATTTTTTTTTTCTTAGCTCTTGCTTTTAGCCCACCTTAATCTCACACACAAACAAATGTACTTGCCCTCCAATTTCACCTACATATATAAGCACTTGGCCCCTTCACATGATTAGTCATTTTGAAGTTCAAAACTCATCTCACCAAAGAAAGCAACATTCTGATGACCAAGAGTTTCTCATACCTGAACAACTTCAGTGCAACACAAATGTAATGCAAAATAGTTTCTTCACTAGCTGAACATGTATGACAAATATTAGATCGAGAGACCTCTACGATGAAGCATAGAGAGAGTTAGAATTGAATTATGACATGCACACCAAATAAATAATTTAATTTTTTTTTCCCGGTTTTCACCCTCTGGTTCCTAGGGGAAGGGGCCCCTAGTAGTCCAGAGTTCGGGGCGAGTTCTGACATCAAGTGGTTCCAGTCTCCTCCCAAATGCAGTTGTGGGGGATATCAAGTTCAGCGTCAATCACCACTGAACCAACTAACATTTGGTAATAATTTAATTTTTTCTACTGCATGAAGATTTCATATCCCACTTCCAAGATTTATGATTTGGCGTACTCTACTTAGCACATAAATCTTAAATCTCATCATTCAGAATGATACGATAACACTATCATACTCAACCTAAATCTCTTGTTTGGTGCACCAAAAAGAAATGATAAATTAACCTATTACTAATCTTATCTTATTAAACCTTTGTTATTTTAATCCTTATTTTTAGCTGGGTTATCAACTTGATAGCATAAATCACACACGACTTAATTTTCTATTCACAAAACTCCTTCTTCGACTACTACCTCTGCCAACTGAGTCGTCCTATTTTTTTTAAAGGCTTAAATATGATTTTGGTCCTTGCAAATATGCCTCAAGATGTCATTTTTTATGTTTCTAAGCACGCAGGAGTATATGTGAAGAAAGAGACGCTTGTGAACTTCTTGATTAACCCACTGGAGGGGAGATCTATATTGAGGTCAGCCGATGCTCTGGTGTACAGGTTGGTAGGAGGAAACATGCATGTGTGAATTTGATTGACTAGAGTTTTCCCACTTGTAGGATTAATGACTGGGGATTTTACTATAGGACAGACAACCCTTAAAGCTGCTTCAAGCAAAATGGTCAAACATGAGAGAGCGTGTTCTAACAATCAACATGCGTTCATACCATTTGCATTTGATACATTTTATTTTCTAGCATCAGATGTTGTGAATATTTTGAAAAGAGTTCAAAGAATAATACATAGCATTAATGTGGTGACTCCTAGGTCTCTAGATGTAGTATTTAAGATGATTGATTTTGTTATCTAAAAAGGATTAGCGGCGCGGTTTATTGTCATTTGTCTTCTATTCAAATTAATTATCTTACGTATATATAAATATATAATTTTACATTATATTACAAATGTAATTTATTATCAGTACAGTAATTTATTTAATTTTGACAAACGGTACAGTGATTTATTAAAAATGCAAATTCTCCCACACTCAATCCTAACATAATTATATAAACATGCAATTGCAAGTAGAATGAACATGAATAGATAGATGGTGGTAGTAATGTTAAAACTTGGTGTGGGAAAGGAAGTATTATAATTGTACTTGCATGCGTAATGCATGGTTTCATCTCAGCATGGTATAGTTCATGTTAGTTACCCTACCATTGGGTTGAGTTTTGTGTGGAAGCAGAATAGCATATAATTGATATACCTAAGGAAGGGGAAGGCACATATAAATATTGGACATTTTGGACCCTACCATGTGCTTGTCTTTAACATTAACATTGCTATGAGACAACGACCGAAGAATATATCGCTCCATATATCTATAGCTTTCAATCAAGATAAAAAGACCTCATGTCATAATCTTATGCATTAAAATTATAAAGATAAAGATACCTACAACGAAAAAGGGTGAAAAAGCCAGAGCAAGTAGATAAATTAAGAATCAAATATTTGCAAATATAAATAGATATATGATTAAATTATATTACTAAAGTGTCAGCTTAAGTTTAAGCTAAATTATATTTTTAGTCGTTAATTTTAGATTTTATTTTGATCTCGTTAATATCTGTTGTTTCATTTTCGTCTCTTATATTACAAAGTACAAACATAAGATAATTTTAGATTTTACTTTGATCTATTTAATATTTTTTTGTGTTATATTTTGGTCTCTTAAATTACAAACATAAGATAATTTAGTCTTTTAAATTTATTGTAGTTCATTAAGCTATGAATGTTAACATATTAATCCCTTAAATTATAAATTAAAACTTAAAGGACCTCTACCAAAAATAAATAAATTTAAAGGACCAAAAATATAATTTAACACCAAATTGTAACCCTTAATTTAGATTTGATCCAAAGGGTTTAAGTTTAATGTACAAATTCGTATTTTAAGTTTTTAAAGTATTAAATCGATCCTTTAAGTTTGAAACATATTACTTCATTACATTTTTAAGTATTATATTGGTCCTTTAAATTTATACTAAATTACATTATTACTCTTTTAAAATGGTAACATTAATATTAATGTAATTCGTTACAAATTTAAAAGACTAATTTGTTACAAATATTAAATTTAAAGACTGTTAAATACATTTAACATGCTTTTCACCAGCTTGACTTGCTTGTACTTGCTTCCCTTTTATAGGCTCAAATGAAGAGTTCTACATACATCACGAGATAATTCTATACAATACAGAGAATTCTACACAGTTTTCTCAACTATACTTAACACTGTCTCTATACTACCAATTTACTTCTACCCCCTCTCTAGAATTTATTTGGACTCCGTCTACTACACCATACTTAAACCAAATTAGTGGGCGGGCTTAACACTTTATTAATTAGTCCAAATCAAGTTTAAAATCCAACATTTTCCCTTAAATTTGATTTATCCATAAAATATCTACTTTAACTTAAAAACGATTTAAGATCAACTATGAATAGTTAGCATCAATGTGTTATTAGTTAATATTAATATAATAATATAAAGTATAATGAATAGAGCAAAATAATTCATAAATATATGAATTTAATTATGAATTATTTTGCTTCAAAAAAGAAATATGAATTATTTTGATTCATTTATTATATTTTATTTAAAGTAATAATTAAATGAGTTACTCAGGACTCGAATCCCGAACTAGTCGGATGGAGTAAAAAACCTACTAGTTGGGATTAAAAAAATCTACCAATTAGAATTGAAATATATGTATGTGCGGATCAGTGCTAGTTTTAAGACCGTAAAAGAGGTAGATATCATGTTCATGTGCGGATCTATAGTGCGGCCAGTCCGGGCACTTGCCTAGACTCTGGTAAAAAAAAGGTATTTTTGAGGTTAATTTTTGGCAAAATTGAAAATTTTAGGGGTTAGTTTTTAGCAAAACTGAGATTTTTCAGTCAAATTAAAACTGAGATTTTCGTTTAAAACTTAGATTTTGCTCATATTTTATAAATTTTCTAGCTCCGCCACTAATTATATCTTCACAAAAAGACTTAAGGCATTAACCCGCTCCCCCACCAAGTCGAACCACAACTCTGATACTACTTGTTGGAGAGTCTGGAGAAACTCGGGGAGAAACAATAAGGCCGATGCTTCAAGACCACAAGAGAGAGACCACATCTCCACCAAAATTCTTAAGACATTAAATTTAAGGGAACTTTTACGGTACATATGAAAAATTCAATGTACCGGTACATTATCGATTAATTAATAAATTAACGATTATTTTATAAATTAAAAAACTATTTATCGATCATTATATTTTAGAGATGATAATTCCATAAGAAAAAACACAAGTCCAATGTTTTATAAGCATTATACTAACTTTTTTTACATTTTTTCATTAAAAAATTCAATAATAACTATTATGAGTGATAAAAAATTCAAAAAAAAAAAAAATTATTTTTCCTCAATTTTGATAAATAGTATTTAGTTATTATAATATTTTAAATGATAGAAAAATGATTTCTTTCGAAACAATATTCATTTACTAGTAATTTAATGATCTAATGTACCGGTACATTGAAATTGTTGATATGTACCATAAAATTTGCCTAAATTTAATGTGCCACTTCTCTTATACATATATCTAACATTATCCGTTCATAATCGATATAAGATTTAACTCCTCACACTTAAAACCTACCGATTTTTAAGGATAATAAGTAAGTTGATTGCAGCCTACCAAATACTCCCCCACCACAACTAATTAATAAAGCGAATGAAAGAGGTCATGTGGGTCAGAAAAGCCAGAAAGCATGTATGAAAATTGTAGAATTTTACATAGGCATATGCCTAAAATGACTGTTGTATTCATAAACAAGTTGTATGATGTTTATTTAACTAACACTGCCATCATTTCGATGATTCCTTCCTTTAGACGCGGCTATAAATTATGATTAAGGAGGATGTATACTAATATGGATAGTTAATTAGAAAGTGCACATAGGTACAGTATGATCCTCATTGAACCAACGACCTTATCAATCATCATCACTTCCGAGGCTGTAGGTGACTTTGATGCCATGTGGGGTATGCCAAATGTATTAGTATAAGCCATTTTTCTTTTTCTTATATATCATGTATGAGTTTTTAAATGTGTTTTATCATAAAACTCTCCGATCAAAGTAGTAAATTGTTGTAATTTTTTTTTCCAATTATATCTCATTTAATCCTATCATTTATTTTTTCTTTTTAAATAAATTTAGCATATATACTATTCACTCTCTATTAAATTTTATAAAAAATTTGAAGTGAAGTTATTAAGAAATTAAGAGTATAATCGACAACTTGTTCTTTAAACTATCAAAAATTTTTTTTTTAAGCAAAAACTATCAAAACTTTTGAGATCTATCAAATGTGAGAAAAAGTTTTACATTGATTGAAAGAGTTGAGGTTGAACACTTTATAAGTGAGAGAACATATAAACTCAATGCCTTAAAGATTTGAGTAAAGATGTGATGTTAACCATATATTTTTTTCTCTCTAAAAATCATTTCTCTGCCTTCTCTCTACCCTTTTCTGCCGCCACTCTTTTCCTTTCATCCAAACCCATCTCTCAAGATGTAAGAGCCATATGTGGTGGTGCGACGAGCGGCATTTGGTCCTCCGCACCACCGTTCCGTCAGATCTCCGACATCACTGCCTTCATGGAGTGGCTTGTTTGCAGCGGATTTGAGTTTGTTTGTGATTGTTTTTTGTTTTCGTTTTTGGATCCCCGTGTTGTTTCTCTTTTGAGCCGGATGTTTTGGAGGTGGTGAGGGTGATGGCGGTGCCGCCGCTTCTTGGGGTTTTGGTCTGGTTTTGTTGGTCGTTTCACTGTCATCATGGAGTGGTTTTTAGCGGCGGTGCTTCCTTTGTTTGTGTTGTTGTTGTTTTCGTTTTCGGATCTTCGGGTTGTTCCTCCCCATGTGTATGATGTTTGAAGGTGGCGAAGGTATTGGCGCCGCCGCCGATTCTCGCTGTTTTGGTTTTAGCCGGATTTGGGTTGTGGTCTTGTAGGTGTCACCGCCGCTGGTTTTGGTTCGAGTTAGATGTTCTAAATTCGTATTGGTTTCGATGCTGGGGTTTTGGTTGCGTGTCCTCAGTGGTTATGTTGGCCGAGTTACAAGGTTGAGGGTGTTACTATTATTGGCAGCGGCGTCGCCGTTGGCTCTGTTTTGGCTTGGTCTATGGGTATTGGTGTTGTAGTGTTCAGACTTTGTTTCAGGCATGGAATGAGTTTATGGGTTTTGTGACTATGTTCTGGTGCTGCACTTGTAGCTTTGGACTTGGGTGGTTTTGGCGATGGTGTGCCGCCGATGGGTTGCTGGTTTTGTTTGGATTTTGCGCCAGCGGTTTTTCGGCTGTGTAGTGTTTGCAAGGGTGGGTGTGTTTTACTTCGGTATGGCGTGTGGCTGGTTTGTTGCGGTTCAAGAATATTTTTCTATCCGTCAAAACTCTGTCGTTGCTTTTTTCCCGAGTCTTCGCCGACAATCACGCAATCAGATCGCAAATGTAGACTTTTTGCTTATACCAGACGCTTCCAGTGGCCTCCACCGAGCTGGATGCGTAGGTGGGTTGCAGTTTGCTCAGATCTGTATGGAGTGTGTTTAGTTGTCGGCGTTTTCTTTTGTTTAGAAGAGATTAGTTCGACAATGGTGTTTTCGGTGGAGATGTTTCTATGCTGCCTCACTTCGGTTTTATTGTTTTGTTTTAGGTTTTATTGTATGGGGAGGATTGATATTGTTGTTTGATGTTATTGTTGTTTGGCTAAGGTGTTTCCATCACCTTGAGTCGTTTCTTTGTTTGTTTCGACAATTCCTTATACTTATTGTTTAGGAATTTTGTCCATTAATAAAATTTAGCCGATTCAAAAAAAATAAAAAAGAGTCACTTGTAAATTTGTTGCTCAATACCCAATGTGCCGATCCATTCCAGTGAGGCTCTCGGCCGAACAATAAGTGAGTGGCGAAGGATCGTGGACACGTAAAGACTCACTATGTTGAGATCTATCAAATGTGAGAAAAAGTCTCACATTGGTTGAAATGAAAGAGTTGAGGTTGAACACTTTATAAGTGAGAGGACCCGTAAACGCAATGCCTTAAAGTTTTGGGGTGAAGATGTGATGTTAGAGTCACTTATAAAATTTTTCAATATCCAACATGCCGATCAAATCTAGTAAGACTCCCTCTCTCGGCAGAACAAAAACGACACAACCAAACACTCTTCTAAAATAACACTAAAAAAATGGATGGTGTAGTTAACAAGATGGTGTATGAATTGTTTACTACTACTACATCTATCAATAAATTGTTGCTTAACTAAAATCTAAACAAAAAAAGTTTAACATTAGATGAATTAAATTGACTATTTGTAGCTTAAGTACTTGATATGATCCATGTTTCTCATAATTAACTTCAGATTAGGTATTGGTTTTGCATCTTTCATTAATTCACACCTATAACTAACAGCCTTTACACATAGTTGGTGTGCTTTCACCATCAAAACAAAGCATAAAAAAGAAGAAAATTTTCCTTTTATACTAATCAATTATAATTAATTCGACCACTAATCACATATATAATTTGAAAGGCTATAACAAGTCGTTGAAAAGTAGACATAACAAGCAACTGCAGCTATATATAGGCCCAGCCGTGAATCGATAGTGATCGCACCTTACCCACTTCATCCATCTTTAACATTTATTATGCATTTTATTATGCAAATATCCAATTATATTCTAAGACTTGTAGATATTGCACGTGATTCTACATCCATCGTTCTATTCTGTTAAATCTTAATAGGATTTGTTTGGCATACAAAAGAAAGTTAAAGTAGAACGAAAAGAAGAAAATTGGAAATGAGAAAAAATTTAGTGTTTGGAATAAAAGAAAGTGAAATGAATGAAAGATAATTTTTTATTTCTTTTGTTTTTTCCTTGCTAAAAAGAGGTCCAATTTATGTTTTCTTTTGTGTGTTCGAATAACATTTTTGTATTATTTTCATGTAATTTTTTCGACTTGGGATGAAAACATACTAGTGTGGATTCTATAAAATTACCGGGCCAAGTTGCGAATCAAATCGGTATCTTTAAGATATTTGCAGCACTATAAAAAATTGTGCAAGACAGACAATCAACTTTAAAGACGTCCTCAGGATTAGAGTTGTCAAATGAGCTGACTCGGCGCAGCCTGTTGGGTTAGACTAATTAAATGGACGAATCTAGCCGGACCCATTAGTTAGTTGGCTACATATTAACGCGACCGACATGATCCATATGGGCCATGTAGTGAATCGGTCAAAAATTAATATGACATAAACACCACTCGAGTTTGACTCAATATCCAATTGTATATGGCACTGCAGCCACTGTAAAAATAAAAACGAAAGAAAGGAAATTTAGATGAAGTAGAGCAGAGAGAAAAGAGAGAGATTTTGAAATTGTTGAAATCTGGAGTAAAAAATATGGGAGGAGGGCTCCTCTATTTTTAGAGAAGTCCCGCAACTGCTTTGTACAAAAAATAAAAGAAAGAGTTTACTGGATCAGACTGACTAACTCTATTGAAACAGAAAGAGAGACTTTGGTCAAAAGTGGTGCATTATTGTCTCTCATCTATAAAAATAGATACCCCTTCGGCCCGATCTAAATCGAGTCAGTCAGATGATGACGCATGATGGTCAAGAGTGATGCATTGTCTATCATCTACAAAACTAGCCCCTTGGGGCAAACCCCTAAGCAGCCACCTTTGTTCTTATAAACACTACTAAAGTCTAGCCCCTCACATTGTGAGATTTATATATTGATTTTCTTCAAATTCACACTTCGCATGTTAGTTTAAACTTGTTAGTATACATTATCTTATCTTCCCTTTCCCATTTCTTTTCATTCAACCAAACCATGTAATAAAATCACATCTAAGAGAAGTTTTCTCCCATTTTATTAACAATAGAGATGCAAAATAGGTAAAGAGAAAACCGCTAAAGTTTTAATAATATCACAATAACCCATTAGTTGTCAAAATATTTCAAGGGAAAAATAATGTGTTAGATAATAGGCTTACAATATTAGTTGTCAAAATGCAACAATATAAAAAGAAATAGAGGAGAAGTAGTTTCTAAGAATTTAATTATATTTACATGATAAATCCAAATGAAGTCTTAAACTGTCACCTTTCATTATAAAAAAAGTCTTAACCCGTCACAATTTTACGGTTGGCTAACTAAAAAAAAAAACCAAACGAACAATTTGTCTTTATGCCTACTTGATTTGATAATTTTAATTTCCAACAACAAATTCCACGTCCATTGTCTATAGTTTGTTTGTAGTAATCTATTCATTCACATGCTATGATGATGGATATGTATCAATCAAATATTTAAACAATGCATTGAATTCAAGTGGTTAATGAACTCGTTTAAAAAAATTGAATTTGATTTTTGTTAATTGGTTTAGTGGTAATTATCGTTGAATTTAGTATGAAGGATCACAGTTCAATCCTCCAATTGTGATCGAGAGGGGACTGAAACCACTTATGTCAAAATAGAACTGACCTTTAAATCAGATAAGACGATCTAATCGACCAGATACATATGATGAAACACAAAAAAAAATGAACATTTTTTAGTTAAAATTTTTCTATTTCGCATTCGAACTTTAAATTATCGGAGTCTATTTCTCTTAAAATCAGAACACTAATACGGAAAAACAATATTATTTTCTTGTATTCCAACAAATTAACATCATAATCAGTGGTGGCATAAAACCGTAAATAAAACCAAAACCACAAGGTCATTTTCGGAAAAACACTAGTCAAAAGAACGACACCCCGCCAAACAACCAGTCCCCGCTGTAAAAGAACAACGAGAAAAAAATAAACCTCGGTACAACATAACAACTCAACCAACCGCATGAGCGCGCTTAACCACCACGCGCGTACAAAACCCGTTTATAATCATGACCCCTAGAAATAACAAGGCGCGTGTGTTCCAAAAATGAACCCCACCACAAAAAAATGGTAACAATGATGAATGTTTGTGAAAAAAAACAAATTGATTTCAAGTCGTTAGGAAGAGGGGAGACAAATGAGTCAGGTTTCAAGCTTTTCCTTCCTTTTTTTATTTTCTAATTTTCTTTAATTATTTTAATTTTTTCTCTTTTTTTTTTTTTTTTTTACCTTTTCATAAAGTGATGCTCTTTGCAACACTTTAGATTCTTCTTCTTCATCACATTCATCATTTTCTTCTTTGTATTGTTGTTGTTTGTTCTTCAACTTCAATCTTGTCTTTTTTTCTTTATCATTTTTCACATAGATCATCTTGCTTACTTGGAATTGCATAAGCTCTGTTTGGCTCTATGTTCTAACTCTTTTTTGCTATGTAAGTTCTTCTACATTTCCAATTTTGTTGCATGCAACTGCTTTTTTACTTACTTTACTTTAAGCTCTCATATTATTATTTATTTTTCAATTTTATTTTTCTACCATTTGTTTCAAGTGCAATGGATGCTAAGAAGTAAGATTTTATTTATTTATTTATATTTAATTTTTTATTTTTAAGTAGTAATTGAAAATTGGTATGTGACATGTAGAAAAAAATTGGAATGTAGGTTTTTATTTTATTTTCTCCACCGGTTTAATCTGGTTCGGGGTTAGTTTTGACACCAAGTGGTTCCAGCCTCCTCCCGATCGCAGTTGCGGGGATCGAGAATGTAGGTTGATTTGATATTGAAAATATTTAGTAATGCATTTGAGAAATTGGTAATTAATTAATGGTGTACACGTCTAGTATAATGCACTTGCTTGATCTCAAATTGTCAATTCTCTTACATCATCTTTCTATTTTTTAATTTTTGTTTTGTTATGTGTATTAGGCTTTTGTGTCATTGTCTGAAAATTTTGATTTTTGTTTTGTAGATCTCTATAGTTTCATGATTTTACTTGTTTGTTGAGTTGGATAAGCCATGGAATAATTTTATCTGATTTGTATTTGTATTTATCTACTTATTTTTACTTGTTGGAAACAGATGCACTGATTTTGTTCACATTGATTTGATTGGTAATTGCTTTTTGAGATGGAGATTGTGCTTGATCCATCTTAAGTAGGAAAAAAACACTTAATGATTGTGATTGAAATCAACCACTACAAACTGGTTAATTAGTTTGTGAATTTGTGTTTATGTTAATTGTATTTGATTTGATTGAATAATTAACGTGCGCTATCGCTTTTTTATCAAACTAAATAAAGGTTACATGCTGTTTTAGTCTAAATCCATCTTATATCAAGCAAGTTTTCATGATTAACTCCTTAATCTTTTTTACAACTGATGACCATTTTACAACTGTCTCTGAGAAGATTTGAACTTTGTCTCGTGAAGTTACATCTGATGTCAGGTTCTTACCACTGAGCTGATATCTTATGGACGATTTAACTACTAAATCATCGACTACATTTGGTGAACTTATGTGACTTAGGCCCTTTTATGGTTTAACCACACGTAGTTGCATTGAATGAATTTCGAATGTCTTTTCATGTTCTCTAGTACACCTGGTTGTCGAATCAAATGTGTTTGATGTATCTTAAAGTGCATATATATACATTTTGCGTGCATAGCACAAAAGGGTGAAAATTTAGAGCTTTAATTATCCTATCTGATATAATGTTTCATTTCTTCTTTTAGCAGACGCGGCCTTTTTCACCATGACAAAGATTAGTCCCGAAATTGAGACCAAGATGCCAATGGAAGCAGTTCCGCCTGTTTCAGCCGATGTGAGCTTTATTTCAAATAGTTTTCCAAAGTATAAACTAGGAGCCGATCATCAAGTTTTTCAAGAGCCTACTGCGGATAACAACGGTCCTTCTTTGAAAGATGTTATTGAACAAGAAGCTTCCAATTTATCAGACCAGAACAAGCGTATCTCAGTTCGCGACCTTGCTAGTAAATTTGACAAGAACTTGTCTGCAGCTGCTAAGCTATCGAATGAGGTTCCATCCTTTATATTTTCTGTGGCCTACTATTGATTCTTTTTCGCCCTCAAGTTCTCTGATGAAATATTATTTTTCTTCGTCGAATTCAGGCAAAGCTAAGAGAGGTGCCATCGTTGGAGGGACACGTTCTTTTGAAGAAACTAAGGGATGCGTTAGAATCTTTGAAAGGCCGTTTTACGGGAAGAAATAAAGAGGATGTGGAGAAAGCTATCTCTATGGTTTGTTATTCTATACTATTTGCCGCTCTTGAGGACATTCCTTCTTTAATCCATGCTACTCCGTACTTAACAATATATTAATCACAGGTGGAAGCTTTAGCTGTTAAGTTGACTCAGAGTGAAGGAGAACTGATTCAAGAGAAGTTTGAAGTGAAAAAGCTTGTGAACTTTCTCAAACAGGTATTATTTGAAATTTCCAAATCTTCCATTTAAATAATATGTTTTTCTTTTCGTGGAAAGGAAATTTGATCCTCTCTTTGTTCTTATAGGCTTCTGAAGATGCTAAAAAGCTGGTTAATCAAGAGAAGTCTTTTGCTTGTGCCGAAATCGAGAGTGCTAGAGCAGTGGTGCTGAGAATCGGGGAAGCACTTGAGGAACAAGAAAAAGCTACACTAGCTTCTCAACCACAGGTTCTAACATGATGTTTCATTATACAGTTATGGTTGTACATGTGTAGTTTTGCATTAACGATATCATAATTAAACTGCGCACTAAAATAATATCTTACATATTGTTTCTTACTGTCAGAATGTGGATGGACTAGTAGAAGAGGTTCAAGAGGGTAGAAGAATCAGATTGCTGCATCAGCCAAGCAAGGTACATTGCTTTTTTGCTTCCTCAATATACTTTTATTATGCTATACCTGTATTCTGCTATGAAAATTTTCATATCCATGCATCATGATAAAAAACTAGTTTCTCATAATCTAGAGTATATAACTATTTGAATATTCTTCTAAATAGTGAAAAATGGCTTTTTATGAGAATTTCATAACAATTTCAGGTAATGGCTATGGAACATGAACTTCGTGCTTTAAGGGATCAAATTCAAGAAAAATCGATATTTTCAATTCAGCTTCAGAAACAGGTTTGTTGAACTTGTTTAGTAACTGTCAGTTAATACACACCGACACTTCTGATCGAAGGCATGTCTGTGCTAGTGTTAGTGCTTCATTTTCTTCCAATAACTTCATTTTCTCCATGGCAGCTAACAATGAGCAAATGGGACAAGGAGAATAAATCTCATTCATATAAGTTAGATGGTTCTGAAGCTTTAGGTTCATATCTGCAAGTCAAGCCTTGCTCAATTGAAGTACCACAGGTTTCAAAATGTTCGTTTCAGTGGTATCGCTTATCATCTGAAGGCAGCTGGAGGGAAGTTATTTCAGGTACCGTTCTTTTAATGAAGTTTCTTGCATATGATGAAAGTTGAGAGGTCTTAGTATTTGTACCGGTTCATTTTAGTAATATCCTGTATTGGTTATGTTAATTCGATAATGACTTCATTATATATATGATTACAGCTTACAAATTCTATAATCTTTTGCTTACACTCTAGATGTAGAATTGTTCTCATCGTGCCTTTTGCTTGATTTACCTGTACTTATCAGGTGCCAGCAAATCAATGTATTCTCCCGATCCCCTTGATGTTGGGAGAATGTTACAAGTGGACATTGTCTCCGATGGAAAAAAACTTACACTAACAACTAATCCGATTCAAACTGGTTAGTTTTGTTATTGGCCTTACCTTTTTTTTTTCTCTTCTTCCAACAAATTGTTTTCGGTTTTGGCTTGAATAGTTGCGGTTACGCGACACACTTTCGAACTTATCTTTGCATCAAGAAGTAGAAAACAAACCTAACAGCTACCTATCTCGTGTTTAACAGTTCCAGGACTTGGAAGTCACATGGAGACACTTCTCCGAAAATCCAATACTGATTTTAGTGTATGTTATCTAAAGTGGAAGATTTTCTTTGGGAAATGGAGATTTTTTGGCGAAATAATTCTTACAAAGTTTGTATTTTGTGTTATACAGGTAGTTATTTCTCAGATGAATGGAAAAGATCACTCGTCACATTCGACTCATTCATTTAATGTGGGAAGAATGAGGATAAAACTATGCAGGGGTTGGATTACAAAAGCTAGAGAGATTTACTCACCAACAATGCAGGTAACATATATTTCGTCGACGTATTTTTTCTCTCCTATGGTTTGAGTACTCTATTTGACTACTATATCCCTTAGACTAACATTTTATTTAACTTAAGCTATGTGGAGTCAGAAGTGACGTCGGCAATGCAGCGAAGGCACTATTTTGGCAAGCAAGAAAAGGGCTCTCATTTGTGTTAACATTTGAATCAGAGAAAGATAGAAATGTCGCCATTATGATCGCCAGGAAACACGCTCTCGATTGCAATGTATGCATCTTTCTCTTACATGATTATCTACTGATTGATCATATTCATACTTAAGGCCTGTTTGGATTAGTTTTTTTGAACTTATTTACTAGCATAAGCACTTGTAAAACTGTTTGAGAGACCTCCATAATCTGTTTTCAGCTTATTTTCATAAGCTCTCAAGGGTAGC
Source organism: Trifolium pratense (assembly GCF_020283565.1). NCBI lineage: Eukaryota > Viridiplantae > Streptophyta > Magnoliopsida > Fabales > Fabaceae > Trifolium > Trifolium pratense. The sequence continues at coordinate 14,446,088 of NC_060064.1, read as the reverse complement.
TTAGGAAAACAGCTTATAGCTTATTTACAATAGTTTGACTTTATTTTATCTTTTCCTACAGAAATAGCTTATAAATAAGTGCTTATTCTATAAGTGATTAATTTAATTGTTTATCCAAACAAGGCCTTATTATTTCATTTTTGTTTTCATATAAATTAAATGTAACAATTTTTATATTTATCGGTTTTGACAGGTTGTGCTTGCTGGACCAGATGATCTAGTGTAGTAGCAAAATTAACTGATTGAGTTTTCCAACAAAAGTGAGTTTTATGAGATTCTTGGTGTGATTATACATGTGTGATTGTTTTGTTTAAGGTGTGATTTAATACTTGTAATTGGGTTTCCACTAATTAGGTTGCATTGTTTTTAGGCATGTTTTTTTTGTTTGCCTAATCATGTTGTAACAAACTCAAGTTTTTATGATTATTTGTTCATTTGTTCATTGCTGATTTGCATATTTATCTACTAGTTGCATTGTAATGCAAAGTACAACGTTTTATTAAGCCAATAATTCTAGGGACGGGTTGCAAATATTGTCGCCTTAGCTAAATTTTGCGTTGCATTATTCACTTATCTCTTAACAAAACTTACGCGAAAAAGGGAACGAAGTTCGATACATTTAGATTTCAGTGTCAAAGTACAAAATGTCTCTCAGATTGTTGAAGTGATCGATAAGTACTTGGCAATTGATCTCGAAAACAACATAGTGCAAACCATGGCAGCCTTAAGATGGGAAGCAAGTATTTATTAAGTGTGACTGTATGAGCAACTGAAGTGAACCTTTTATTGGGATCCTTTCACTTCATGAGATCTGGTGTATGTGTATGGAAGATATTCCACTCCAAAGAAAGCACTAAACTTTCCTAAGTTTTTACCTTTTATTGAACCTATTATATCTAGCGTGAATGAATTGATCGAATACAAAATAAAGCTCAGTTGACAATGCAAATATTGCTAGAATGAACGACTTCATCCGGATTCAAACCCGTGACTTTACAATGTGTGAGTTTTAGTGGTATTAGTTACTTCGTATATGGTAAAAATAAATTTTAAGAAAATGAATATATTGAGAAGAACGGTAGGCTAGGCAATTTATTTAATGTATATTTGGATAAGTGAAATTCAAAAAATCTTTGTTAGAGTCCCTTTGTTGTAGATTATTTGATTGTAAAATATTTTTTTAATTGACAAATCATTTTGTTTACTATTTGTATTTTCAAATGTAAAACCGTTTATTAAATTATTGTGATTAATTTTGTATAAAACTTATTTCATTGATAAAAAATATAAAAAAAGTCAATCTATGTAATTTTAATTGATTTCTTTTTTTTTGGACAGATTTAATTGAAACTTTTGTTGATCCGAGCTTTTACACTTTTAATATATTCTCAATATTTATATAAGATAGATACATCTGACATTACCACTTCCCACTCTTCCATTCGAGCTGATTGTAGAAATCCTGTATAACTTCCGGTGAAATCCCTGATGCAATTCCAATGCAGCTAGATTACCCTCTAACAAATCCATATCGCCGTTTTGATCCCATAGTTGGCTCTTGTCACGGCATTCTCTGCATTCAAATCGATCACGTTTCAGTTATTTTGTGGAACCCTTCCATCAAGAAATTTACCAAATTGCCCTCTTTGGAGGAGAGTCTAGACGGTTATTGATTTTCCTTTGGCTATGATCATTCCAGTGACGGTTACAAGGTTGTTGCTTCTGCATTTGTTATTAATGGTAATGGGGTTTTGAAAAACAAAGTCAAATTGATTATTATAAAATTAAATTAACCTCAAAATGATTATTATAAAATTAAATTACATATGTTAAAATAATATTTTGTTTTCACCACCAATTTAATCTGATTTGGGGATAGTTCTGGCATCAAGTGGTTTAAGTCCCCTTCAGATCGCAGTTGCGGGGATCGAACAACGGTCCTCCCTACCAAGTTCAGCGTCAATCACCGTTAAACCAACTAACGATTAGTAATACTTGCACTAATATTTGAACTGATATGTGTACCAAGTGACTCCTAATTAATCATCAATAATAAACTCGAAACTAATATTTACATTAATATTTATAATAATACCTATAAAGAATGACATAAAATTATTAAAAAATATATTTGAACTAACATTTTACTTATAAAACAATTATTTTCTTGGGTGGGGGTGTGAGTTGGAGTGGACACCCTACTTAAAATAAAATAAAATTAATAACAGAGTTTGTTCATTACAACACGTTTGCAACTTAAAGTTCAACAAGAACATAATCAAAATGCATAAAGACAATGTAATGTAATACATAAAGAAATACACCAAACGAGTTCAACCATATACTATACTAACTAGTATCTTAGTCCCTGCCATGCATGAGATTATTTTATTTTTTAATATTATTTATGTATTTATTTTGATATATTATTTGAGTAATTTGGATTAAAATTCTACGATAAAATTAAAATAGATTTTGCATGATATTGGTTTGACGATGTTACAGGATATAGCGAGTTGAAAACTTTAATTTCGCTTCTCGTTTTACACTATTAGGGGATATATTATTTCTCTCATCTTCATCCCCAGGACTATATAGTGACCCTATAAATATAAAATAATGATAAACTCAATTCTCAAATGAAAATTTAATTAGTCAATGTTCATTTTTAATAATAATAATGGGATAGAAAGTGCTCTGCATTTCTTATTTTACATCAGTTTGAGACCATATCTCTCTCTCTCTCTCTCTCTCTCTCCCTCTCTCTCTCTCTCTCTCTCTCTATATATATATATATATATATATATATATATATATATATATATATATATATATTTCTATATCTCTCCCACATGATCATCTTTATTTTTTTTAATAATATTTATTTTCTTTTTTTTTTCTTTTGAAGGTTGTCTATTTAATTTTATATTATTTTGAATGTTGTATATGTTTTTCTTTCAATTGTTTATGAGATTAGTTTTATTTAATTTATTTGAGCATGAAAATACGATATATGTTTAAAGATGTTACAAATATATGTAGTGGGGTGGGAAGTACTCCCCTTGTTCCCCGTTCAACAAAACTAAGAGACCCCCCCCCCCCCCCCCCCCCCCCCCCCCCCCCACATATTTCATAGGACTCTCTAGGGACTCTATCAATAAAAAATAGTTGTAAATTTATACTGTTTTTCAAATGAATATTAACATACTTTGATCATTTTACATTTCTCACAAATTCTTCTTCATTTCATTATCTTAAATCATTATTACATGCAGTTTTATATCATGCAAGATTGTCACATGCAGTTTTATATCATGCCGGATCTTCAACAAATACATAAACAAACATCAACAAACATTTATGAAACTATAAATTCATAAATCAACACCAGTTAAAACACAAGTCTCGAGAACTAAGTAGATCATGTCCACAAAATTCATGAAACTTATCAAACAATTGCAAAATAGTTAATTAGTGGTTAAGGTGCAAGTGTATCTACAACAATTAATTTTCAAAATGTTACAACTCATAGAGAAACACGACTGACATACAACGCTCACTAGGTCTGACTGTACAGACCTGCTCTGATCGACACATAACCCACACAGTCCGAAGACAATGAGGATCTGATACCAATTGTAACACCCAAACCCAATATTTAAGTAACTTCACCTTAAAAAAAAAACTATTTCAAAATACGCAACGGAAAAATCGAAAGTTATTTATAGAATATTGGTTCAAGGTATTACACTCCTCTTTACAAAAATACTAACGTAGTTAATTAGTAAAAATGCTTGTTTATACAAATCTTGAATAAAATAATGTATTTATTAACTATACAAAATAACCTAGATAAGGAGACTCTATATACATATAAGACCCTTTTTTCCCGTGTCACAATCAGAGCGGAGCTTCACCAACACTTGAACAACGATAAACACATAACCTATGGGTCTGATCCCAAACCAGTCAAATACACAAAACAGAGAGTTATAAAACATAAACATCAACATACTAGTGTGAGAAATATACTCACACTATTATCATGCATATTCTAACTCACAAATATACATTAATATCTTCATTCAATAATATATTACAAGATAATTGTAATCAAAACATCATTTATAAACAACAAAGCATTACAAGCATACATTCTCAATCTTAGTTCAATTATAAGATTATTAGGCATCAACACATAAAAGTATCATTTAGAGTTAATAAAACATCTAACACTTCAATCAATTATAGATTATAATATAATTGTAATCAACACATCATTTAGCAAGTATAGACAATTCATCACAAGTTCCAGATATGTGTCACACACCAATTATCATGTAATGTACACATAATCCTAATGCAATCTAATGCCACAACTCATGCTATGTCATCCTAGACATATCTAATGCATGTGGTACCATCTTCTTAATTAGAGTATCTCACTTCTAATATCTTTCTTTATCGGATAAAAATAATATGATTTCCTTCTTTATTGGAATATCCAATATCCCTAATATAATTCATGAATGCATGTATGTTTTCATGAATACTCTCACACAATCATTTTAATTAGTATTAAGCTCTTCCTTTACTAATGTGGAACACTATCCAACATTACTTCTTTATTAAGATAACACTATACCTTAATATCATTCTTTATTAGAATAACATAATTTTAATATTCTTCTTTATTATGATTACAATACAATTCCTAATATTCTTCTTTATTAAGTTGATTTACACCTTAATATTCTTCTTTGATATTTAAACAAATATCATCAACAATCATCAACAACAATTATATTCCACACATACCATCAACAATTCATCAACACATACAATGCATTTACTTACATTTTAACACAATACTAATAATATAAGTCAATTGTATTAAGCATGCATTATCTCACAAAACAACCTCCGAAATCGAAATCTACGCGAAAAACTAGGTAAAATAGGTTTCGGGTGCAAAAACTGTCAAAAAGTCAACCCTGAGGTTAACAGTTGACTACACAGTCCGTTGACTTATGCCATGGCGTAGTAGCTAGAAATTTTACTCAGAATTGCGCATGGCGCAGTCTTCTGACAGAAAGCTGCGCATGGCACAGGGGATCAGTCCAAAAGCTGTCAAAACGCGATTTTACATGAAAAATCACTTATTTCGACCCAAAATCACTTATTTTACTTCCAGAAAACATATCAAACATAGATTATGATTATACATGCTAAAAACACTTAAAAGCAACTTATTAACATCAATAATCACTTATTTCATGGTTTTTGACATATTTAGATCTAAACTCATAAACTATCAAGTTCTTACCAAAAGATCTACAAATTCTCATTTAAAACTCTCCAAATTCATTCATACAAATGGTTAAAAGATCTAAAAATTCCCATTTAAAACTCCCCAAATTCGTTCATACAAATGGTTAAGAGTTTATCTAGCATGTTATGATCCATTGATTTCATTTTCCTTAAGAAAAATCCCACAACCCAAAACGAAAATGAGTGAAAGAGTTTGTGAATGGAGGAATCGACATCCTCCCCTCTTTATAACCACTCACGAATATGCAATCTAACTCTCGTACCTTAGATCCGATGAAATCTCGAACTTCCTCTTTGAATCTTAAGCTTTCCCTCTTGCCCTAGCTCCTTGCTCTTCCTTCTCTCTTCTTGCTCTTCAAAGTCACAATATATTGTGACACTTTCTCTCTCTAAGGGGCCAAAAATAGTGCCCTACTCATGTGCCTCAAGGCCCATTGGACCTCAAGCCCATTAGCTTAGCCCAACCCGCGTTAACTCTTATACCCCGCACGTTAACTAAAGTATTCGATAATTAACTTAAAGATACTAACTTAATAAAACGCCACGTCAATAAACATTTAAACACATAAAAACAAATAAATGAAAATTGGGTCGTTACAAATAACGCTTTAACGAATACAAATTTTACAAAATTCACCGTTGGATTGAAAGTTTATACCGTATAGATCATCTATGTTAAATTTTATAAAAATCGTTTGATATGTTTTTATGATAGATCAAATAAGTTTGTTGTCCTTAAAAGTATTGTGAATTTTGAATTAATTTCCTCATAATAAAACTGAGATGTTTTTGTCCTCTCAAAATCTTCTATTTTTTGTCCCTGATATGAATTTAACAATTATGGTGTGCACTGAGGTTGCACAATGAATGCGTTCTGTATATATAATAGATCATAACTTTGTATAATTAAGCTTATATATATCCGATGAATTTAGTTGTTTTTTTGTTATAGATTAATTTGTATATATCCAACAAATAAGTGAGATACGAATATTTTTTTTCTTTTTCTTTTTTTAAATCTTTTTTGAGAAGTTTTTTTGTTTTTTTTTTTATAAATAATGAGTTAGAAAAGATTTAATTGAATGTCATATAAGCAATCTCTCTAATTAAATGATACCTAAGTAATTTTTATTAGAATGCACGAGAGAGCTCCGTGGGAATCTCCCTATGTATTTTACATGCAAGAGCTCAAAACAATGTATAATTAACCTTAGGGAAGGATTTGGATTCATTAATTTGGTCCTAACTCTTGATTAATTTAGTTTTCTTAAATTTTGATCAATGAATTTCATCTAAACTAACTTACTCAAATTTACTAATTTTACTACCAAAATCAGATCTTGAGAATCATGCATTGAAATCAAACTTACACCAATATGAAACTCACCTTTCATTTGGAGGTGACAACGACAAGATTGATGATCAAAGCTTCGGTCCAATTAAATCCTTCAAGTTCTTGGGAATTTCTTCAAGCTTCAGCTCCTAAAGACATAGCCATAACCCTTTAATTTGATCACTAAAAATCCAAATTCAAGTACTCAAGACCGAAGTGGTGGAACTACTAAAACTGGTCATGCTAAAGGAATGCAGTGACTAGCTTGAGGGAAGGAAATAGATTTTGTTTCTTACCTTATAATTGTTGTAGATTGTTTATAATTGAATTCAAGGTTAGATCACTTAGATGAGTGACTAATATTTTTGCATGGTACCTTTCCTCTTGGTACTTGAAGCTCAATTCACTATCATCAGAACAATCACACACCGTCAAATTTGCCGGAGAAACATTCTATTCTGAAAGCACGGCTGGTTTACATAGAAAAATCATCTCGAACTCACCATATTTTTCTTACCCATTTTTCCAAAACCCAAATTCCATTCGTTCCAATGGCAAGATCTGAAAACAACTAAACCATATCTACCATTTTCAGCGATACCTTTCAAAGAGAGGAATCATCTACATCTAGTATCATCAAAAGAAAAACACCAGAGTCAGATTTGAAACCCACAAAGAGGCCAATCCTAGGCTTTGAAGACCATAAGTTGGTTGACGGAATCCCCAACGAGAATATTCATTGCGCCGTTAAGATATTAAAAAAATCATTCATCCCTAAAGGAGTCGTATGAGGCGGAAGCTCCACATACAGTTTTGAAGTCAAGCCTTTACAACAATGGGGTCTATGGACCGATATGATGATTGGTTTAGCTAGGGCGACCGACCTACTACAGACACCTGTAGGGATTAGTGCGTGAGATCGCGATCCACAAACTGACGCATGGGACTCACCCTTTACTTGGGAATGAATAAGGGAAACGTAGCATGTCACAAGAACAAGGCGAGCTTTGGAACCCTACCGCGAGAGGGATGTCTCCCGAGCCGGGCTTCTAGAGATGAGGCATTTTGGCAAATCCAAGTCAATTTTGGGGCACCAAACCCTGTAACTGATGAGAAGGCCTATGGAGTAAAGGGAAGCGTGTATGTTGTCACACTCCCTGCTTTCAAAAGGTGCCTAGAGGATATGCCATTAGACACAAGCGACGACCTGATAGAGGATCCCCCACCGGCAGGAGACAAGAGACAACCATCTTGAGGCACATCACGACATACACGCAAGACCGGCGAGACCTAGGAAAGCAACCCGACTGGGAGTCAGAGGATCCATAGCACCTGTAGCCCCGTACTTCATCACCATCATTTTTTAAGGGGGGGAAGGGGTCAACAAATATTAGACTTGATAGTCACTTTTCTTAATATGTACGTAATTGTAGTACCCCAATTTTGTCCGACCAAATTAAAAAGTAAGCGATAATTTCATTAAATTTGTCCCTATCTTTAAGTTGTTCGCGAAACCCAAAAATATGCATTTGTTTCAATTACTCATTTTAACTGCAAAAAAAATTACAAAATTAAAATACAAAGGGTGAATGGTCCCAAATGGGACGGGATAAAACCCACAAGAAAGAACGGGGGGTCATCCACTTCGTCGCCGGGTAAAGAGAAATCGATTCTTTGGGATCCTTCCCGGAGTAAAAATAAAATAAACAAAAAAAATATAAACAACAACAGCAGCAGTGTTGCGCCTCCCTTCCCCTGTTTTCTAGCTTTTTTTTCTTTCTTTCTTTTTTTTCTTTCTACTTTCTCACAAATAAAGTTTTGTCATTTTCAAGTTTCAAGTTTTCTACAAAGAAGCAAACAAAAACAGTATTTTTCATATATTGTGGGATTGTGTCTAGCCAAGAGATATTCTCCATGCAAATTGTAAGCTGATTTTTCTATGGAAATTTGGTAACATGGTACAGGTTTTACACATCATTTTGCACATCTTGGCTGCCAGGACCTGCCGATAAAAAATGTTGGGTTAGTTCAACATTATTTTGCACATCATTTTTTCCCTCCTCTCTTCTTCTTTTCCGTTCAGTCATAACCTCCATGTCCTTCGTGTCTTTCTGGGTTTCTAGCAGGGCCGACCCAATATGTTCAGGGGCCTAAAGTAAATTTTAGATGAGGCCTTTTTAAATTAAAATAATATTTTGTAAAAAATTAAATTAATAATTATATTTTATGAAATTTATATTTTGTAATTTCGATGTAATTTTAAAATTCATGTATATTTTTAAATAGAATATGTGTTGACAATGTAAAATGTAAATGTTTATTTTTTTTTAAAATGAATATTTTTTATTTTAGCATATCACATAAATATTTTTAAAATAGTTGTATAACATAGCATATTGATGGTGTTTTATTGGATCACAGTGTAAAACTACTTTACATTAATTGTCGGTGCATGTCCATTAAATTCATGGTCGTTTTTTATGATAAAAAATTTAAAATAAGGATATGGTGCCTCGGTATGAGAAAAAATTTCTCGAAAGAACACTTATAAAATTTTTATCTTTAACTTTCTTCAAAGAAATTGATTGAACCTCTCAAATTCAAGACCTATCTAATTTTATTTTTACCACAAAATTAAGGCTTTTGAGTTAAATTTTTGTATGATATATACACAATTTTATAAAAAAACAATTGGGTTACAATGAGCTGGAATCGAACTTAGAACCTATAACATAGGAAAAATTATATTGTAGGTCATGTATTTTTATTTTTTTTATAACACTTTGATCATTTATCTTTTTTTTTTTTAACATTTTGGTTCTTTATCTCTTCTTTTTGTAACACTTTGGTCTTTTATTTTTTATTTTTTTGTAACATTTTGGTCCTTTATTTTTTTTTGAAGACTTGGTATCCGGTCCAAAGGACCAATCCCACTGTCCACTTTGGTCCTTTATTTTTTATAAATAAATAAGATAAAGGACAAAGTGTTAAAAAAAAAAGACTAAAGTGTTACAAATAAAAAAAGATAAAGGACCAAAGTGTTACAAAAACAAAAGAAAAAAAGAATCAAAGTGTTACAAAAAAAGATAAATGACCAAAGTGTTACAAAAATAATAATAAATGACCTTTGGCGTAATTTTGCCTATAACATACTACCCAAACCCTTCACCACTAGACCAAGTGGCTTCAATTTTATCAATTTAATCAAAGAGTAAAATGACTTAATTAATGAATTTAACATTGTATGATATATATTAATGGGGTTTTCTAACTTAGACCCTAGTTAGGTCTAAGTTAGCAAGGTGCACCTTTTCAATTGGACCAAAATACCCATTCTTTTTAATTAATTAACCAAAATACCCATTAATAGACGCGGATCCAGTGTCGCGCGCGTACCGGAGGACCATGGTTACAGACCGTTGATTGTCATCGGACAGCCAAGATCTGATCTCATCAAGACTGTCTAATCAATTAGACAGCCCAGATCATCCTGATCCATCAGATTCCAGCGCCTGCGCCACACTGGATTACACCCTGGAGAGAGAAAAATTTGCTTTTTAAAAGTAGGACACGTGTCACACAATGGTTGGCTGGACGTGATTTTTGTTCATTTAATACTTTGAACTCAATTATTTCGTTGTAAATTATTTTTTTATTTTTTTATTTTTATACCAAAATTCATAAATTTTTTTTTCTACAAATAGAGACTTGGTTCGTTTGATTTGGACACCGAAAAAAAAATGCAATTTTTCACTACCTTAATCTCATTTTTTGTCTACTAAATACGTTACTTGTGTGTTGTAATTTAACACGCACCACTCAACCAACTCACTGAAACCATTATACCAGGAAAATAGTAGATAATATTCTGGAACTTTTGGTATATTTTATGAAATTTTTGGAGCTTTGAAACTAATTTTAGTTAATTAAATGAGATAAAACGGTAATTAAAAACTAATGTTTGCTTCTGAAACCATTTTACTGGTAGAATGGTTGCACATAGTTGTATTCTGAAACCATTTTACTGGTAGAATGGTTTCAATGAGTAATTTATTAATTGTGTTTGCTTCTGAAACCATTTATCTGGTACAATGGTTTCAGAGAGTTGTAATCTGAAACCATTTTGCTGGTAGAATGGTTTCAGTAAGTTGATTATTAGTTATTTGCTTCTGAAACCATTTAGCTTGTAGAATGGTTGCACATAGTTGTACTCTGAAACTATTTTACTGGTAGAATGGTTTCAGTGAGTAATTTATTAATTGTGTTTGCTTCCGAAACCATTTTGCTGGTAGAATGGTTTCAGTAAGTTGATTCTTAGTTATTTGCTTCTGAAACCATTTAGCTGGTAGAATGGTTTCAGAGATTTGTACTCTGAAACCATTTTCCTGGTAGAATGGTTTCAGTGAGTTGATGTAAGGTAGTGAAAAATGAGATTAAGGTAGTGAAAAATTTGGTTTTTTTTTTCTGTGTCCAAATCAAACGAACCAAGTCTCTATTTGTAGAGAAAAAAAAATTATGAATTTTGGTATAAAAATAAAAAATAAAAAATTAATTTACAACGAAATAATTGAGTTCAAAGTATTAAATGGAAAAAAATCACGCCCAGCCAATCAGACAGCGACACGTGTCCTGCTTTTAAAAAGTAGATTCTTCTCTCTCCAGGGTGTAATCCAGTGTGGTGCACGCGCTGGAATCTGATGGATTCGGATGATCTGGGCTGTCTGATTGATCAGACAGTCTTGATGAGATCAGTGTTTGGCTGTCTGATGGAAATCAACGGCCTGTAACCATGGTCCTGCGATACGCGCGCGACACTGGATCCGCGACTATTGATGGTAATTTGGTTAATTAATTAAAAAGAATGGGTATTTTTGTCCAACTGAAAAGGTGCACCTTGCTAACTTAGACCCAACTGGGTCTAAGTTAGCAGCCCCCTATATTAATCACGTTTTATAATTTGGCTGCATATTGTTTTTTGACACACAAGATTTGGGTGGATATTATTATTATTATTATTTATTTTATTACATTTAGGTGTATATAATCGTAATAATAGCAAATCCTTCACACAAAAAAAAATGATATATATTATTTGAAAAAAATATATATAATTAAAGGATTTAATTGATATGCACTGACGGTGTAAAATAATTTTACACTGTCAACCAATACCAACCATGTTTTCCGCCACATCACTCCACTCCATCCCACTTTCTTGATATGACATGGCAAAATAATGGTTGTTTATTGGACGATTGTGCAAAACTATTTTACACCGTCGGTGCATATCAATTAAACTCATAATTAAATGTGTTAGTAATAAATAATTTGATTGTAGATAAAAAAATAGAGCTACTTTTGTCACCCTACTGGTTACTTTCGTGCCCTATTTTTACACATCCTCGACTTCAGATGTATAAAAATAGGGGGTTTTTGGAAAAAAAGGCATTCCCTATTTAAGTCGCGAATGGTGTTTAAGTAACCAGTAGGGCGGCAAAAATATCCAATGTCATTTGTTTCAGGTTGAAGGATTAGATCCGATCAAGTACAAATCTATCCAATGTCAACTTTTGTGTCATCAACGCTGCAGATCTGGGGGCATGGACATTCCAGACACTTCAATATAGTCATATATGTAGGCTTATGTAATTTGTCGTTTTATGCTATTAACATGGATGCTGTGAGTTTGTTTGCAGATTCATCCTTTTTGTTTTTAGCAAATTTGAATTTGTATTACATCAATGTACTCTATCAGTTTGAATGAATGAATATCCTTTATTTTTAGTAAAAAAAAAGTAACCAGTAGGGCGGCAAAAATAACTCCCACAAAAAATAGTATTTTCCATTTCACCGCACCACTAATATTTTGGTCAAAATCCGCACCACTGCTTACCCGTGTCTTTCTACTTTAGTGTGGTTTACTGTGTCGGGTCGGGGCAAAAGGGGGGGCAGGATTAAGGTGCAGGACGGTTGGGGTTTTTCCCTTGTCCTTAGTTTCGGGTTATCTTGACCCTATAAGATGGGCCGGGTCGGGTAGAGTTAAGGGTAGAATGGGGTCCGGTTCGTTTAGTGGTTTGGTTTGCTGGAAAAGATAATGGAATTATTTTGCAATAATTGCTTGTCTGGGTAGTTAAGATGGACCCTATAAGATGTTTTGATTTGGCAATGATTGGGAGTTAATTGTGAATGGGACATTTATGGAAGGCATTAATGTTGCTGCGTTTTGGTTCATTAGTTCCGACATTGAATTCATCAAAAATTGATAAAATTGGTTCAATTACACCTCTATATGACTTTTTTTTTTTAATGGCAAATACACCAAAAAATAAAAAACTAACAACGGTAAGAGACAAATAAAAAAAGGGCATGAAAAACCAAATCCAATCACCGACAACAGGGAACTTGCTAAACAGTGACGATGTCACTCAAGGTTGACCCCTCCACTCCGCTCTATTAGCACCAATACAAAATAGGTTCCACTTCCCACTCATAAAGAGAGTAGGTGTGACCAGGATTCTTACCACGGAACCATTTCCAAGAGTAAAGTTTAATCCTACCTTCTATATGAAAAAACATATATTTTGACAGTAAATATAACATTTCATTAAATATAACATTTCATTAAATATCAAAAAACACAATAGTTGTTATGAAATATAAGTAATAGTAATAATATATAAGTATAGAGGAGAGAAGAAGAGAAGAGAGAAAGAATAGAATTAGTCTGATTGACCAAGTGAGTAGTTTACATTAGTCATAAGTTCTATTTATAGGCAAATGTAATGGGCCAATAACATGGGTCAGAACCTATATGGACATCCACTAAATATTCATAACACTCCCCCTTGGATGTCCATCGAGGATATGCCTCATTAAAACCTTACTAGAAAAAAACCCAGTGAGAAAAAATTCTAGTGAAGGAAAAAGAGTACAATCCTTTTACAATATATTTATTTCTCCCCCTCAACTAGACAAATATTTCTGAGACGACGAAGACCAATCCTTTGTACTAGTTTCTCGAAGATTCTGCTCGGGAGTGACTTTGTAAAGAGGTCTGCGAGATTATCACACGAACGAATTTGTTGTATGCTTACTTCACCATTCTTTTGAAGATCATGAGTGAAAAAGAACTTTGGAGAGATATGTTTTGTTCTGTCTCCTTTAATGTAGCCTTCCTTTAACTGAGCAATGCATGCATTGTTGTCTTCAAAAATGATTGTTGTATTCATTCTTTCGGAAGATAAACCGCAATTCTTTTGTATGTGTTGAATTACGGACCTCAACCATACACATTCTCTACTTTCCTCGTGTAGTGCTAAAAGTTCCGCATGATTTGATGATGTTGCTGTTAAGGTCTGTTTGACAGATCTCCATGAGATGGTTGTATCTCCACTTGTGAACAAGTAACCTGTTTGTGATCTTCCTTTATGAGGATCTGACAAATAACCTGCATCTGCATAACCTATTAATTCTAGTTTGGATACTTTAGGATAAAATAATCCCATATCCATTGTACCTTTAAGATAACGAAATATATGTTTGACTCCGTTCCAATGTCTTTTTGTAGGTGAAGAACTATACCTTGATAGTAGATTGACAGAAAATGCTATATCAGGACGTGTATAATTAGCAAGATACATTAGTGCTCCTATCGCACTCAGATATGGTACTTCAGGACCAATTAGTTCTTCATCCTCTTCTTTAGGTCTGAAAGGATCTTTCTCCACGTCCAATGATCTAACAACCATTGGAGTAGATAACGGATGATATTTGTCCATGTAAAAGCGTTTTAACATTTTTACTATATAAGCTTCTTGATGCACAAAAATTCCATTTTTCATATGCTCAATTTGTAATCCAAGACAAAATTTTGTCTTTCCCAAGTCTTTCATCTTAAACTCTTTCTTTAAGCAAGTTATGGCTTTTGAAAGCTCTTCAGGAGTTCCAATAATATTTATGTCATCAACGTAAACAGCAATTATAGCAAATTCACTTTCTGATCCTTTTATAAAAATACATGGGCAAATGGAGTCATTTTTATAACCCTCTCTTAGCAAATATTCACTGAGACGGTTATACCACATGCGTCCAGACTGTTTTAGTCCATAAAGAGATTTATTCAATTTGATGGAGTATTCTTCTCGAGACTTTAAATTATTGGCATTAGGAAAATGAAATCCTTCAGGGAGTTTCATATAAATGTCACTATCAAGTGAGCCATACAAATATGCTGTAACAACATTCATCATGTGCATATTTAGCCCTTTGTGTGCTATAAGGCTAATTAAGTACCTAAAAGTAGTTGCATCAACTACTGGTGAATATGTCTCGTCAAAATCGATACCGGGTCTTTGCGAAAATCCTTGAGCAACTAGTCTCGCTTTATATCTCACAATTTCACCGTTTTCATTTCGTTTTCGCACAAACACCCATTTATATCCAACTGGTTTTACACCTTCGGGTGTGCGGACAACAGGTCCAAAAACTTGTCGTTTGTAAAGTGAGTTTAGTTCTGCATCAATTGCATCTTTCCATTTTGGCCAATTCTCACTTTGTCGACAATCTTTAATAGATTTTGGTTCATGATCCTCATTATTATTTATCATATTTAGCGCTATATTATATGCAAAAACATCATCAACGTTGACATTATTTCGGTTCCATTGTATTCCACTAGTGACATAATTCATTGAGATCTCATTATTTTCATGAATTTCAGGTACCTGATCAATTTCTTCGGGGACTGAAATATCAGTTATGTCTGAAGGCTCTTTTAGAGCTTCTATATCTTCATTTGTGCCATCTATCTTTTTAGCTCCTTTTCTCATTCGAGGATTTCTATCTTTGGAACCGACTGGCCTACCACGCTTCAGGCGCGGTTGAGACTCATTTGCAACAATACATTGTCCGACAGGGACATCCAATTTTATCGGAGCATTAACAGCTGGTATATATGACTTAGTCACACCCTTTGGATCAGTGAATGCATTTGGTAATTGATTTGCTAAACTTTGTAGATGAATTATCTTTTGAACTTCTAGTTCACATTGTTTAGTTCGAGGATCAAAATGAGATAATGATAATTCATTCCAACTGATCTCTTTTTCTAGCTTTTTATTCTCTCCCCCTAATGTTGGGAAATTTGATTCATCAAAATGACAATCAGCAAATCTCGCTGTAAATAAATCTCATGTTGTTGGCTCAAGGTACTTAATAACAGATGGAGATTCATATCCAACATATATTCCCAACCTTCTATGTGGACCCATCTTAGTGCGTTGAGGAGGGTAAATTGGTACATAAACCGCACATCCAAAAATTCTTAGATGGGAAATATTTGGTTCTTGACCAAAAACCAATTTTAAAGGGGATGAGCTATTATAACTTGTTGGCCTGATGCGAATTAACGATGCAGCATGTAAAATTGCATGTCCCCAAGCGGAAATTGGAAGTTTGCATCTCATAAGGAGTGGTCTTGCAATTAATTGTATACGTTTGATAAGTGATTCCGCCATTCCATTTTGTGTATGAACATGTGCTACAGGGTGTTCAATGTCAATCCCAATGGATATACAATACTCATTAAATGCTTGAGATGAAAACTCAGCAGCATTATCAAGACGTATTTTCTTGACGGGATAATCAGGGAAGTGAGCTCTTATTCGAATTAGTTGAGCTAACAGTCTCGCAAATTCCTGGTTGCGAGTTGACAACAAACAAACATGTGACCACCTAGTTGACGCGTCAATTAAAACCATAAAATATCTAAATTGTCCACATGGTGGGTGTATTGGTCCACAGATATCACCATGTATACGTTCTAGAAAATTTAGAGGTTCACTATTAATTTTTAATGGTGATGGCCGAATTATCAACTTCCCTTGTGAACAAGAAGCACATGAGTGCTTATTAGATTGAAGAATCTCCTGGCCCTTCAATTGATGACCACATGAATTTTTAATTATTTTTCGCATCATTATAGAACCGGGATGGCCTAGCCGGTCATGCCAAACAACAAATTTATCATGATTTGTAAACTTCTGGTTTACATTATGATTTGTAAACTTCTGGTTTACAATAACATGTGTTTCAATTGTACTAATATAAGTGTAGTACAAACCCAAAGAGAAAGCGGGTAGTTTCTCCAATACACATGTTTTATGCAAATTGCGCTTTGTGATACAAAGGTATTCAACACCTCCTTCATTTCTTGTTTCAATATGGTATCCATTTAGACGAATATCCTTGAAACTTAATAAATTTCTATAAGATTTGGAGGAATATAATACATTCTCAATATGTAACTTTGTTCCACCATATAACAATATATCTGCTCTTCCGGAGCCTTCAATTATTTTTGAAGTGCCAGATATTGTACTGACATTAGTTTCTCGTTTCACCAAAGAGGAGAAATATTTTTTATCTTTAAAAATTGTGTGGGTAGTTGCACTATCCACAAGACATGTATCATCCTTATTGATGCTAGTGTCAAAGCTCATTCTAAAAAAATAAATAACAAAAGTATAAAATAAATAACGATAAAAATCAATTGCCTAATAAGAATGAAATAACAATATTAATAAGAATGAAATACCAATGACAATGTTATATGAAAAAAAAAAACTGGTCCGCAAGTTTAAGCATAATAGCTTAATTATTACATATAAAATCCAAAATAAGTAGCCACAACTATATAAAAAAAAACTACTTCCTGATATTCCCATCACCAATAAGGTGATCAATTCTTCCATTTGGATCATCAATGAAATCACCATTATCATATTGGTGTGGAGCTACATTCACTTCTGGGAATGGAGCGGCACCGGTGGGACGGGCCTCATGGTTTTTCATTAAGAGTTGATTATTATGTTCAGCCAAAAGTAGGCAAGAAATCAATTGAGAATATTTGGTAAACCCTTTCTCTCTATACTGCTGCTGCAGGAGCACATTAGAGGCATGGAAAGTAGAAAAAGTTTTCTCTAACATATCAGCATCTGTTATCTTTTCTCCACACAACTCTAGTTGAGTAGTAATTTGAAACATTGCAGAATTATAATCAGTTACAGTTTTGAAATCTTGCAACCGCAAGTGTATCCGAAAAAGTTTGTTTGGATGAACCTTAAGTTTAGAAAAGTTGGTTTAAAGTACCAAAATATTAGTGAATAGGTTGGTATCCAAAAAAAAATAAAAATTGCACACTTGTTATATTTGGAAACATTGATATATATTTGGAAAAAAATTGATATTTGGAAAAAATTGTACCAAGACAATCCGTAAGGAATATATATATATATATATATGGGGTTTTCTAACTTAGACCCTAGTTAGGTCTAAGTTAGCAAGGTGCACCTTTTCAATTGGACCAAAATACCCATTCTTTTTAATTAATTAACCAAAATACCCATTAATAGACGCAGATCCAGTGTCGCGCGCGTACCGAAGGACCATGGTTACAGACCGTTGATTTCCATCAGACAGCCAAGATCTGATCTCATCCAGACTGTCTGATCAAGCAGACAGCCCAGATCATCCTGATCCATCAGATTCCAGCGCCTGCGCCACACTAGATTACAACCTGGAGAGAGAAAAATTTGCTTTTTAAAAGTAGGACACGTGTCACACAATGGTTGGCTGGGCGTGATTTTTGTTCATTTAATACTTTGAACTCAATTATTTCGTTGTAAATTAATTTTTTATTTTTTTATTTTTATACCAAAATTCATAATTTTTTTTTGTCTACAAATAGAGACTTGGTTCGTTTGATTTGGACACCGAAAAAAAAACGCAATTTTTCACTACCTTAATCTCATTTTTTGTCTACTAAATACGTTACTTGTGTGTTGTAATTTAACACGCACCACTCAACCAACTCACTGAAACCATTATACCAGGAAAATAGTAGATAATATTCTGGAACTTTTGGTATATTTTATGAAATTTTTGGAGACCTGAAACTATTTTTAGTTAATTAAATGAGATAAAACGGTAATTAAAAACTAATGTTTGCTTCTGAAACCATTTTACTGGTAGAATGGTTGCACATAGTTATATTCTGAAACCATTTTACTGGTAGAATGGTTTCAATGAGTAATTTATTAATTGTGTTTGCTTCTGAAACCATTTATCTGGTACAATGGTTTCAGAGAGTTGTAATCTGAAACCATTTTGCTGGTAGAATGGTTTCAGTAAGTTGATTATTAGTTATTTGCTTCTGAAACCATTTAGCTTGTAGAATGGTTGCACATAGTTGTATTCTGAAACCATTTTACTGGTAGAATGGTTTCAGTGAGTAATTTATTAATTGTGTTTGCTTCTGAAACCATTTTGCTGGTAGAATGGTTTCAGTGAGTTGATGTAAGGTAGTGAAAAATGAGATTAAGGTAGTGAAAAATTGGGTTTTTTTTTCTGTGTCCAAATCAAACGAACCAAGTCTCTATTTGTAGAGAAAAAAAAATTATGAATTTTGGTATAAAAAAAATAAATAAAAAATTAATTTACAACGAAATAATTGAGTTCAAAGTATTAAATGGAAAAAAAGCACGCCCAGCCAATCAGACAGCGACACGTGTCCTGCTTTTAAAAGTAGATTCTTCTCTCTCCAGGGTGTAATCCAGTGTGGTGCACGCGCTGGAATCTGATGGATTCGGATGATCTGGGCTGTCTAATTGATCAGACAGTCTTGATGAGATCAGATCTTGGCTGTCTGATGAAAATCAACAGCCTGTAACCATGGTACTGCGGTACGCGCGCGACACTGGATCCGTGTCCATTGATGGTAATTTGGTTAATTAATTAAAAAGAATGGGTATTTTGGTCCAACTGAAAAGGTGCACCTTGCTAACTTAGACCCAACTGGGTCTAAGTTAGCAGCCCCTATATATATATATATATATATATATATATATATATATATATATATATATATATATATATATATATATATATATATATATATATATATGTGTGTGTGTATATATTTTATTTATTTATTTATTTTTATTTTTTATTTTTTTAAAAAATAAAACATTGATAGTTATATTTGGAAATAGTATTAAATATGAAGATTTGTCATAATTTAGATTTTTTAACGGAAAAATCAATACGGCCATTGACCTTTGTTTTTAAGGTTATATTACTGCAGGCCGTAAAAACAAACGGTGCAATTCATGCTACATGCTTTCTTTGAAATTTACTTAGCAATTGAATTTTACAATTTTATCTATTGAGTTCTTCAGGAACTATATAATAAATCACTATCAATTTACAATCCTTCAAGGATGTAGCAATATTGAATTCATCTAGAATTCATTGAAGAGAAAAAGAAAGTTGTTTTATTAGTTCTTCAGGAACTATATAACACATAAAAATATTTTGATGTGCAATCCATTAGGGATGCATGGTGATATTTCGTAAGTTCTTCAGGAACAAATTTTTTTTTTTTTTTTTTTTTTTTAAGTTCTTCGGGAACTTAGATTATGAATTCTTCGGGAGTTCATGTATTAAATGTCTAAGTTCTTCAGGAACTAAGAATAGGTTCTTTAGGAACCAAGATTATGAATTCTTCGGGAATTCATGTATTAACTTTCTAGGTTCTTCAGGAACCAAGATTATGAATTCTTAAACATTTTTATGTTCTTTTGGATGATCGAAGTGTCGATGTTTCACCATACAGGTGTCGGTCACGAAGCATAATGATGCTTCACCAGACTATTGTCGGTCACGAAACTCAAACAATATCAAACATCCAAGATACATATTATAAATAAATAAATAAATAATTGATCAACATTTTTTGTAATATTAATGATCAAAGTGTTATGCTTCACCATACAAATGTCGGATATCACGAAGCGTAAACAACATTGAATCAATTAAATACATAAAGGAATGATGCTTATTTATTTATTTAATTTTAATTATTATTATTTGATCTTTTATAAGTATACAAGGTTCAAACGATTGATAATCATATAATAATCAAAAATAAAAACTACTTGTGATTTCATAAAAATAGAATAAGAATTGCGTACCTCAATTAGTTAGAGCGTCGTGCTGATAACGTGTTATGAAATATAAGTAATAGTAATAATATATAAGTATAGAGGAGAGAAGAAGAGAAGAGAGAAAGAATAGAATTAGTCTGATTGACCAAGTGAGTAGTTTACATTAGTCATAGGTTCTATTTATAGGCAAATGTAATGGGCCAATAACATTGGCCAGAACCTATATGGACATCCACTAAATATTCATAACAATAGTATTATTTTTAATTGAAATATCAATATTGTTTTTTCAACTTATTGAAAAAGTACAATTCTCAAACATAAATCTCTCAAAATTTTCTTGTACAACAACATAGAACCGAGCGATTGAAACAACTGCCACCAAGAGGGAAGCCCTTTGTTCTACATTCGTCAGAGCATGATAATGAATCATCTGGACAATTCTCCGAATTAAAGCAATTTGGTGAAGTACCAGCTTCTGCATCAATGAATTAAACGCCATTAGAAATATCATCAAATATACAAGAATTATCATTTCAAACATATTATATAAAATTTCTTAAAGAAATGTTTCTTTTACTGGAACATTAAAAACAAAAATAGGTTTTTAAAACATCACTCTCAGATTTTATGATTGCAAGACGTTTAATTGAAAAAACAACAAAATTTAGTTAAAGAAGTAGTTGTTACCGGAAATTGTCGCCAAAGCAAGACAAAAAATTGCAATTGCAATTGTAAAAAAGAGAATATTGATGCGGGTTGTCATTGTATTTTTAATTTGATAGATTTGATAGATTGACAAGTCACTTCTTAGTTCTTACGGTAAGGTATTTATAAGTCCCAAGGACATTAATGCATTGTGTTTTTAATTATGGTCAACAAAATTATTATTATTTTTTGGTCAACAAAATTTATTAAGGTTAGTAAAATATACTAATAAAGGTCAACAAAATTCATGCTCAAGTCTTTAACACATTAACTTTGTTTTTATTACGTATAAATCTAAAAAATAGAATTTGTTTATAATTAAAGCCGGAGAAAATATATTATTATTAAAACGTGTGTATGTGCCGAAACATGTGTAATTTTTTTTTCCTGAAGGATAGACTAATCGATTTTATTCTTATGTATCATGTATCATTTCAATGAACATAATATACTCCTTTCGTACTTAACCCAAAAAAAAAAAATTTATATATATATATATATATACTCTTTTCGTAATACTTTATAAGTAAAAATACATTTTTTAGATTCATATATATATATATATATATATATATATATATATATATATATATATATATATATTTTTTTTTTTGATACATATTCATTATTATATATTTAATTTAATATACAATAAACCTAACAAGTGTATTTTTGCTTATAAAGTGTTATGGAGAGAGTAATGTCTATTCTAATTTAATAGATATTTAATTTTATTAATGCTGGATTAATTTTATTACGTTACTAATGCTATTGTTCCTAACCAATTAATTGTGACAATATAATTCTAGTTATTAAGTTTGACTAATTAATTCTAGGGATGGCAATTTGACCCATACCCAGAGGGTACCCGCAAAAATTACCCACAACGGGTAGGGTAAAAACCCGCATTTTGGGTACGGGCACGGGTATGGGTAATTACCCGCAAAAGTGAATGGGTATGGGTGCGGGTACGGGTACCTTAGTACCCACCCCGCCCCATACCCGCATAATATATATTTATTTATTTTATTTATATTGTAATATATGTAATCAATTTAAAACAATACAAGTATACAACTCTACTAAACTATTACATATTTTTAATAAAAATGTTTATTTACAACATAATATAAAAATAATGTGAATATTTAACATAAATATGAACTTTAACATAAGGTTAGTAATAATTTTGTTTATAATTTTCATTAGTCAATATTAAAATCTTTGAAATTTTTTTAATTCTATTAAAATTATATGATATTTTATAATTGATCAATTTATTTTTAGTAAAAATGCGGGTAACGGGTACGGGTATGGGGACCTAGGTACCCATAGGGTATGGGGACGGGGGCAAAAGTTGTTACCCACGCGGGTATGGGGATGGGTACGGGTATTTTTTCAATCCGCGGGTATGGGGATGGGTACTATAGTACCCTACCCATACCCTACCCATTGCCATCCCTAATTAATTCCGTTGAATACTACTACTCGGTTACTATAATTAGCGTCATCCATTACCATGTTATATGCAACATTTAAGTAATGTTACACCGCTCAATAACGCTTCAATGAATAGAAATTTTACAAAATCCACCGTTGGATTGAAAGCTTATATCGTCTAGATCATCTATGTTAAATTTTATAAAATTCTAAAATCGTTTGATATGTTTTTTAGATAGATCAAAATTAATGGTTTATGCGTTTTTATTGAATACCGTTAATCTTGATCTATCTAAAAAACATATCAAATGATTTTAGAATTTTGTAAAATTTAACATGGATGATCTATACGATATAAGCTTTCAATCCGACGGTCGATTTTGTAAAATTTGTATTCGTTAAAGCGTTATTGAGCGGTGTAACATTACTCAAATGTTACACCGGTGTAATTTGATCCCTCCCCATATATATTATATGGGGAGGGATCAAATTACACCGGTGTAACATTTGAGTAATGTTACACCGCTCAATTACGCTTCAACGAATACAAATTTTACAAAATCCACCGTTTGATTGAAAGTTTATATCATTTAGATCATCCGTGTTCAATTTTACAAAAATCTAAAATCATTTGATATGTTATTGAGATTGATCAAGCTTAACGCTTTATGTGTTTTTATTGAATATCGTTAAGCTTGATCAATCTCAATAACATATCAAATGATTTTAGATTTTTGTAAAATTGAACACGGATGATCTAAATGATATAAACTTTCAATCCAACGGTGGATTTTGTAAAATTTGTATTCGTTGAAGCGTTATTGAGCGGTGTAACATTACTCAAATGTTACACCGGTGTAATTTGATCCCTCCCCTATATATATATATATATATATATATAATAGTTTTTTTTTTTACGGGATAAAACAAAACCATGATAATTTTTTTACAAAAAATTTGTTTAAATTACTACATTTTTTTACAATTTTTTTTACCTGATTCATTTGATTAAAAAAGTCTAGGGTCTGGCGTATTAAAAGACAATTGACGTATTAATTTAAAATATAAATGTGTCAATAATAGAAATATACTCAGTGTTTTAAAAATTGGACCAGTCATCGAATCGGCGATGACACTGGGTCACTAGTTCATTGGTAGAACCACTGGGTCACTGGTCGAACCGCATGACAAACCAGATTAAACTGATGGAATGAACCGGTCTCTATGATAAGACTATATAGTTATTAAACTGGTTGAATCGGATAACTCGATCTTTAAAAAAGTATAAAAAATATAAAATTTGAAAATTTCATAAAAAGAATGCCATAAATTCTATAAAACAAGGACATATACCACTAATAATAAATAAATAAAGTTTATATAAAGAATGTCATATACAAATAAATTATGTTCATAGATTTTAAAGGAATAAATAATAATTGTATATCTTACCAAAAAAAAAATTGTATGTCAAATATACTTGATTTATTTTTATTTGGTTAAAAAGAAAAGTAGCTTTTTTATAATACTTTGGGCTATTAATTTACCTAGTTTTGTTGACCCAAAAGCCCAAATAAAAGCTATAACCTTAAAATTGAAATTTCATTACTCCTATTACACAACTTACTTGCACAACCGCTCTATCTTCTCTCTTCCTTCATCTATTACGTTTTTTCTTTATTTTCTTTGATTCTTTTCTCCTCACTGTATTTAGCCGATCTTTCTTTTCTTTCTTCTTTCTCTCTCTCTCTCTCTCTCTCTCTCTCTCTCTCTCTCTCTCTCTCATCTTACTGATTTTTTTCTTCTTCTTTCAAACATGCCTAATATTGATTTTGTTAGCCAAGGTTAGATCTTTTCGGTGATTGATCTATGGATTTCAGTTCATGGGATGATATTGTTACTTTCTTCTTGGAATATTCAAATGGATTAATAATTTTGAGCAAACATTTGTTTCTTTTCTATTGTTATTAGTTTTGCCCTATCCAATGTTACTTCTTGTTGTGCTTTGGATATCAAGTGAAATTTGTTTCGTTTCAAAACAATTTCATCCGTTCTGCATGTGTTGTTTACCGTAACAAAAAAGAAATAAAAAGCGTAAAAAAGAAAGAAAAAAAAAGCATAATTTTTTTTTGAAAATCTGGCCGCAAATAAACCGGCCGGTTCAAAAAACTGCCAGTTCGCCGGTTTTTCCGGTTTTCACCTGTTCATTAGCATGTGCGGTCCAACAATTAGACCAGACCGGTTTACCTCCTGTTCCCGGTTCAACCGGTTCGACCAGCCGGTCCGGTTCAGTTTTTAAAACACTGAATATACTAATTCAAATTAAAAGACAACTGACATATTAATTTTAGTTTGACACCAAATGTTACACCTCTCAATAACGTTTTAACCGATATAAATTTTATAAAATCCACCGTTGGATTGAAAGTTTACATCATATAGATCATTTGTGTAAAATTTCAGACAAATCCAAAATCATTTGATATGCTATTGAGACACATAAAGATTAACGGCATTTAAAAAAATACAAAAACCGTTAATTTTGATGTATCTCAATAACATATCAAATGATTTTGGATTTATTTGAAATTTTACACAAATGATCTATATGATGTAAACTTTCAATCCAACGGTGGATTTTATAAAATTTATATCGGTTAAAACGTTATTGAGAGGTGTAACATTTGGTGTCAAACTAGTTGGTGTCAACAGATCCTGACTCTAATTTAAAATACAAATGTTTCAATAATAGAAAGATACTAATTGAAACATGACAATAATTGGCATATCAACTAACTTCTGAAAATAAACAACATTAAATATCTTAATTAAATTCCAATGTAAGAAATATGAAATACAAATGTGTCAATAATAGAAAGATAGTAATTGAAATGTGACAATAATATTTTCGTAGCGAACAATTCAAAAATTAATTGAAATAGTTTAAATTATTTTGAATACAATATTCATTCTATATTATACCTTAACATATTCGTTTCATAATGTTCATTCTAATTTTTTTGATAATATTTTAAACAATTCTAAATTATTTTGAATTATGTGAACATTGCATCTTCAGTTTGTTGTTCTCGTTTTCCAATGATGCGACAATAATGTGAACATTGCAAATTATTTTATTATATTTTTTACTAACGTGACAATAATCTTCATTCTAAATTTTTATTATATATCTTTTAATAATGATGTGTCGTAAAAATCAAATAATGACGGAGTTAATAAATTAAAAATATATTGAAATATTTGGGGCAGATTTCGAAATAATGTGTTGTATAGCTTTCATACTTTCACAAACACTAACACTTACTTGTCGCAGATTTCGAAACATGAGAATTCCTTGACAATTCATCTTCCATACAAGTGTTAGCTCTGGCAGCTCTTCTAAAGTCAAAGAATTCAAATGGGATGTTTTTATAGTTTCAGTGTCATTCATCTAAAAAATTACCTTTTTTACTTTGTTGCAATTCCGTACTTCCAATTCCCTTCAGTTCTTTAAACAGTGAAGAACATTACATGGAATCGCATTTTGTTTCTTAAAGTCACAGTTGTCCAGCTTCAAAATTCTCTGACCGTAAAACCAATTGTCTTTCGGACTAAGACCACCATCCCAAGCTTTTTCTAATTCACAATTGTTATAGTAAATTTAAGAGTTTAGATTAAATTTTGTGAGCACCTAAAGCTTATAATAATGAATCGCAGATGACGTGCTATATATGCTTTTTGCTGCGTTCTGCAGCCGTCAGGAAGAGAGAGAAGGTGGTTTTTTAGGGTTCTTCATCCAACATCAATCTAGGATTAAAAGGGATTTCTTTTGGGTATATTCTAGGGTTGGGGAAGTGTTTCTAACACCTTGTAATCTCACTTATTATTTGAATCTCTTGGTCACGGGAAGAAATTCGGGATAAAGGTAGATTTAGGAAAAACTCTAAATCTTTTAACTCTTTGTGGTTGAATCTTTTGTAATCAAGTGTTTATTGATAGTGGAACGGAGAGCTGTCTCTCTCCAGACTAGGTTGTTATAACCGAACTGTGTAAACAATTATTCGCGTTATTTATCGTTTTTGGTAGTTTTAACTTTTGTTGATTTATTGCTCATTCATTTTGATTTGATTGTATCAATTCATTTGTCCATCATACTAAGTATTATTGTTGTGATTTTTGGTTCGGATTCACAACATGTACATATTGTGAAGAGTTGATTACGTAATGAATTTAATTTATATGCACCGTCGGTGTAAAGATATTTTGCACATGCGTCCAATAATATACAGACACATCATGTATGGTCATTAAAAACACATGATGTGTCACATTCATTAAATGATGTGGCAACGCGTCATTGGATGTATGTGTAAAAAAAAATTACACCGACGGTGCACAGCAATTAAACTCTTAAGTAATTATATCTCTCTTTCTTCACATGACTCACACTTTTTAATATTGAAATATAGTATAGAGTTAATGATAGATAATATAAAAAAAAGAAAAAAAAAAGTTAGAAAAATCATTCCTGTGTGTATTTAATATTTATTAAAGTTTATTCTCGGATATTAAAGATCCATGAGAAAAGAAAAAAAAAAAAACTACAAATAAATTCCTATTAGTAAACTCTTTCTTTATTTAATAATAATAAATCTGTAATCACTTTACAAAGGAAAACATACCACATGTCAAAAACTTAAAAATCCAAATGCAAAATTGTTTTTTTTTTTTTTTTTTTTTACAAACAAATTGAAAATTGTATAGGTAGTGAAATATAGACATATGGTGGACTGTTATTTTGTGTAGATCCTAGTGTATTATTTAATCTTTGCTTTTTGTTTCTCAAGGTAAATTCTTTAATCACTTGTTCTTTCTCTTCTAATACACACAACATATAGATGAGTGACACATGTATGTAGCTTATAAATACCACTAATATGCAACCAACGAAACACATTCATTCTTCTCTGGTACTCCCTCCGTCCCAAAATATAAGGGAAAATTGGTCAACTAAAGTTGATGTATCTAGTCCAAATTTTTAACCAAATACATCAATTTTCTTTGACCAATTTTCCCTTATATTTTGGGACAGAGTAGTAATTAGCTAATTCTCTCTTTCTTTCTTCTTCTTCTTCTTCTTCTTCTTCTTCTTCTTCTTCTTCTTCTTCTTCTTCTTCTTCTTCTTCTTCTTCTTCTTCTTCTTCTTCTTCTTCTTCTTCTTTAATAACACTTTCTTTCACATTATTATTGTTATATTATGTGTAGTTAAATAATGATATATTTTTATTGATTTTATTGGCATGAATACAGTACTTCATTGTCACAATCGTTTTGCGAGACTGTTAAAGAAACTTGAAGACTCTGAATAGTTACTTATACAAAGAAGAACAAATTAAAGCAGGTATATTTACAAAACTCTTACTCATGCATTACATTAATCTCTTATGGTTTGAGAGAATCATTACTTTCTGTTCAACTAAAGTTACAAAAAAATCATAATTATACGTTATATATGATTCATTTTGAAGCTTACGGTTCTTATCCTTTGGATCTTACAGCAGAGGCAAAACCCTCCCAACAGTATCACCGAAGTACCAATCACATTTTGAACAAGAACTAATCAGCCGTAAGTCTCTAATAACCCCTTATCAACACAAATCAATGGCTTCCCACCGTCTGTCTCCAACCCTCACCATTGTATTTCTTTTTTTTATTTCCCTGTTATTCCACCCCACACCATTTGTCGTCTCCGGCCTCAATGTTACTGAGGTCATGATGAATCAGACGGCAGTGGGGTCGGACGATAGTTTAGAATTTACTGCTGGAATCTTTTCGGCACTAAATTTAGATAATGAGTTAACTTCTCGGTCGCCGTTCACCTTATTTATTCCGGTGGACGCCGCATTTACCGAGACAATATCCTTTAAGCTTCATTCTGTACCTTTTAAAATTTATATATTGCGATGAAGGCGCATATTGTGAGGTAGTACCTTTCCCCCGACTTCCTTCACGCAATGAATACCTACTCCCTTCCCACTCTTGCAAGTGAAATCATGGGGCTTTCCATGTATCACCTTAACATCTCCGTGGGCGGCACAACCTCTGCAGTGAAGATAAGCACGGGGGTTGTTCACGATGCCGTTGTTCGGCAAACAGTTTATTCTAAACATCCCGTCGCCATATATGCCGTCTCAAAGGTTTTATTACCTATTGAGATGTTTGGCGATGTTGACGATGTTCCTCCCCCTCCTCCTTGCTGTTCTCCTCCTCCTCCTCCTCCTCATTCTCCTCCTCCTCCTCCCTACTCGGGACAGCCTCCACACCTTTCTCCTCCTCAGATTGGTTTGGTGGCGGCGGCTCTCGGTTTTAGTTTTTTATTTTAGATCTCTGTTGTATTTTTTATTTTTTTTACAATAGGTCTATGTTGTATAATTAATTAGTATATGTATTTTTATTTCTAGTTGTATTTGGATTTGTAACTGTCTCATTTGTGTAAAACTCTATGATATGCAAAGGAGAATGTAGTTTGCTTAAGTTTATGTTCGATTTATACTTTAAACTTCAAATTTTTACTTTAAACTGCAATTATTACTTTAAAATTAATTAGCTAATAATGCCTAATGCTAAATTATTTTCCATCACATATATATTTATTGGTGTTGCTATTGTATTTTTTTCTTATTGGTTTTGACCGTTACCATTCGCCTGACATGTAAACATTGCCTACTTAAATTAAAGCTATGTGCTATGCTATGATTGGTCTGTTACAAGAACTAGTTATGTCGGAGTTTTCCAAAATGTTTTGAGAATGAGAGAGATAGAGGACATTTACAAGGTAAAACTAAAATTGATCGATTTCCAAAATGCAAAAGA
This sequence comes from Trifolium pratense, assembly GCF_020283565.1. Taxonomy (NCBI): domain Eukaryota; kingdom Viridiplantae; phylum Streptophyta; class Magnoliopsida; order Fabales; family Fabaceae; genus Trifolium; species Trifolium pratense. The sequence goes on along the minus strand of NC_060064.1, from coordinate 14,416,400 downwards.
GATAGATCTGTATTACTTAATCATTCTATTACTTATAATAAGAGCTTACACAATATGAAATATCCACAAAGTAACGTAACAGCACTCTCTCAGTTGCAAGATAGCTTAGACATATGAAATATACTTGTACAAACACAACATGATAGATCTTAATTATCAGCAAATTTTTAATAAAGTAGCAGTAGTTTTATTTTATTAAAAGAAACTTCTCTATATATCAATTGAGGTGAATATATATTTATGGGAATGTAGAACAGAACAAGTCTCTTGCACAAAGTCTCAATCAATCATTTTGATCCAAATTAAAATAATTGCATATTGTAAGCTTCTTGCTATTACCTGAACCATACAGTAATATAAGCTTTGGTTGATGCTAGAATAGATGTCCGAATGAAAGGAAAGAGTTGTTAGAGTATGAGCTGCAGGCATGCTCATTGGCAAGCCAAGCCCGCGTGTGAGCCAACTGCGGCTGCTAGGCCTGCGCGCGCGTGGTTGCTTAAGGCACAAGTTAGTTGGATAAGTTGGTTAGTTTGTTGTTGATTGATTGTAACCGTTTTGCAAGAGCTATATAAGGCCTTGCCTATGTCAATGAGAACTTAGTGATTGCATTTACCTTAACATTTGGTATCAGTTTACCTCCAAAACGATCCAATCCGTTGATTCCTAACTGTTGCTAGTTACAAAGATTCATCGTTTTCTTTCGTTTCTTGCTTGAAGATTCCATGGCGGAATCAAGCACTTACCTGCAACCATCAATCCCTAGATTTGATGGACACTATGATCATTGGTCAATGCTTATGGAAAATCTGCTGAGATCCAAAGAGTATTGGAGTCTCATTGAAGATGGAGTGTTTGTTGCTCCTGCTGGCGCATCGCAAGAACAAATTCAACGTGCACATGAGAGCAAGTTGAATGATCTGAAGGCGAAGAACTTCCTGTTTCAAGCTATTGATAGAGCAATACTTGAAACCATTCTTGCAAGAGGCACAGCTAAAGAGATATGGGACTCAATGCGACAGAAGTATCAAGGATCCACCAAAGTGAAGAGAGCACAACTTCAGGCTTTGAGGAAGGAATTTGAAACTCTTAACATGAAGATTGGTGAATCCATTGAGGAGTATTTCTCAAGAACTCTGTGCATTGCCAACAAGATGAGTAGTCATGGTGAGACTGTGACACAGTCTATGATTGTTGAAAAGATCTTGAGATCTTTGACATCTAGATTCAACTATGTTGCTTGTTCAATAGAAGAATCTAATGACACAACAACCATGACAGTTGATGAGCTGCAGAGCAGCCTACTTGTTCAAGAACAAAGAATGAAGAGTCAGAAAGATGAGCAAGAACAGATCCTCAAGGTCTCTAATGGTGGAAGAGGCTACAATGGTGGTAGAGGAGAAGGTTCTTACAGCAGAGGTCGAGGTAGGGCCAGAGGAAGAGGGGGAAGAGGTGCTTCAATCAATAAAGATTCAGTGGAATGCTACAAATGTCACAAACTTGGTCACTATCAAGCTGATTGCCCAAGTTGGGAAGAAGATCATGCTAACTATGCACAATTTGATGAGACAAAAGAAATTCTTTTGATGGCTCAAGAGACTGCAGTCAATAATTCAATAGAATCTGATGATAAGCTAGAATTGTGGTTCTTGGATTCAGGTTGTAGCAATCACATGGTGGGAAACAAGAACTGGTTATTTGATTTTGATGACACATTCAAAGACTCAGTGAAATTGGGTGATGATTCAAAGATGGTTGTTGAAGGTAAAAGAAATTTGAAGTTGTACATCAAAGGTTTTGTTCAAACTCTCACAAGTGTGTATTACTTGCCTGGCTTGAAGAACAATCTATTGAGTATTGGCCAATTGCAGCAAAAGAATTTGACAATTATATTCAAAGATGATACCTGCAAAGTGTTTCATGATGAGAAAGGTTTAATCATGGCCACAGCTATGACTTTCAATAGAATGTTTGTGATCAAAGCACCTGTCATAGTCCCTCAATGCATGAAGATCTCAGGAGCTGATGACTCTACCCTGTGGCATCAGAGATATGGCCACTTGAGCTTCAAAGGTATGAATATACTGACTCAAAAGCAAATGGTTATTGGTTTGCCTAAGTTGAAGGAATCAAATGAAAAATGTACAAACTGTATGAAAGGCAAACAACAAAAACAATCTGCACCTAAGAAAAGTTCATGGAGAGCTAGCACAAAGTTAGAACTGGTTCATTCTGATATATGTGGGCCAATTAGTCCTGAGTCAAATGGAAAGAAAAGGTATTTCATCACCTTTACAGATGACATGAGCAGAAAGACATGGATTTACTTCATGTATGAGAAATCTGAGGCCCTAACCATGTTTAAGAAGTTCAAAGCATTAGTTGAGAATGAATGTAAGCAAGCCATTCAATGTTTCAGAACAGATAGGGGAGGTGAGTATACTTCATCTGCTTTCCATGAATTTTGTGACACTCATGGCATAAGAAGACAGCTTACAACAGCCTACACTCCACATCAGAATGGAGTCTTTGAGAGAAAGAATAGAACCATTATGAATATGGTTAGATGCATGATTAGTGAAAAGAATGTTCCCAAAAGTTTTTGGCCTGAAGCTGTGAATTGGGCTGCTCACATACTCAACAGATCTCCCACTTTTGCAGTCAAAGATGTGACTCCTGAGGAAGCTTGGAGTGCGATTAAACCATCTGTAAGCCATTTTAAAGTGTTTGGATGTATTGCTTATGTACATGTTCCAGATAACTTGAGAAAGAAGCTAGATGACAAAAGTACAGTCTGCATTCATTTAGGCTTAAGTGAAGAATCTAAGGCTTACAAGTTGTATGATCCAGTTAAAAAGAGAATTGTTGTCAGCAAAGTTGTCAAGTTTGATGAAAGCAAACAGTGGAATTGGGATGATAAGAATACTGAAAATTCCAACAAGATGAGACAGTTAATTGACTGTGATGATGTTGAAATCCCTACCACAGGTTATGCACATGAGACAGACAATGATGCTGAAGAACAAGCCAGCAATTCTCAGAGTGAAGAAATGGATCTAGTTATGTCTGATTCAGAAGAGGAAGATGGAAATAATGAAAATCCATTGGGCAAAAGAGTTTCAAAGAGGCCTGATTACTTGAATGATTATGAAACAAGTGACATTGAGATTGGAGAAAGCAGCAACAGCCAAGCTTTTTTCATTCCAAGTGAAGATCCTATATCTTACAATGATGCTGCAAAGCATGATGTCTGGAGGCAAGCCATGGATAATGAAATTACAGCTATTGAAAGTAATGATACTTGGGAACTAACACATCTTCCTTCTGGAGCTAAGAAAATTGGAGTCAAATGGATCTATAAAACAAAGTATAATGAACAGGGAAAGATAGATAAATACAAAGCAAGATTGGTGGCAAAGGGATATACTCAGCAGCAGGGCATTGACTACAATGAAGTTTTTGCTCCTGTGGCTAGATGGGATACCATTAGAACCTTGTTGGCTATAGCTGCAGCTAGAAACTGGTGTGTATTTCAACTTGATGTAAAAAGTGCTTTCTTACATGGTGAGCTGGATGAGGAAGTGTATGTTGAACAGCCTTTAGGTTATCAGAAAGCAGGGAAAGATATGGTTTACAAGTTGAAAAAGTCTCTTTATGGATTGAAGCAAGCCCCTAGAGCTTGGTATAGTAAAATAGAAGCCTATTTTTGCAAGGAAGGCTTCATGAAGTGTGCTCATGAACACACTCTCTTTGTAAAGAAAGAAGCAGAAAGCAAGGTGATCATTGTAAGTTTGTATGTGGATGATCTGATTTTTACTGGTAATGATCAAAGATTGTTTGATGAATTCAAAAAGTCCATGGAAGAGAATTTTGCTATGACTGACCTAGGAAGAATGAGGTACTTCCTTGGAGTTGAAGTAAAGCAGACCAAGGAAGGTATATTCATGTCCCAGCAGAAATATGCTTTTGAAATTCTCAAGAGGTTCAATATGGAAAACTGTAATGGTGTGTGCAACCCAATAGTGCCAGGCAACAAATTGATGAAAGATGAAAATGGAACAACATGTGATGCAACTAATTACAAACAGATGGTAGGATGTCTGATGTATATGCTTGCTACTAGACCAAATTTGGCTTTTTCAGTTTGCTTAGTGGCAAGGTTTATGGAGAGGCCTACAGATATCCATGTTGCTGCAGTCAAGAGAATTCTCAGGTACTTGAAGGGCACCATTAGCTATGGCTTGTGGTATGAAAAGAGAAATGGTGAGGAACTATCTGGCTGGTCTGACACTGATTATGCAGGTGACTTAGATGACAGGAAAAGCACATCAGGTTATGTGTTTATGATTGGCTCTAAAGTAGTTTCATGGTCCTCTAAGAAACAGTCTATTGTAACACTATCCACCACTGAGGCAGAATTCATAGCAGCAGCCAATTGTGCTTGTCAAGCCATTTGGTTGTCTAGGGTTCTTGCTCATATCTGTGCAGGCAAGGAAGAATGCATCACTGTATACTGTGATAATAGCTCTTCAATTAAGCTATCAAGGAATCCAGTGATGCATGGAAGAAGCAAGCACATTGATGTCAGATTTCATTTTCTTAGGGATCTAACCAAAGAGGGAAAGATTCAAATGCTGCATTGTTCATCCTTTGAGCAAGTTGCTGATATTATGACTAAGGCTTTGAGCCTTGACAACTTTTATAGGATCAGGGATATTGATGGATTATTTTCGCAAGTGAACGAAATACCACGTAGTAATAAAAATATCGATCCACAGGGATTGTGTGATTAAACGAGTCTAATAGTGTTCATAAACATGATGCAAAGAATACACATGATTTGGGGGTTTGGTTGAGTAATTTGACGGTAAGAAAATCGTGCTAATTCAATAAGTGGAAAAGCGAGGTAGAATCATCGGAATCACCTAGTCTATAGCTTAATCACATGCAATCTACCATACAATATGAATTCACTCAAGTATTCGCAACTGGATCAACATGATGGTGAATCGCAATCTCTTGTCAAAATCCACCCTATTCGTTGTCGATACTCCTCCGATCTCTCGGATGAAAGCTACCTACAACGAAGTATTTGAAAACGCGTTGATCGTTCGCTACACTCTATGTTTCAATCTCTCGACCGGAAACACTCAAGTGCTTAATGCAATTCAGTTCAGAAATTAAACCAATACTCTCGCACGTGACTTAAATCTAGATCCATTACAACGCTAATGAAGAATCGTAAGGCATTAAGTATAGATTTGCATTAAACGAACACTATGAACAGAGTGAAATCATACAATATAGCAGGATTACATTAGATTATTCTACATTCTAAGCTATCCTAGATCCTGTTGGTGTTTTGATTGGCTACATTTTGCAAAAGCCAACCAGCCAGATGCTGAACTGAGATGCTGTAGCATTATAGTACAGCATACTGAAGCTCTGTTTTCGTGCAGAATTTTTATTTCAAATCTGAGTCAAGATTTGCTTCAATTATATATTCAGGCACGTGCGTCTAGGCAAGACGAGACTTACTCAGCAAGTTTTATTGAAGTCGGTCAAAGGAAAGTGATTTAAAACAAAAATATAATTATATTATATTTTTGGCGTTTTTTTTGTTTGGTACAACATGAAACAAACAAATTATATTTTTGAAATTAATTTAGGGTTGGGCCGCAATTCTCACAGCTGTACAAGTCTGAAGACCTAACTTGGACATCAAGACAATTGAAGACTATAAATATGTGAAGCCTCAAGCCTTTACAACTCGTGTATTCAAAACCTTGTCTTTCATAAAGCGTGCGTTTTTTTTAAGGTTTTGGTTGTGTGTTTTTTGTCAGCCTTTCTTGTGTCAATTTGATGCAAGTTTAGGACTGTGTTTTGGTTGTTAATTGTAAGCTACTCCTAAGCTTTTAAGCACGGAGTTAGTGTGTGTGATTCACTCATAAGCTTTTAAGCAAGAGTGTGGTCTAGTTTCTAGGAGAGTGTCTCCATCTTGATTATTATTATTGACAGCAACATGGTACGTGTTGTTAGAGGGAATTTGGGACGGGGTCTCATTATCTAAGAGGTTCTTAGGTAGGATTGCACGGGTAGTGTCTAGGTGATAAGTCAAGTACCGGGTGTTGGTCGAGGGCTTTGAACTAGAGCTATTATAGTGGATTCATTCCTGGATTGGTATCCCCCAGAGTAGGTGACGTTGCACTGAACTGGGTTAACAATTTCCTGTCTTATTTATTGTTCTGCAATTTATTTATTTATTTACTGTGTTCTGCGACTGTCTTGCTGCAACGTGTGCTATAGCATCTTGTGCAGCATTGTGTTCACTGCGTGCCAGATTTCAATTGGCATCAGAGCAGGCACCCTTTCTGGTTATAGGGTGAGCTCCAGGGAAAATGTCTGGCAACATTGAAAAGGAAGGAGGGCTTGTAAGCAGACCACCGCTTCTAGTTGGTGTCTCCAACTATGATTATTGGAAATCGCGCATGATTGCTTTCCTAAAATCTATGGATAGCAAAACTTGGAAGGCTGTTCTGAAAGGATGGGACCCCCCCGTGGTCATTGACAAGGATGGAAAGCCAACACTTAAACTAAAAGCTGAGGAGGACTGGTCTAAAGAAGAGGATGAGCTTGCTTTGGGAAACTCAAAAGCATTATATGCATTATACAATGGGGTAGATAAACACATCTTCAAACTAATCAAAAAATGTGTCTCAGCAAAGGAAGCTTGGAAGATTCTTGAAACTGTTCATGAAGGTACTCCTCAGGTAAAAATGTCTAAATTACAGATTCTTACTACTCAGTTTGAAAATTTACGTATGAAGGAGGAGGAAACAATTCAAGATTTTCATATGACTATTCTAGACTATGATAATCAATTTGATGCTTTGGGGGAGAAAATTCCCGAAGAAAAGTTAGTAAGAAAAATGCTTAGATCACTTCCAAAGAAATTTGATATGAAAGTCACAGCTATGGAAGAAGCCAAAAACATATCTGAGATGAAGCTGGATGAAATGGTTGGATCACTCCAAACTTATGAAAGTGTTGCAAATGGAAGAAGTGAAAAGAAAAATAAGAGCATTGCCTTCTCATCTAAAAATAATGAAGAAGAACTGGAGGATGAAGAAGAATCTAATGAGAGTATCTCTGAGGCCATGGTGTTATTGGGAAAACAATTCAACAAAGTTCTGAAACGAATGGATAAGAGACCCAGATCAAATTTCAAAAACAATGCTCCAAGCACTATGCGCAGCAATGAGAGTCAAGGAAAACCAAAGGGTGATGAAAAATCAAACTTAAACAGAAACATTCGATGTCACGAATGTGAAGGATATGGTCACATCAGACCTGAGTGCCCAACATATCAGAAGAGAGCAAAGAAAGGACTAACTGTCAGTTGGTCTGAGGATGATGACTCAGAAGATGATACAGCATCTGTAACTGCTAAACATATCTCAGTCTTAACAGGTATTGTTACATCTGATACAGAATCTGATGATGGAGAGGTAACCTATGAAGAGCTTGCTGCATCCTACAAGGAACTTTGTCTTAAAAGTGAAGAAATATGCAGGGTTATTGAGAAACAAAAGGTAACCATCAATGAGTTAAAAGCAGAAAAATCTGAGAATATCTCAAAAATAGAGGAACTTCAAAAGAAGGTAAATTTTCTATCCTCTGATCTTGAGATCTGCAGGGTTATTGAGAAACAAAAGGTAACCATCAATGAGTTAAAAGCAGAAAAGTTTGAGAATACCTCAAAGATGGAGGAACTTCAAAAGAAGGTAAACTATCTATCCTCTGATCTTGAAGAAGCTAAAGAAGTCATTGAAAAATTAAATACTGACATTTGGCGGCTGAGAAAATTCTCTGACATGTTGTATAAAGATGATGAGCATCTTGACAAACTTCATAAGGCTGATGGACAACTGGAGGAAATCTTAGAGAAAAATGTTCGAAAGCCTAGAAATATTGGGCTTAGCTATGAAAATGTCAACAAATTCAAAAATTACAGTCCTAACCTCATGTACATGGAGCCTAAAGAAACTCAAAAGCAAAGGATGCCTTATCAGAAGCCGCAGCATCATCAGCAGCATCCCATGTCAAGAAATAGAAGAAAGCACCATGCTTGGAGATGTCATTACTGTGGTAGAAAAGGGCACATAAGGCCTTACTGCTACAAGCTATATGGGTACCCTAACAGACGTCCTCAGCACAAACCTGTTTCCACAACTGCTCCTACTCAACAAGAATGGAAACCTAAAGGAGAAAATGAGAAGAAAAGTGATACAACTCAACCTGAAGAAGAGATTACTGCTCTGATTGCTCACACATCACTTAGAGCTTCATCAAGGGAAGACTGGTATTTCGATAGTGGCTGTTCAAGACACATGACCGGAATAAGTAAATTTCTTGTTGGAATAAAGTCTTATTCAGCTAGCTTTGTTACCTTTGGTGATGGTGCAAAAGGAGAAATTGTTGGGATAGGGGAGCTCAGAAGTAATAGCTTGCCTAAACTAAACAATGTACTGTTAGTAAGAGGATTGACTGCAAATTTGATAAGTATTAGTCAACTATGCAACCAAGGAATGAAAGTAAACTTCACCAAATCTGAATGTCTGGTTACAAATAACAAAGGTGAGATTTTGATGAAAGGTGTCAGATCAAAAGACAACTGCTATCTATGGGTTCCCCAAGAAGAAGCAAATATGTCAACATGCTTAATCACTAAAGAAGATGAAGTAAAACTATGGCACCAAAAGCTTGGTCATCTTAATCTAAGAAGCATGAAGAAAGCAATATCTAAAGAAGCCATCAGAGGACTGCCAAATCTCAAAATTGAAGAAGGTAGCATATGTGGAGATTGTCAGATTGGAAAGCAAACCAAGATGCCACATCCAAAGCTGCAGCATCTTACCACTACCAGAGTTCTTGAACTTCTACACATGGACTTGATGGGTCCTATGCAAACTGAAAGCTTGGGAGGAAAAAGGTACGCATATGTTGTTGTTGATGACTTTTCTAGATACACATGGATAAATTTTATTAGAAAGAAATCAGAAACCTTTGATGTGTTCAAAGATCTATGTATTCAACTTCAAAGGGAGAAAAACAATGTGGTGTTAAGGATCAGAAGTGATCATGGTAAGGAGTTTGAGAACTCCAGTTTCTCTGACTTCTGTGCCTCTGAAGGCATCATACATGAATTCTCATCTCCCATTACACCACAACAAAATGGTGTAGTAGAAAGGAAAAATAGAACTATACAAGAGTCTGCAAGGGTAATGTTACATGCAAAGAAGCTTTCACATGGTTTTTGGGCAGAAGCTATGAATACTGTCTGCTATATTCATAATCGTGTCACCCTGAGATCTGGAACAACAACTACTATATACGAATTATGGAAGGAGAGGAAACCTACTGTTAAGCACTTCCATGTGTTTGGTAGTAAATGCTACATCTTGTCTGATAGAGAACTAAGAACCAAAATGGATCCTAAAAGTGATGAGGGCATATTCTTGGGATACTCAACAAATAGTAGAGCCTACAGAGTATATAATAATAGAACCAAAACCATGATGGAGTCTATAAATGTGGTAATAGATGACACCTCAAGTGAAACTGCTGAAGATGATGCAGAAGATGCTACAGCATCTATACCAGGTGATGTAGATTGTGAAACTACTAATGAATCAAAGAATGATACAGAGGTTACTGCATCTGACCAAATCTCTGCTACTCCAAAGAAAGGACCTTCTACTCGTACTCAAAAGAATCATCCTACAGACCTGATTATTGGTAATCCCAATCAAGGAATTACTACTAGAAGGACACTTGACATAGTTTCTAATGCTTGTTTTGTGTCTAAATTTGAGCCAAAAAATGTGAAGGAAGCTCTGACTGATGAGTTCTGGATAAATGCTATGCAAGAAGAGCTAAATCAGTTCAAGAGGAATGAAGTTTGGGACTTGGTTCCTAGACCTGAAAATGCAAATGTAATTGGTACCAAATGGGTCTACAAGAACAAGTCTGATGAAAGTGGAACTGTAACCAGAAACAAGGCAAGGCTGGTTGCACAAGGATATTCACAGATTGAAGGGGTAGATTTTGATGAGACTTTTGCTCCGGTTGCTCGTCTTGAATCCATTAGATTACTTCTAGGAGTGGCATGCATTCTAAAATTCAAGTTATTCCAAATGGATGTGAAAAGTGCCTTCCTCAATGGGTACTTAAATGAAGAAGTATATGTGGAACAACCAAAGGGGTTTGTTGATCCAAGCTTTCCAAATCATGTTTACAAATTAAAGAAAGCTCTTTATGGATTAAAACAAGCACCTCGAGCATGGTATGAAAGATTGACTGAGTTCCTTACTAGTCAAGGCTACAGGAAAGGAGGAAATGACAAGACTCTATTTGTGAAAGAAGATCAAGGCAAATTTCTAATAGCACAAATCTATGTTGATGACATTGTCTTTGGAGGAATGTCTAGTGAGATGGTACAGCATTTCGTGCAGCAAATGCAGTCTGAGTTTGAGATGAGTCTTGTAGGTGAACTAACCTACTTTCTTGGGCTCCAAGTAAAGCAGATGGAAGATACTATTTTTATCTCCCAAAGCAAGTATGTAAGAAATATAGTGAAAAAGTTTGGTATGGAAAGTGCTGCTCATAAAAGAACACCTGCAGCAACCCATTTAAAGCTTACCAAAGATGAAAAGGGAGTTGATGTAGATCAAAGTCTTTATAGAAGCATGATAGGAAGCTTATTATACCTTACAGCCAGCAGGCCTGATATTACTTTTGCTGTAGGAGTATGTGCTAGGTACCAAGCTGAGCCAAAGATGAGTCATCTTGCTCAAGTGAAAAGAATTTTGAAGTATGTGAATGGTACATGTGATTATGGGATCTTGTATACTCATGGTGAGAACTCTATGCTAGTAGGATATTGTGATGCTGATTGGGCAGGTTGTGCAGATGATAGAAAAAGCACCTCAGGAGCTTGTTTCTTTTTGGGCAACAACCTTATATCTTGGTTCAGCAAGAAACAGAATTGTGTATCCTTATCTACAGCTGAAGCAGAGTACATAGCTGCTGGTAGCAGCTGCTCCCAGCTATTATGGATGAAACAAATGTTGCTGGAGTACAATGTGGTACAAGATGCTATGGCATTGTACTGTGACAATCTTAGTGCCATCAATATTTCAAAGAATCCTATCCAACATAGCAGGACGAAGCATATTGATATTAGACACCACTTTATTAGAGACCTAGTTGAAGAAGGTATTGTGACTCTTGAGCATATTGCCACTGAAGAACAACTGGCTGATATTTTTACTAAGGCTCTAGATGCGGTCCAATTTGAAAAATTGCGAGGCAAACTTGGGATTTGCCTATCTGAAGAGTTATAGCAATTATTGCAAGTGTGGCGTGCAGTTTTCTCTTCAACTTATTTAGTAATGCACGCTGTTATGGGTATTGTTGAAACATCTGAAGATTTGGTAAGAATTGTGTGTTTGTTGATGATAAGGATGTTTCTTGTGGTGAGAAAGTGTTTGTCAGAGAAAGTTATGTGGTGTTCTCCCCTACTGTGTTTAACATTTGTTGGTAATGATATTAGCACTCCAATTGAGGTCAAAGATGACTCTGTGTTGGAACATGTCAAGAAGAGTGTTCCTGAGAAAGATGCTGCACATGATGCTACAACATCTGCAGCACGGGAAAATTTGGATAACATCTTGATACCCGAGTCTCCAGATGATGTTATTGTTCCTGACAAAGAAAAGGGTTCTGAAGCAACTACTACTGATAATGTTTTTGTTCATGATATCTATGTGATCCCTTATGTTGATGATAGTGGTAAAACTATGTCTGTTCCTTTGAATGTTGATGAATCTGCTGAGAAAGATTCAAATGTTATTTATGTGGACAATCTCAACCTTACTGAGAGAACTCCTGCTTCTAGTACTAGGAGGTTAAAGAAGGCTTGATGTGGAAAGGAATTTAAGTGAAGATTTTTTACAATGCTAAAAGCTTGTTGATTTGATTAAAGCAGAAAACTGCAACCGGCTTCAACTACTCATTCCAATACTCTGACTACAGGTTTGGCTCGGTTTATAAATGTTGTAGGGACCAGATCACCTCTTGACCTTGGTTTCCATATTCTTGATGAAACTGTTATGCATGGTAAGTCATGTGCTGTGAAAATGCCTATAGTTTTCCCTACACTGATGTGTGATTTTATTCTAGCTCAACATCCTGGCATTTGTACTGAGGCTGGTGTTTCTAGTAAGAGAGGTTGTGATTTATCTTTTGATTTTAGACTGTTTGAGGGTACACATGCTGCAGACTGTGCTGCATCATCTGTCAATCAGTCAACTGATGTTTTGCCTAGGAAGCAAATGATTGTTGACCTCAAGGTGTTTTTTCAATGTCAATCCTGGTGTTCTTAATGATATTGCAGGTGGTGATACTGAGGTAGAGGAGGAGGACTCTGACGCAAGTCCTTCTATGTGACATGCTTATGCTTTATTTGCATGTCCTTTTGGATTTTAATTTGTAGGGCTACGCCCTGATGACTCTCTGGGTTGTAACACGTACAATCCATGTCTTTTGGCTCCGATACTCCAGGTTTTCTATGCCCTGATGGTCTGTCATATGCACTTTATGAGTTCCTATGCTCTGATTCTCTCTGCACTCTATGTTTCTCTATGATCTGATAACTCTGTGGAAGTTCTGCTCCTACTGTGTGGTACTGACTTTATTTGTCAGAATTTATGGCTAAAAAGGGGGAGTAAAAGTGTTTGTGTGCATGATGTGATGAAAAATGCTATAGCATCTAGTATAGCATGTTTAAGTGTTTGTGTGCATGATGTGATGAAAAATGCTATAGCATCTAGTATAGCATGTTTTATGTGATATGCATGTTTTGAGGGGGAGTATAGCATGTTTTATGTGATATGCATGTTTTGAGGGGGAGTGAATGTTTATGCATAAATTGAGGGGGAGTAGGTAGAATTTATTTTTCTACTACTTTTAATATGCATGCTTATATAGGAATTTATTTTTCCTATTCTCTGTGGCGCTACTTAAATTTTAAGGAGTTTATTTCTCCGATCTTGAATCCACTATGTGAGAGTTTATTTCTCTCTATCTGTACTTTGAGGCTAAGATGTGTTATGTTCCGCTGTTGCATGCCTCTGATGCTTACGTGCTAGCTATCTATTCATCTGATGAATTCTTTTACTTTCTTTCCTAGTTGTGTGCGTATGTTGACTCGAAGGAAAGTTCAAATAGCTTAGCATCGTTCTACTTTCTTTCCTAGTTGTGTGCTTATGTTGACTCGAAGGAAAGTTTAGACTGTATCTCTCTATGCACTGGCCTAAGGTTGTTTTAGCCAAAATTTGCCAAAGGGGGAGATTGTTGGTGTTTTGATTGGCTACATTTTGCAAAAGCCAACCAGCCAGATGCTGAACTGAGATGCTGTAGCATTATAGTACAGCATACTGAAGCTCTGTTTTCGTGCAGAATTTTTATTTCAAATCTGAGTCAAGATTTGCTTCAATTATATATTCAGGCACGTGCGTCTAGGCAAGACGAGACTTACTCAGCAAGTTTTATTGAAGTCGGTCAAAGGAAAGTGATTTAAAACAAAAATATAATTATATTATATTTTTGGCGTTTTTTTTGTTTGGTACAACATGAAACAAACAAATTATATTTTTGAAATTAATTTAGGGTTGGGCCGCAATTCTCACAGCTGTACAAGTCTGAAGACCTAACTTGGACATCAAGACAATTGAAGACTATAAATATGTGAAGCCTCAAGCCTTTACAACTCGTGTATTCAAAACCTTGTCTTTCATAAAGCGTGCGTTTTTTTTAAGGTTTTGGTTGTGTGTTTTTTGTCAGCCTTTCTTGTGTCAATTTGATGCAAGTTTAGGACTGTGTTTTGGTTGTTAATTGTAAGCTACTCCTAAGCTTTTAAGCACGGAGTTAGTGTGTGTGATTCACTCATAAGCTTTTAAGCAAGAGTGTGGTCTAGTTTCTAGGAGAGTGTCTCCATCTTGATTATTATTATTGACAGCAACATGGTACGTGTTGTTAGAGGGAATTTGGGACGGGGTCTCATTATCTAAGAGGTTCTTAGGTAGGATTGCACGGGTAGTGTCTAGGTGATAAGTCAAGTACCGGGTGTTGGTCGAGGGCTTTGAACTAGAGCTATTATAGTGGATTCATTCCTGGATTGGTATCCCCCAGAGTAGGTGACGTTGCACTGAACTGGGTTAACAATTTCCTGTCTTATTTATTGTTCTGCAATTTATTTATTTATTTACTGTGTTCTGCGACTGTCTTGCTGCAACGTGTGCTATAGCATCTTGTGCAGCATTGTGTTCACTGCGTGCCAGATTTCAGATCCTACCTCCACGAGAAATCTAGCTCCTCATGTTGCTTCGTTCGCCTCCACGCTTCAACTTCATGGCTTGAGAATCCATGCCGCTGATGTGCTCGAAGCTATCCAATGAAATCCAGGATCCAATGCTCAGAAAATCAGAATATCAGTGAAATGTAGCAGAAAATTCGAACCCTCTAACAGAATTATGCAGAAACCATATATACTGAACGCAACCACGCCGCGCGCCAGATCTGTCACGCCGCGCGTGGTTGCAGATCCATCAACTACGCCGCGCGTGATAACGGTATCACGCGGCGCGTGATCAAGTCAGAGAGCAATCCACTTCTTGAACAAGGCTTCACGCCGCGCGTGGTCAGGTATCACGCCGCGCGTGATCAGAGTGAAAATTCAGCTCCCTGTGATCTCCATCACGCGGTGCGTGATGGGCTACGCCCCCAGCGTAGTGAAAATCATCCATTTCCTGCAATTTTTCCTGTTTTCTTGCAAAACAAGTAATCAAGCTTATGATTAGATTTCTCTTATATTTATTGCTAAAAACCTACTAAAATGCATCTAATGTTGCTAAAATAGGCATGGATTAGAGAGTGTGACGATCCGTCATCAGATATGCTAGGCTTGTGTAAGATTGAAGATGTAATTGTAAACTGAATCTTTGTATAGTATGCAGTTTAGGAGAGGCATTGTTAGAGTATGAGCTGCAGGCATGCTCATTGGCAAGCCAAGCCCGCGTGTGAGCCAACTGCGGCTGCTAGGCCTACGCGCGCGTGGTTGCTTAAGGCACAAGTTAGTTGGATAAGTTGGTTAGTTTGTTGTTGATTGATTGTAACCGTTTTGCAAGAGCTATATAAGGCCTTGCTTATGTCAATGAGAACTTAGTGATTGCATTTACCTTAACAAGAGTTTAGGGTTTTGTTTCGAGACGACGAGTAGAGAAGGAGTTTTGTGAGGCTACGGTTCGTCACTTTTTTTGAATTGAATTGAACAGGAACATCAAATTTCTCGGGTCTAGAACTGAACTCGGTAGCAAAATGTTTGTGAAATTGAAATTTTCGGTTCCAATGAATCAAGCTTCGACAAAGCAGTGTGGATCTTGAGAGCAAAATGTTTGAGAGTAATAATTGCAAAGAGAAAAGCGGGAAAACTGAATTTGAAGTGCGTTTGGTGAATTTTTTGGGATTTAAATTTAAGAGTTTTAGATTTTTTTCAGAATTTTTTTTAAAGCTATTTTATTATTTTAATAGTGTTTGTAATAGATTTTTAAAAAATTCTAAAATAAAATTAAGTGATATAACTAAACTGTTTCTTTGTTAATTTTTTCATTTATTTTGTAAGTCTAAACATTATGCAAGACATGCTCAAGAAGCAAAGAATGCGACATAAGAAAAGAATATCATAATCTATGATTTCGTGGTCACTATAAATAAAATTGAAGTTAAAAAATGTTTCACCTCAACTATTTTGGTCGTCGAAAACTTGTTTTCACCACCATTGATAATATAGTATCTCTTTTAATTCTTATATTCATTCATTCTTCTATTTTTCATAGGGTTTCTAACTTCATGGATGTTAAGAAAATTATGAGTTTGGTCTATTATAATTATGTGGACTTTTTTGTGTGAAAAAAAAAATTAATCAGCCTAGTGGGTAGTAAAACAAATCTCCAATTATTGGCTCAAGGTAATTTATAATAGTTGGAGAATCATATCAAAATTATTTTCCCAATTTATTTTACACCCATTTAAATGGATTATATTGGAACAATTGAGTTGTACACATCAAAAAATGCTTATATCGAAAATTTGGTTTATAAACCAAAATTCAAAATAATTAGGGGAGAACTTATTTATATAATAATTTGTTGGCATGATGCAATAAAATATCTCAACATACATGGTCGAATGTTCCCAAAATATAAGTTAGAAATTATGATTTCATAAGGATCAATCATGTTATTACTTTAGAGGTTTAAAGAATGAAGGTTCAAGTTCATTTTTTCTTTTATGATCATATATTCTACAAGATGTTCGATATCAATGTCAAATGTAGTTCTATGTATGTCTTCCATGCACATACATGTCCTTTTTGACTTTTTCAAAAGTTAAGAGTCTATTATTTTGCATCAAATGTAGTACTTGTACGAAACAATATTGATTGGCTGAGAACAAAAGTGAAGTGCATATGCCAAAGTGAATTATAGGGTAGAAGTCATTTCATGCTTTATTTTTCAAATACAAGTTAGTACAGTATTTTTCAATATTGTTACTTTTTTGGAAAGGAAAAAGTAAATTTTATTCCAATATATATATTCTCCTCCATATATATGCGTTGACTTTAGTTTTTTTTTTTGAACGTTGAGTGACTTGAGTTTTTTTTTGACAAAAAGGTGCTTATAGCATTTCATTAATTAAAATATGTTCAATACAACTTGGAGCATGAACCAAGATCTGGAAACTAGCTGATAATGTGGCCGCCTTAACTAGACAATGGGCAACCTCATTTGCTTGTCTCCGCACAAACTCAACACTAGAGTTTCTATAATAATTATTATAAACAAGATTACAATGATCCATAATAACACCAAATTCAGAGTAATCTTTAACTGAAGAATGGAAGCTATCAACCACTCTCTTTGAATCCAACTCAAAATCAACAGGACCTAGCTGGAGCTCATGTACCCACTTTAGCGCTGACAGAAGACCGAGTGCTTCACCAATGTGTACCTCGCATTTTGGTGTGAACCATTCCGTTTTAGCTAAAACAAAAGCACCATGTTCGTCTCTGATACAAATCCCAATGCCAACTCTGTCAGAGCTCGGCGGGAAGGAAGCATCTATGTTGCATTTCACTCGGCCGATCGTCGGTCTACGCCAAGATCTTACCGCAGAGTCCTGAACAGTCGGGCCTGGCTTGGAAGTGACAATACAGACTGCTTTCCAATCCTGCAACATATTAATAGCACGGGAAAAAACAAAATGTTGAGCATCAATTACATTATTCCAAATCTGATTATTACGTTGCTTCAAAATACGCCACAAAACACAAGCAAATACTGCTGAATCATCTTTCGACAGCTGCTGCAGAATTTGAAAGATAATGACCGGAGCATCATTATTATTAGCTAAAGCATTTGAGACAACTTGAGAAAAACCAACCATATTCCACACATTCTGGCTACTTGGACAGTTAAATAAAAGATGTTCACTATCCTCATTATTACCAACACACAAGGCACATATCTGCGTGACTTGAGTTGTTGTCTTTGACATTGGCTTATTTAATACTAAAGTAATGATGATATATTCTATAGTTTCTAGATATGGTGCTAAGAAGGGGAAGAGAAACATTTGTTGCTCTTCAATTGTGACACAAATTAGTTAAATGCAATGTGGTCCAAGTATCCAACTATGCATATGATCTTTTTTATACAACAAGTGATTTGAATAAGTGGAGGGGTCCCATAATACAAATTTGTGAAAAGCTATGTGTCACAAAGCAATAGTGATTTGAATAATTCCTAGAGCAAACATGTTGCACCAATAATCACATGTAGTAGAGGGATTTAAGAATTTTTTAAAAGTAGTAGATGGATTTTTTTTCCTTCAAATAAAAAATTAACATGTGATTATTATTTATTTTCCACATTTAACGGAATCATGGTGCACTGATGGTAAAGCAACGATTGAGATTTATTTGTCTATTCATGTCTCGTGCCATTCATCATTTTCCTAATGATTATTATTGTTTTTATCATTGAAATGATGACTTATTTAATACTGGCTCGATTAAAACAAAGAAAAATAAATATGTAACTTGTATTGAATTGACGTGGCGTCAATAACGTCAATCATATTTAACAGTAAAGACAAGGCGAGTTATAAATTTTTACTTCTAAATAGTATTATCGACCGTCATTAGAGCTATTAACCAATTCATTTCACTAACTTTTTAGTTCGAATAAAATAGAATTGCTGTTTAGAGCTATTAACCAATTCATTTCGCTAACTTTTCAGTTTGATATCACCAACACAACTTGGAAATGAAATGTTAGATGCCATTAGTTATATTTGGGTAAGTTGATCAAATTGTATCATTTTAGCCAGACCCTCTATAGAAATGTAGACCGAACCGAACTAAGGATGCAGAGACAAGAAAAATAAAGGAAAGGAATTATTAAAATGGGTGTCAATGACCAACAATGAAGAATACGGTGGATGGAAGATATTTGTTCCCACAGCTCAAAATTCAATATCATGATCACATACAAACATTTGAAATTTGATCTTAATTAGAATGAAAAATGAACTATGCAACACAATGTCAATTATTACAGTTATGTTCTAGTTTTTAAGTTTAAGAGTAGAGTATAAGTTTTTATGTTTAAAAGAGTCTATGTTCTAGTTTTTAAGTTTAAGAGTCTAAGTTATTTTTCTATGTTCTAGTTTTTAAGTTTAAGTTTAAAAGTCTAAGCTATTTTGGTTATGTAAAAGGTTATTGAAGTTTCTATGTTTTGATTATGTTTAAAAGGACATGCAAGTGCATGGGAGACTTTTTTTTTTTTTTTTGAATAGCGTGTGACCATTTTTGTGTTTAAACTTTAAACTATAGTAGAAATTTTTTAAATTAATAATATCAGGACCAGAGAAATTTATTAATTTAGAGAGTTATTAATTTATCGATAAATTAATAATTATTAATTTAAAGAGTTTTTAAGTAATTATACTATACATACCAAAAATACAAAAATAGACTTGAACACTCTTCACAACTTTATGATAGAATACAAAAATACAACACCTGAGCTATTGAATGCAATAAGAAAAGTTAGAGATGAGCTCCAAATAGACTTGAACTTTAAGGGAAAACAGACAACTATTGAATCATATTTCAATAGATTGTAATATATTTTTTTTCAGTTTCTATGAATTATTAATTTATGATTTTCTTGGGACCGAAAGGGATCTCCCGAAAAATTATTATCTTATTATTTTATCGAGTTTTTCAATTTTTTACATCGGCCCAAGCAGGAACCGGACAAATTTATTATTTTAGAGAATTTATTAATTTACCGAGTATTAATTTAAAGAGTTTCTACTGAAATAAATATATGTCCTACACAATTCCTGTGCTGTTATTTACTTTGATGAAGGATAGTCATGAATGTTTTGAAGGCAAAAGCTCAATTGGGGGTACATGAACAATTATTGATTAGTCAAAAAAGTGATCAAATAACATACATATTATGTTACTTAGTTGTATCTGTTTAAATTAAAAAATAATTAATTACCACAGCCAAATACATTCTAAATTTATCTTTAATAATATACTTTATAAAATTCATTCACTTTTGTAACAAAAAATATATAATTCATTCATTTAAAAAAATCTTCAAATTTATCAACTAAACAATAAAACTTACGTAAAGAAACTTTAATTACTTTTTTTTTTTTTTCCATGAACAACAAATGGCTAGGAGTGGGAGAGCATATTACAAATGCAAGTTCACATATAGAACAAACATTAAAAACAACCTAGATAATAGACCAATAATACAACGACACGGTTCGTTCACCCTAATATAAAGTATTAAACACTTTTACAAAGGAAAGAATACGAAGTGGAGTGAGTCATATGTGGCAGGGCTAGGCATCGGTTACGTTCCATTCCGTTTCAGGGTCAAACCCTAGAACCGGTCGGACCGATGAGTGATATATGCATAACCATATCGAACCAATTAAATACTCGGTTTGGTCGGTTTATGGTTTCTCGGGTTGACTCGGTTTTGGTTCGGTTCAACGGTTTAGATATTTTTTAAAAATTTTGTTTTTCTCAAAATTTTAATTAAAACTGGCACAGTACAATTGCAGGTTACTTGTATCATTTTTTGTCCAAACGTTTTCCCAATTTATGAGCCTTTAAACTTAGCCATATTGTTAGCCCATTATTTTTAAAAAGTCCGGATAAAAAAGCGGGCTACCAAAATTAGTGTCTGAGCCTGACCCGGTACGGGTAGTCAGGCTTTCGGGTTAGCCCAATTTTTTTTATATTTTTTTTACTTCTAGTGCTCTAACTCATCCGCTATAATTCTCGCGCGTCCTATTTTGTACTCATCCGCTATATATATATATATATATATATATATATATATAATTCTCGCGCGCCGTATTTTTACTCATCCCCTATCTACGAGTTTCTCGCGCACCCTATTATTACTCATCCACTACCTATGAGTTTCTCGCACGTCATATTTTTACTCATCCGCTACCTACAACTTTCTCGCGCGCCCTATTTTTACTCATCTGCTAGTCACTAAAGGGAGATTCACATCCAAAAGTATGTAACATTAATTCTATAGAGAATAAAAAATACTTTCCAATATAACATGAATAATATACCACGGCTAGGCACAACCGACTCAAACCGATTAAAACCGTTCGGCCCAAACCGAAACAGAGCATTTGAGTCGGTTTCTGTGGACCTGTGGGTTGGAATTGTGTAAACCGTAAATATTAAGGCATTAAATGGGTGGTTTTCGGCTCATTGCAAACCGAACTCGAACCATTATTAATTTATTGTTATTATTATTATATTATTAATAATATGTTATGTTACTGAACAAACACTTAAAACCGACGATGCACAACAATTAGACATTCATTACCATATTATATGCAAAAATTTACACCATTACACCAACAATTAAACTCTAATCAGCGTCATTCATTACCATATTATATGCAAATTATTTTCTGTTGACATATCTTCATGAGATTAAAGAAAATACACGGTCGGTGTAATGGTGATATTGCACATACAACCAATTAAAACTCTTTATTTTGACACATCATCATATTATTAGTTGGTGACAACTAGGCTACCCATTACTTAGAGCATTACCAATAAGGGTATCTAAAAGAGTTTCATAAACTAATGACACGGTACATAAACATAAAAATAAACCTGGTGAGAGGATCTATAAAAAGTTTGGTGTTGCCTTTTGTTTTAAAAACCATGTCACCTCAAACTTTGTATTTTAATAAAATAGTGAACTTATTTCATGATTGAATGGAAATCAATTAATTTTTATAACTCGTGAGTTGTTTGAAAATAAAGCATGAAAAGATTTGTAACCAAAAAAGAGCATGAAATGACTTCCACCCAATAATCACATCCACCATAATTTAATTTGTGAGCTTTTGTTTATGCACATCAGTTTGGCATATGCACTTCACACCATTAATTTTTTACCGTCAGATGTAATTGATGGTTTAGATCTGTCAAAATTAAAATAGAGAACATGTATACTTGTGCACAGACAATCCTGTCATACACCTCCTTGGTAGTTGGTATTGTAAGTCTGTAACGTACTTCAACTTTTCTGACGGAAACTACACCAACGCATACCCGCACCACCGACCACCATGACGGCGACCAGCACCGCCGCAGCACCAACGACAACTACCACAACTCGTAAGTAGATGACGGAAGATTCGAAGCTAGTTCAAAGTAGAACTCCAATCTCTTTGGCGTTAACACCGTAAGAAGTATAACTCCAATTTCTCTTGAAGAATCATTCCCCTTCATTTCATCCAATCTAGCAATGGTTTGTTAATTAAAAAAAATGAAATTTCCATCTTCATAATTTATACTGGAATGAAAAGGAAAGCAAAACCTTCAGATCTAAAAGAAAACCTCTCTTTGCATAAATTAATTTCACACATCCTTTCTCCCTCTAAAAGAAAATTACTATATGTTTGTACTATGAAGGAATTAAAAATTGTATATTTCTTTAAAAATTTTATACATTTGAGAGTGGGGGACTCAGATTTTTAACTTAGATGAGGAGGTTTGATTGTGTTTACTTCAAATTTGAGGAAAATTGGAAGTGATTTGAACATGAATTATAAGAGCTTCAAGAAAGAGTCAGGATTGTCCGAAGGCAGCGGAGTTGGGAGACAACGCGGTGGTGAACTTTTTCCCTGGCTGCAATCGTCGGTTTGCTTGATGAAAACAGAAGGGGAGGACAAAAAGGAGTTTGTTCAAATAAAATAAAATAAAATAAAGGAGTTGTGATCTAGTGTAGAGTACCAAATGTGATCTTGATTGATCTAATGGTTCTCATATGTTTTTAAGACTGGCCACCGGTGAGAGATATGTTACACTGACGCACGCTAGCATCCGCCTTTGTTCTCAGCCAATCAATATTGTTTCCTACAAGTAGTACCTTTTTTATGCAAAATAATGGGTGCCGTTTAGCATGCACAAATTGGATAATTTGTGCACAGTGCACAAAAAGTTTTTGGATAATTTGTGCACAGTGTCAGTCAACATCTTTTTGTACCGGTTTTTTTTTTTGAAGAAGGCAAAATGGAATATATTAACACAAACAGTCTCCCCAGCACAAGACGTACCAAGGTAGACTACAAAAGTTTACACTAAAGTCAAGGAAATACAAATACAAGCACAGACAAATCATACAAGGCCCAAACATAACAAAGGACTAGACCACCAGCTATGGTAGTTTGAAACTAACGTGATACTCGTCGGCTTCAACCACCTAAAGGAGAAAAGCTTGATCTTGTCCAACAAAAGATGAGGTGTGTCTGTTGAGCCTTTGAACAAGCGATTTCTCTCTGTCCATATCACCCAAACACAAACTAGCCAAAGAAGCTGTAGAAAGGATCGCCGCGCTCGAGATACACCTGTGGAAACTGTAAACTAGACAAAATGGTCACGTAAAGTAGTAAAAGCCACCGGAGGAATGCCAACCCATGCACAAACTAAGTCCTAAAGAGATCCAGCAATGCTACATGACGAAAATAAATGGTAGGCCGACTCAGCCACTCCACAACCAAAAACACATATATCAGCAGTAGAAGACAAAACACCACGAATGGCCAGATTGGCTCTCGTGGGCAACCTGTCCCGCAATAATCGTCACCAAAGATTATAATGAAAATATAATAATGTTTGCTATTTAAACCCAACTTTCTTGTCCGTATAAAAAGTAATACACACCATACCAAAATATACCTTTTTACCCCTCTTTTCACGTTTTTCATTTACCTTTTTTAATTATTATTAATAAAATAATAATAATAAAATAAATTCTAAATTATTTTTATTTAATTGAGTTTAAAAATAACACATTACACTCTCACACTGTATAAATTGTTTGGGCTAATTTTAAGTCTCATCATATACAATCAGACTCTGAATGTATAGATCGATTGAGTCTCATCGGATCGGATACCTATTTTTTATAAAAGGACCATGAAATTTGACTAAAACTACCGGTTTTGACTAGAGATTTCGAATTGACTTAAATATGAAAACAATCCCCGCAATTATGGCTTGTTTTGATTTTGGTCCGTTTAAAATAAGTTTTTTTTTTACTTTAGTCCTGCAAAATCTCAAAAATTTTAAAAATGTCCTTAAGGTGGATTATTTGCTGACCTACCAAATTGTTGATGATTATGCTATTAGGATTAGGATTATTTGATGATGTGGATATTTACATGTAATTTTCATTTAACTTTTAAATTAAAAATTACATTTTTCATTTTTCAGAAAAACAAAATATCACTTTTTTTACGGGGACTAAATCAAACTATTTTTAAAGGGACCAAAATCAAAACAAGGTATAATTGCAGGACTTGTTCTGGGCCGAGCTTAGACGCTCGGAGAACTAGCCATCGAGCTTGTATAGCCGGAACAACCTCTAATGTGCAGACATATCATGAATGCTCGGGATATCAACGGTTAATTCTCTAGGACCTCTGTAACGTCAAACTCACCGGAATGATGAGCATTAACTGCTCATCAAGGCTCACTAGCCGTTTTACGGCAGCCACTTGATGGCCAATAATGTCATCAAAGGCCTTGGCCCTGCGCTGGGGGCTATATATACGTGAACACATTTCACTTTCAAAGGTACGTATAATCTAGCATAAGAAAACCTTCACTCCACACTTAAACTGACTTGAGCGTCGGAGTGCCTGCAGGTACATAACCCCCCTCCGCTTCAACAGGGGTGATCCAGAACACAAACGCCGGCGCGGTCGCATCTTCTGATCAGACATGATCAGGACTGTTTTCATATTTAAACATTTCGAATTTTATCAATTCAATCATTCAATATCACATAATTAGACTGACAAACAAATGAGAATCAAAATTTTGATAATCGAACTCCGAATGTATAGACCGATTATACTAACAGTCTCATTGGAGACATAGTATTTATGAAAGATTCGTGAAGTTTGACTATTACCGATTTTGATCGAAGATTACAAATTTTATTAATTCGACCGTTCAATATCACCTATTTGGACTCACAAACAAATGAGAATAAATTTTTTGACAATCAGACAATGAATAATATTATAGACCAATTGTAATGACAGTCTCATCAGAAACCTTGTTTTAATGAAAGAGCCATGAAGTTTGCTATCTTGATTGTAGATTTTTAATTTTATCAATCCGACCGTTCAATATCACCTAATTAGACTGACAAACAAATGAAAATGAAAATAAAAATGTTGACGATCAGACTCCAAATTTATAGACCAATTGTAATAATAGTCATATCGAAAACCTAGTTTTAATGAAAGAGTCACGATGTTTGCTAAAACTAGCAATTTTGACTGGACATTTTAAATTTTATCAATTCGACCATTCAATATCACCTAATTAGACTGTCAACAAATGTAAATAAAATTTTTGTGTAACTCATGATTATTTTTTGTGTAAAAACAAAACGTTTTATATATATGGAACACTTTCATACATATTTTTTATGTGAGAGGCAACAACATTTTAGAACACTTTCATACAGATTTTTTTGTGTAACTCAACAACAAACGTTTTCTTTTTTTAAGTAATGGAAGGAAGGATCAATTTACTAAAGTATTTATATTAAACATTTTATACCTAACATTCTTTCATATATAGCAAAATAATATTTTCCCTTCAATAATTCATTTGGGCTCATAAATATATTTGGAACCAAACTTCTTAGCCCAAAACACACAAAAAATAACAAAAATTTATATCATTTTAAATAATGATTCGGTGGGGTCACAATTGTTTTTTGTGTATGACCAATAAGTCATAAAAAAGTAACAAGTAAACAGTTCAAATTAATCTTAACTATTTGAATATTATATATTATATCTAATGGTCCATATTGAAATACATAAACTTGTGCACCCATGCACAAATTCTACAATTTGTGCATGCTAAACCCCACCAAAATAATAGACTCTTAACTTTTGAAAAAGCCAAAAAGACATGTATGTGCATGGAAGACATACATAGAAGCTAAATGAATGATAATAGTGGAGTAGTAGTGGTGCATGACCATTTTTGTGAGATATGAATTTTGAATATGTGGTTTCAGATTAATTGGGTGTTTCTTAAGTTGATTAAGTGTTCATTTTTATAGAAATTGTTTATCCTTGAATTTTATTGCAGGACGACCATATACAACATGTTCACTCATAAGCCTACTAATGACTATTCCTAATCATTGTATAGAACATGTGCACTAAGAATTCATCATATCAACATTGAGTAATGCTATTACTTGTTGGACAAGATACATAACATAAGGGATAGAGACGGTTTGATAGGGGAAAAGATTCTCTCCCGTGAAGTTTTTTTTAAGTGAAATCTCCACCCTTTATTTTTTCATCACTTATAATTTTATTTATTAAAAAATTAAATCAATTGGTTGATGAGCACACTTGAGAGTATCCAGTAAAAAATACACTGGAGACAATCTTCACCCGGTCAGATAGATCATCCAAAATGAGGAATTAAAACAATGAGGAATCACATAAAAATTGTATAAAAAAGTTTTGGAGAAAGTATAAAAAAAAGTAAAAACACATTGGAGAAAGTATAAAAAAAAGTTGATCCACCAAGAGCACCAAAAAGAATCTACGTACATCATTATCTTATGCATTATACATAGTTTACATGACAAATTCTAACATGGACTAGTATTCCATGTGGTCTATGATGGACTATGATTGACAAAAGTTTATGGGTGGTTCGATAAACCAAGATCTCATGGTCATGCAGTAGATCTTACACATTAAATTATTTCTCCTCCCTCCCATCAAAAGTGCTTTTTGTTTTATATGATTTTTTTAACAAATGTTTTTTTATTACGTAAACATTTTTTTAACAGCTTTTATTATTTAAATTTAATGAAATTCATAATTAAAAAATTGGTCAAATAGTCTAATCGCCAGAAATTATATCTTTAAGGTGGATAAGTGGATGACCGGGTTTCGAACCATAATCCCGCATATGTAATGCAATGTTTCTGCCAACTGAGCTATACTCGTGGAATAGAAATTAATAATTTTAACAATTTACTTTTTGCAAAAGCTAACACGTGCCTTTGGGGAATTTGTTAATGTACTTTTTGAAGAAATTTTATATTAAAACTTGTGTACTTTATGATTTTAGAAATCAAAGATTTATATTTTCAAGACAAAATTAATAATTAAAAACAACTTTAACATGTGTTCTTACTTCTTAGAGCATATGTTAGCACGACCTTTTACCTCTTAATAAAAAATTATTGACAAAAACTTAAATAGTTCCCATGAGCATAGTTCAATGACTTAAATGCAGTTTTGGTCCCGATATTTTACTAAATCAGCAATTTTGGTCCTTTATTTTCTTTTCCGCAATTTTGGTCCCCTATTTTTAAAAATTTATATATTTGACTCTTTTATTTTGGCCTTTAATTTTGATGATTTATCACCTCATTAAATGACTTGGCATTCTTATGTGGCTGCCATATAAAATATAATTTTTTTATGTACAAAAAAAAATTATAATTTTTTTTATTTATTTATTTAAATCTAATAGTTTTATTATTTCTTAATATTTTTTTGTCAAGTGGCCTAGTGACTATAAATTCTATCTTAAAGGCGGATAAGTGGAGTACTCGGGTTCGAACTCCGGCTCCTACGTTTATAACGCTATATTCCTACCAACTAGGGATGACAATGTGTAGGGTATGGGTAGGGTACTATAGTACTCATCCCCATACCCGCAATTTAAAAAATACTCGTACACATCCCCATACCCGCGTGGGTAACAAATTTTGTACCTGCCACCATACCATATGGGTACCTAAGTACCCATACCCGTACTTGTTACCCGCATTTTTACTAAAAATAAATCTATCAATTATAAAATATCATATCGTTTTAATATAATTAATTTTTTAAAAAATATTTTAATGTCGACTCATGAAAATTACAAACTAAAATTTGATTAACATCATGTTAAAGTTCATTTCTTTGTTGACATATTCACGTTGTGTTTGTATTAGGTTATAAATAAACATTTTATTAAAAATGTGTAATAATTTAATAATGTTGTATTTTTTTAAGGGGCGAGGTGGGTACTAAGGTACCCGTTCCCGCACCCATACCTGTTCATTTTTTGCGGGTAATTACTCATATCCGTCCTCATACCCAAAATGCGGGTTTTACCCTATCCGTTAGGGGTATTTCTTGCGGGTGTCCACTGAATATGGGTCAAATTGTTATCCCTACTACCAACTGATCTAAACTCACGGCGACTTATTTCTTAAATCTCTAATATACATTACGAGATTGACACGGCTCTCTCGTTCATTCTCAATAGAAATTGTTTATGTGACAATCAATTATTAAATTACAGCTCCTCTAATATTTTTTTTTTTTTTTGTAGAAAATTCAATATTATATTTTTTTTAACATATTTTATTTTTGTATTGGCCCCAAAACCCTTATATGTGGTACGATGATGATTTACTCAAGATTTTCTGTTTTTCTTCAACGGTCTTTCATCGTACCGCGTTGGATCTCATCGTGGGTACGATGGCGCACGCGTTTTGTTATGTTTTTGCCATTTTTTGATGTTTTTTCCACTTTTATTGCTTCTTGACCAAGTAACTTCACTTTTCTAGGTTTTTGCTTGCTTTTGATTTTCGATTGTTACTAAAACTATCTAAAATAGTACTAAAAATCGTTTATAAATGAAAAATATCTATATTTATGTAGCATACAAAATCTGAATATAAATTAAAAATACCAACATCAACAAATTGAAAAAAGAAAGAAAAAAATCATCTCCATTCTTCTTCAACGTTAAAAACCCCAAAATCAAAATCAAGAATAAGCTTTTTCCTTCTTCACCTTAGAAAAATCCCAAAATCAAAATCGGTAACAAGCATTTTACAAATCAACATGAAAGGTAGAAAATCCTGCAAAATAAACAATGTAGGTGATGTAGGAGGGTTTCTTTAGTAATTTATTATTTTAGATAGATTTAGTTTTATTATATTTTAGGTAGATTTCTTATTTTTATATTTCACCTAGATTAGTTATTTTTATATTTTAGGTAGATTTGTTATTTTTATTTAGTTAGGTTTGTTATTTTCTTTTACAATCTTCTAGGAGATTTGTTATTTTTATTTTCCACTCCTATTTAAGCTAAACTATTGTAGCCTTGAAAGGCAACCTTTTGATTTAATAAAAATATAGAGATTTTTCTCAAATTTGGTGGATTCCAAATTACTCCTTATGGTGGATTCCGGAAGTCTAGTGGATTCTAGATTAGTTACTCTTTCTGGTGGATTCCGGAAATCTGGTGGATTCCAGAGCCTTATCTAACAGGTTTGTCACTTGCGAACCTGTGTTTTATTATAGGATTAGCTCTTGCTTTTCCTTCACGCTTCCGTACTGCGTCAGTTGGTATCAGAGCATGTTTCTCCTGTTCTTTTCCTAACATGATCAGCCATGGGAGAATCAATTCCGGTTATTAGGGTTCGCAATAACAACCATATTGTTACGTACATAAAGTCAGAACATACTCGTGGTGAATCTGATTTGGAATACTATGAGCGTAGATATTACAAAAGATTGAAGGATGATTACTACGAGTTTAAAATCTCTGATTCGACATATCGTTGTCCGTTTTGTTACAACAAAGATTACTCGTTGTCCGACCTTTTAAGGCATGCTTACAGAATGGCAGGTAACTCGCGTAAAACGATTAAAGATATTGCTAAACATTCTGTTTTGATAACATATGTTAATTGGTATGTTAATGTTAAATTCGAGGAAGCATTTAGCATCTTCAATAATGCCAATAACAACAATCATGCCAATAATTTTCATCAACGTCACATAGCTAATGAAACCCTAGATGATAACCAATCATCTCTTCCCGAGAAACTTGACGATCCTGCTTATATATCCAAACCGAAAGAAACTGAAGTAGTTGTTGAACAAGATGCTTCGGTTGAAGTTGATCAATCAAAATATGAGAAGGAAAAGATTGATGAACATGATGATTCATAGAAAGAGGATCAAACAGATGTGGAGTCTAAAATGGTAGAAACTACAATCGATGAGGAAGAAGCGCTCAATCTAGAATTGGAGGGTAGTTTCAACGAGAACAACAATGGCATGGATTATGACATCCAAATAGAGGCGATGACAGAAATTGATGAAGAAACAAAGGAGAAAGAATATCGTGTAACAAATTTATCGTCGTCGGCAGCGCAATATGATGCGACCTTAAGGAAAACACAAACAAAGAAACTTATGAACATTTATCGGTACTCTCATGTTATGCATATAAGCGCTACCGCCCTTGTGGAGTTATTAAATGGATTAACAAGCTATTATCTCAAGTTAGAGGAGAAAAATCAAGCTTTTAAAGAAGAAAAGAGTCGGTATGAGGCAAGACTAAAGGAAGAGCAAAAAGTAGCAATCAAGCAAACGAGAAAGAATTTGATAATTAAAGCAAAACCAGTACTAAGTTTCTACTATGATAAACGCATGAGCCAGTATCAAGATGAGAACTCGGGGTCGAGTTCTTTTGAGGTAGAGGAGACTGATGTAGGAGGGTTTCTTTAGTAATTTATTATTTTAGATAGATTTAGTTTTATTATATTTTAGGTAGATTTCTTATTTTTATATTTCACCTAGATTAGTTATTTTTATATTTTAGGTAGATTTGTTATTTTTATTTTCCACTCCTATTTAAGCTAAACTATTGTAGCCTTGAAAGGCAACCTTTTGATTTAATAAAAATATAGAGATTTTTCTCAAATTTGGTGGATTCCAAATTACTCCTTCTGGTGGATTCCGGAAGTCTAGTGGATTCTAGATTAGTTACTCTTTCTGGTGGATTCCGGAAATCTGGTGGATTCCAGAGCCTTATCTAACAGGTTTGTCACTTGCGAACCTGTGTTTTATTATAGGATTAGCGCTTGCTTTTCCTTCACGCTTCCGTACTGCGTCAGTAGGGTAAAAGAGGAGGGTAAGAAACGGTTTTCTTTTTCTCGCAAAAATGGGTTGAAGAACACTGTAGAAGGGAACAAAACTGTAGATCTTAAGTTATTTTCCTTAAATTGACCGCTCCTGTGGGTGCTTTATAGATCTTGGAGTTGGAGAAGTTGTCTTTCATGAATGCGGAGTTGGTATAATATGTATGAAGAATAAATGAAGATGATGTAGGAAGTAGGAACACTATTTTAGTAGATGAGCCAAGGAGGATGATGATGATAGTTGAAGTTGTTTCTGGATTTTTTATTATCTACATTTTTTTATTTTTCTATTATTTTATAACAAATTTTTACAATTTAATTATTATTAAATTTATATTAAGTATTATAATGAGATAAAAAATTAAAGTAATGACATGGAAAAACTTTTAGTTCCATCACATCGTGTTAGTCTAGTGCCACATCGTTAAAATTAACGAGGACTTGAAAATTAGGAAGTTTTTACGGTATATATAAAAAATTTCAATATAACGATACATTAGATCAAATAATTAATAAATTAACGATTATTTTATAAATTAAAAAGCTATCTGTCGATTATTAATTTGTCATATGTACTGTTGACTTTTAAAAAAGAGGATTAAAAGATTAAAAATCTTAAACTATGGGCACCAAAAATGTATTTAAGCTTACATTTAAATTTCGACAATCTAACAATTTCATCTCAACTAATTGCACTAACTGTGACTTAAGAAACCCGATTCCTAAGAAAAAATCATGAAGTTTCAAATGATTCTACCAGCGTTGACAAAAGAATTATAATTTTCTCAATCCTACCTATTTAGACTAACAATCATTCATGAATTCAAATTCCAACAATCTAACGATTCAATATCAACTAGTCGGAGTAATCGTGACTTAAGAAACTTAGGTTCTGTGAAATAATTATGAAGCCTCAATTGATTTTTAATGATTGTGACTAAGGAATTTTAACGTCAATAGAGACATAACAATTGAATTCAAAAAATTACCATTCGAGCAAAATGTGCATGAGTTGCATAAATATGACATAGTTTTGCAGGGTCACTTATTAGTAGCGTATGAAACTTAATGTTTTTTTTTTTAAAAAAATATATTAAATTATCTCTTATAGGTTAAACATAACAATGTATAAATTAGATTTCAAAAAAAAAAAAATGTTAACCAGTGTCTCTGAAATACTCTTTAAGAATCTTAAATAGTAAATATTTATTAAAATATATAAAATCAATGCATTAAAAATTAAAATGTTTAATTTTTTAAAATATGCATCGAGAAAGGTCATTAACAAAACCCTTAAATGGTTTAAGAGCCATGCTAAACATTGTCCCATGATCATGGTTAAAATGAATAAAATTACAAAAAACATTATTTTCTTTGAGGCTAAATTGGATAATTTGATCAATCGTTAGTTGGTTCAATGGTGATTGACGCTGAACTTGATAGGGAGGACCACTGTTCGATCCTCCGTAACTGCGATCGGGAGGGGGCTGAAACCACTTGATGTCATAACTGAGTCTCGAACCAGATTAAACTGGTGGTGAAAGTCCAAAAAAAAAAAAAAATTGGATAATTGGTCCTTAACTTATTTATTTGTTTCATATTTGTTCCTTAATGAGCGGTATGTTGAACGAAAAACATGTCAATAGTCAATTTCTAACATTGACTTTTTTTGAGAAAAACTAACGAAAGTGACCAATATGAAACTAATAAATAAGTTAAAAGATCAATTTGTAACGATAATCAGTTAAAGGACCAATATGAAGCTAATGAATAAGTTAAGAGACAAATTGTCCAATTTAGCCTTTTTAAAATTACAAGACATTGAAAACTCAAGTTCGATTCCTAGTGACAATAAATTTTTGCTTAGACTTTACATACTTAGCGGCCGAACCCTGAATTATCGAAATCCCCTTTCCCTAAGAACTAGAGAGTTGATAAAAAAAAATTACAAAATATTAAATGTACTATTTTCAAGATTATATTATCATTTTTATTTCCTCGATTATGCCTCGAGTCGCTTTTTAGTATTTTCATAATTCAATTATAATGTCCATGATTTAATTATGTTAGATAGAGAAGAGTTGTCTTGTCAAAAGAAAAAACGGAGAGAAATAGAAAAAAGAATTGTATGTTGAAGGTATCACATAAGACCATAAGACATGAACTTATCCGACCCTTAAAATTATTAATCCATCATGGGACCATATGTCTAACTGGTCCATATTAGCATCCGCCTAGTTTACATATGCATAATGCAATTGAGCTGTACCACATTTGCTTTTAACTTTGTGTCACAATTGCAAAGACAGCAAATGTTTTTCTTCCCCTTCTTAGTACTAAATCTAGAAACTAGAATATCATTACTATTACTTTAGTATTAAATAAGTCAATATAGAAAATAGTTGGTCCGTATACAATGACAACAACTCAAGTCCACAATATTCAAATCATTGTTGCTTGACACATAAAGTTTCACAAATTTGTACTATGGGACCCCTCCACTTATTCAAACATTTCTAAGCACTCAAAGAGTAGCACACAACCTTGCTTAAACACTTGAGTTGGGTGTCTAGGCCATACATGCATGCATGTGGTAGCTTTGTGCTTAATTTCACATGAGAGTAGATGTATGTATGTAGTAATTTAATTAGTAAAATAGTACTCAAAGACATTTTTGGTTTCACATTGATCCCTTAAAGAAAAAAATGATCGAATAGGTCCCTTAAAGAAAAAAAATGTTCGAATAAGTCTCTTAAAGACATCTCCGTTATCAGTTTATTAGTCCCTTAAAGACATCTCCGTTAATCAGTTTGGTGGACCAAACTGATTAACGGAGAGTTCTTTAAGGGATCTATTCGAACGTTTTTTTCTTTAAGGGACCTATTCGGACATTTTTTTCTTTAAGGGATAAATGTAAAACCAAAAATATCTTTAAGAGACTATTTTACTTATTAAGTTTTTTTTTTTATTAAATTTTAATAATCGCTATTGAAAATCTATTAAGTACACATTATTAATTAGTCTAATAAATTTAAATAAGGGATTTTTTTTTTACGGATAACCTCTAAATAAAATTTTAGGATTTTGATCATAACTATATTTTATTAAAATTAATTAATGAAAACTAAAAGTTGCAAATATCCAGGAGGGCCATCGTTTTAAATCTTTTCTCCAACTTTACCTTTTATTATTTTTTTA
The DNA here is from genome assembly GCF_020283565.1 of Trifolium pratense. Lineage (NCBI taxonomy): Eukaryota > Viridiplantae > Streptophyta > Magnoliopsida > Fabales > Fabaceae > Trifolium > Trifolium pratense. The sequence goes on along the minus strand of NC_060064.1, from coordinate 14,382,450 downwards.
ATACACAAACTATATTGTCTTGTGACTTGTCTATCACTAAAAAAAAGAAGAAAGTGTATAATTTTAGTTGTACTTCTCATCTCAATTTTTGGAATAGAATGGTAAAATGTTCACACATTTTCCTCATTTCCTATCCTTTTTTCTTCTTTCCGATTCAATTGGCATTTGATTCTTTCTTTTTTCTTTTTTGTTTTACCTTTTCTTACTTTATGTAAGTTCACCACTATCATAAAAACAAACCATATTGCTCACCAAAATAAAAAAGTAAAAAAAGATTCCTTTAAACAAAAAATAATAATTTAAAGTTCATAGATGTATTTTACCAAATTACTCTTGACTGTCTCTCTTCCCATAGATAATACTCCTTCTAATTCCTATTATAAATTATAATTAAAATAAGTTATTTAGCCCTAGTATTTTCCAAATTATTGTTCATACGTTATTTGTTCAAGACATTGTCACACCTAAACTATTACTTAAGTCATATATGGATCAAGAGTTGGAAAATCATGTTTACATAATATTTATTAAAGTTTATTCTCGGATATTAAAGATCCATGAGAAAAGAAAAAAAAACTACAAATAAATTCCTATTAGTAAACTCTTTCTTTATTTAATAATAATACATCTTTAAATTGAATTGAATTGAGTTTTGTGAGGCTACGGTTCTTCACTTTTTTTGAATTGAATTGCACGGGAACATCAAATTTCTCGGGTCCGGAGCTGAACTCGGTAGCATCAACTTAACTTCTAGGGTTAGTGAGTTTAGGGATAAAAATTAATTTGAGTTTGTATGTGTTTACGGTGGTCATTTGGGAGAAAAATTGACTTTCTAAGTTCTTTGGTAGAAGAATCGATCTTGGAATGAATCAATTTTGAGAAGAATGTTTGTGAAATTGAAATTTTCGGTTCCAATCAATCAAGCTTCGACAAAGCAGTGTGGATATTGAGAGCAAAATGTTTGAGAGTAATAATTGCAAAGAGAAAAGCGGGAAAACTGAATTTGAAGTGCGCTTGGTGAATTTGTAGGGATTTAAATTTAAGAGTTTTAGATTTTTTTTCAGATTTGTTTTTTAAAGCTATTTTATTATTTTAATAGTGTTTGTAATAGATTTTTAAAAAACTTACAAAAATCCTAAAATAAAAAGTTGATTTTAATATCTTTTTTAGAATATTTTTTTACTTAGATACAAACCTTTAAAAAATGTTTTGGTACACACAAACAAATATAAAGAAAAAAAAAAGATTAAGTGATATAACTAAATTGTTTCTTTGTTAATTTTTTCATTTATTTTGTAAGTCTAAACATTATGCAAGACATACTCAAGAAGCAAAGAATGCGACATAAGAAAAGAATATCATAATCTATGACTTCGTGGTCACTATAAATAGAATTGAAGTTAAAAAATGTTTCACCTCAACTATTTTGGTCGTCGAACACTTGTTTTCACCACCATTGATAATATAGTATCTCTTTTAATTCTTATATTCATTCATTCTTCTGTTTTCCATAGGGTTTCTAACTTCATGGATGTTAAGAAGATTATGAGTTTGGTCTATTATAATTATGTGGACTTTTTTGTGTAAAAAAAAATTAATCAGCCTAGTGGGTAGTAAAACAAATCTCCAATTATTGGCTCAAGGTAATTTATAATAGTTGGAGAATCATATCAAAATTATTTTCCCAATATTATTTTACACCCATTTAAATGGATTATATTGGAACAATTGAGTCGTACACATCAAAAAATGCTTATATCAAAAATTTGGTTTATAAACCAAAATTCAAAATAATTAGGGTAGAACTTATTTATATAATATTTTGTTGGCATGATGCAATAAAATATCTCAACATATCTGGTCGAATGTTCCCAAAATATAAATTAGAAGTTATGATTTCATAAGGATCAATCATGTTATTACTTTAGAGGTTTAAAGAATGAATGGTCAAGTCCATTTTTTCTTTTATGATCATATATTCTACAAGATGTTCGATATCAATTTCAAGTGTAGTTCTATGTATGTCTTCCATGCACATACATGTCCTTTTTTACTTTTTCAAAAGTTAAGAGTCCATTATTTTGCATCAAATGTAGTTGTAGTACTTGTACGAAACAATATTGATTGGCTGAGAACAAAAGTGAAGTGCATATACCAAAGTGAATTATAGGGTGGAAGTCATTTCATGTTTTATTTTTCAAATACAAGTTAGTACAGTATTTTTCAATATTGTTACTTTTTGGAAAGGAAAAAGTAAATTTTATTCCAATGTATATATTCCTCTCCAATATTGTTACTTGTTTGTTCTATATTTCCTTTGTAAAAATTTTATTTTTTTTATTAATAATATAATAATAATAACAATAAATTAATAACGGTTCGGGTTTGGTTTGCAATGAGCCGAAAACCACCCATTTAATGCCTTAATATTTACGGTTTACACAATTCCAACCCACGGGTCCACAGAAACCAACTCAAATGCTCTGTTTCGGTTTGGGCCGAACGGTTTTAATCAGTTTGGGTCGGTTGTGCCTAGCAGTGGTATATTTTTCATGTTATATTGGAAAGTATTTTTTATTCTCTATAGAATTAATGTTACATACTTTTGGATGTGAATCTCCCTTTACTGACTTAAAGACATCTCCGTTAATCAGTTTGGTGGACCAAACTGATTAACGGAGATGTCGGACCTATTCGGACCTTTTTTTTTTTAAGGGACCTATTCAGATTTTTTTTTCTTTAAGGAACAAATGTAAAACCAAAAATATCTTTAAGAGACTATTTTATTAATTAAGTTTTTTTTTTACTAAATTTTAATAATCACTATTGAAAATCTATTAAGTACACATTATTAATTAGTCTAATAAATTTAAATAAGGTAGTTTTTTTTTTACGGATAACCTCTAAATAAAATTTTAGGATTTTGATCATAACTATATTATATTATAATTAATTAATGAAAACTAAAAGTTGCAAATATCCAGGAGGGCCATCGTTTTAAATCTTTTCTCCAACTTTACCTTTTATCATTTGTTTAATACACAAACTATATTGTCTTGTGACTTGTCTATCACTAAAAAAAAGAAGAAAGTGTATAATTTTAGTTGTACTTCTCTTCTCAATTTTTGGAATAGAATGGTTAAAATGTTCACACATTCTCCTCATTTCCTATCCTTTTTTCCTTCTTTCCGATTCAATTGGCATTTGATTCTTTCTTTTTTCTTTTTTGTTTTACCTTTTCTTACTTTATGTAAGTCCACTTTACTTTATGTAAGTTCACCACTATCAGAAAAACAAACCATATTGCTCACCAAAATAAAAAAGTAAAAAAAGATTCCTTTAAACAAAAAATAATAATTTAAAGTTCATAGATGTATTTTACCAACAAATTGAAAATTGTATAGGTAGTGAAATATAGACATATGGTGGATGGTTCTTTTGTGTAGATCCTAATGTATTATTTAATCTTTGCTTTTTGTTTCTTAAGGTAAATTTTTTAATGATCACTTGTTCTTTCTCTTCTAATACACACACAACACATAGATGAGTGACACATAGATGCTTATAAATACCACTAATATGCAACCGACGAAACACATTCATTCTTCTCTGGTAATTAGCTAATTCTCTCTTTCTTTCTTATTTTCTTCTTCTTCTTCTTCTTCTTCTTCTTTAATAACACTTACTTTCACATTATTATTGTTATATTATGTGTAGTTAAATAATGATATATTTTTATTGATTTTATTGGCATGAATACAGTACTTCATTGTCACAACCGTTTTGCTGAGACTGTTAAAGAAACTTGAAGACTCTGAATAGTTACTTATACAAAGAAGAACAAATTAAAGCAGGTATATTTACAAAACTCATACTCATGCATTACATTCTCTTATGGTTTGAGAAAATCATAATTATACATTATATATAATTCATTTTGAAGCTTACGGTTCTTATCCTTTGGATCTTACAGCATTGAACAAGAACCAGTACCAGTCACCGAAGTATCACCAAAGTACCAGTCACATTTTGAACAAGAACTAATTAATCAGCCGTAAGTCTCTAATAACCCCTTGTCAACACAAATCAATGGCTTCCCACTGTCTGTCTCCAACACTCACCATTGTATTTCTGTTTTTTATATCCCTGTTATTCCTCCACTCCATACCATCTGTAGTCTCCGGCCTCAATGTTACTGAGGTCATGATGAATCAGACGACAATGGGGCCGGAGGATAGTTTAAAAATAACTACCGGAATCTTTAAGGCACTAAATTTAGATAATGAATTAACTTCTCGGTCGCCGTTCACCTTATTTATTTCGGTGGACGCCGCATTTACCGAGACAGTATCCTTTAAGCTTCATTCCGTAACTTTACATAATTTATATATTGCGATGAAGGCGCATATTGTGAGGGAGTACCTTTCCCCCGACTTCCTTCACGCAATGAATACCTATTCCCTTCCCACCCTTGCAAGTGAAATCATGGGGCTTTCCATGTATCACCTTCACATCTTCGTGGGCGGCACAACCTCTGCAGTGAAGATAAGCACGGGGTTGTTCACGACGCCGTAGTTCGGCAAACGGTTTATTCTAAACATCCCGTCGCCATATATGCCGCCTCAAAGGTTTTATTACCTATTGAGATGTTTGGCGATGTTGACGATGTTCCTCCCCCTCCTCCTTGTTGTTCTCCTCCTCATTCTCCTCCTCCTCCCTACTCGGGACAGCCTCCACACCTTTCTCCTCCTCAGATTGGTTTGGTGGTGGCGGCTCTCGGTTTTAGTTTTGTATTTTAGGTCTTTGTTGTATTTTTTATTTTTATTTTTGACAATAGGTCTCTGTTGTATAATTAATCAGTATATGTATTTTTATTTCTAGTTGTATTTGGATTTGTAACTGTCTCATTTGTGTAAAACTCTATGTATATGCAAAGGAGAATGTAATTTGCTCAAGTTTATGTTCGATTTATACTTTAAACTTCAAATTTTTACTTTAAACTGCAATTATTACTTTAAAATTAATTAGCTAATAATGCCTAATGCTAAATTATTTTCCATCACATATATATTTATGGGAGATTCTATGGTACATTCCTTTTTTGGACTGTTTTGGTGCAGTCCTTTTTTTTAACCAATAGAATTCATTTTAATTCTTACATCAGCGCAAGTCTATGGTAAGTCCTTTTTTTAAACAAACTTTTATTTATTGCATATGAGTCCCCCATCAAGTAAATATTCATTTACAAATTACAAACAAAAATAATAATTTATTTCAATTAAAAAAAAATCATGCCTAAAAAAAACCATCAATATGTCAATTAAAAAAAAAATCATACTTAAATCCCCAAATAATATATGTGATAACATCCATTTTCTTTCTAACATCAAGAAAACCCTAAATCCCAAATTAAAAAACCATCTCAATATCTGTATCACAAATTTAAGCTCAAATTCCATGTTCTTGTCAAATTTCATCTATGCTATCACTTCGTACCAAAATCAGTGTTTTTATTTATTTTATTTTTTTTGGTAGAAACAGTATTTTTATATTTTATTTTATAAAAAAGTGAAGTTATTTATTATTTTATAATAACCGAACTATACATCTAGTTTGTTAAAAAAAAAAAGATTAATGTGAAAATTGTTGAGTAATTATAGGAGATAATCACTCAACTATTAAATATACAGATAATCACAACAAAAAATTAATATTAAACATTTGGGGCTTGATTTACATTAAATTATTATCATTATTATTGATTATTACTTAAAGCTTAAAACGAAACAACAGATTTCAAACGAAATAAGGGGCACCACCAATTTTCTCATTGATGACCAGCTATTAATATTCATTTCTCTTTTGTAACAAAAAATAAAAAACCATTCAGATTAAAAATAAAAAAACTATTAATATTAAAAAAAAAATTGATTTTACCAATCCATTAAGAATATTTTATTTTACCAATTCATTAAGCATATCATCTCGCAATACAATTTGTAACTAATAATGAGACAAATTTTTGAAAATAAACTACAAAGTTCAACTAAATAATTTGCATGAAATAAGCCTGCAAAATTTAATCACGATGTAACAGACCATAGCAGATTTCATCTGAAATACTCAACGTTGATTAGCAGATTTCATCACTTGTTGTAACAGACCATAGCATGAATTTGAATTTTTCCCAACACTCATTCCATATATTGGGTATACGGGTGGTACGTGCATTGGTTGAAGTTCATACATTGGAGAGAATTGTCTGTTTGTGCTTGTAACATCCACAAGTGATTTTGAGAACTGAGAATTTTCAATTTTAGTGATTTTGAGACTTAGAGATGAAAGGAAGTGATGATGAAGAGAGGTTTCAATTTCTTTTTCTTTTTTTTTTTGATATCGTATAAAGCCAAAGTAACTGACTTTGTTTCTTTTTTTTTTTTTCAATCACAATTAAAATAAAAAATAATTTAAATATTGGGGTAGTTTTATAACTTTTAATATGATAGAGACTTAGTTGAAATATTATTTGATATAAAGATACATGGTAGGTACCATATAAGTGGTTTGTACCATATAATTAAAAATTAGTCAATACTTCATTCTCATTGGTCAGATTAAGACTGCACCAAAACAGTCCAAAAAAGGAATGTACCATAGAATCTCCCATAAATATATATGTGATGGAAAATAATTTAGCATTAGGCATTATTAGCTAATTAATTTTAAAGTAATAATTGCAGTTTAAAGTAAAAATTTGAAGTTTAAAGTATAAATCGAACATAAACTTGAGCAAATTACATTCTCCTTTGCATATACATAGAGTTTTACACAAATGAGACAGTTACAAATCCAAATACAACTAGAAATAAAAATAAAAATACATATACTGATTAATTATACAACAGAGACCTATTGTCAAAAATAAAAATAAAAAATACAACAAAGACCTAAAATACAAAACTAAAACCGAGAGCCGCCACCACCAAACCAATCTGAGGAGGAGAAAGGTGTGGAGGCTGTCCCGAGTAGGGAGGAGGAGGAGGAGAATGAGGAGGAGAACAGCAAGGAGGAGGGGGAGGAACATCGTCAACATCGCCAAACATCTCAATAGGTAATAAAACCTTTGAGACGGCATATATGGCGACGGGATGTTTAGAATAAACCGTTTGCCGAACTACGGCGTCGTGAACAACCCCCGTGCTTATCTTCACTGCAGAGGTTGTGCCGCCCACGGAGATGTGAAGGTGATACATGGAAAGCCCCATGATTTCACTTGCAAGGGTGGGAAGGGAATATGTATTCATTGCGTGAAGGAAGTCGGGGGAAAGGTACTCCCTCACAATATGCGCCTTCATCGCAATATATAAATTATGTAAAGTTACGGAATGAAGCTTAAAGGATACTGTCTCGGTAAATGCGGCGTCCACCGGAATAAATAAGGTGAACGGCGACCGAGAAGTTCATTCATTATCTAAATTTAGTGCCTTAAAGATTTCGGTAGTCATTTTTAAACTATCCTCCGGCCCCATTGCCGTCTGATTCATCATGACCTCAGTAACATTGAGGCCGGAGACTACAAATGGTATGGAGTGGAGGAATAACAGGGAAATAAAAAACAGAAATACAATGGTGAGTGTTGGAGACAGACGGTGGGAAGCCATTGATTTGTGTTGACAAGGGGTTATTAGAGACTTACGGCTGATTAATTAGTTCTTGTTCAAAATGTGACTGGTACTTCGGTGATACTTCGGTGACTGGTACTGGTTCTTGTTCAATGCTGTAAGATCCAAAGGATAAGAACCGTAAGCTTCAAAATGAATTATATATAACGTATAATTATGATTTTTTTGTAACTTTAGTTGAACAGAAAGTAATGATTCTCTCAAACCATAAGAGAATGTAATGCATGAGTATGAGTTTTGTAAATATACCTGCTTTAAATGGAAGAGAGAAAAATGGATGGAAGAGAGAGGGGTGGAAGAAAGAGCTTCTTGGACATGGCCATGGTGAAGGTGGTTGGCGTGAAGATGAATGGGTTGTTGTTGATACCTTTGTGTGTGAGAGAAAAGAAGATGTGAAAATTGATCCACTAAAAAGGTTGGCTAGTGATATTGTGAGACGGGTTGGCCGCATGAAGGTTCTTATTGTTCTTGATGATGTCAAGAATAAAAATCAGGTAAAGATGTTATTTGGAACCCTTGATTGGTTTCGATCAGATAGTAGAATAATTATAACAACCAAAGATAAGCAAGTACTTATTGCTAATGGAGTTTATGATCATGATCTATATGAGGTTGGGGTATTGAGTTTTAATCAAGCACTTGAGCTTTTCTATTTAAATGCCTTCAAACAGATTAATCAACCTGAAAAAGAGAAGTACTATAAGCTATCAAAGAGGTTTGTCGATTAGTTCTTGAAATTTTGGGTAGTCATCTTATTGGAAAAGATATGGAATTTTGGGAAAGTCAGTTAGACCAACTTAAAACAAAGCCAATTATAAAGAAGTTTATGATGTAATGATTCTCAGTTATAAAGATCTTGATCGCTTAGAGCAATATGGGTTGTTACTTACTTCACTTGACAATTATGTTACTTACTTCACTTGACAATTAAAAATATGAGTGGGTTTGACATTGGAGAATGGGTCCACTTGGCATGTGGAGTTGCCTTTCACGTGAGAGAAAGAGGAATGGAAAATTGTGACAAATAACTTTTATTTACAAGAATGACATATCTATTTACTCGTGTCCTTTAATTATTATTTCATACTCTCTTCGTCCCAAAATATAAGGGATCTATGTGAAACCAAAAATGTCTTTGAGTACTATTTTACTAATTAAGTTACTACATACATACATCTACTCTCATGTGAAATTAAGCACAAAGCTACCACATGCATGCATGTATGGCCTACACACCCAACTCAAGTGTTTTTGTCACCATCCACCCATCCGGTGTCCTTTTGACATATGCAAAATTAATAGTGATAATGACCTGAAATAAAGTGTACAAAATTTCCCTTTTTTTCACATAATAATTGAATAATTAGTTGAATTGAGCGCATGCATATATATGAATGACCTGAAATACACAATAAATTAATGGGTGTCCACATAGAAAACTAGCAAAATGTAACAAAAAAAAAAAAAAACTAGCAAATGAATTAATGGAAGAGGTCCTAGACTCCCATTAGCTATTGAATTAAAAGAAGTGAAAATCAACCAAGTTGATTGGGCTCAAGTGGCAAGGAGCTCCTTCTAAGGACGTACCCGGGGAATACCGGGTTCGATTCCCAGGGGGAACAACGCTTGGCCAGTGTGCATGCCTCTACGCACGAGCTGGATTAGTCGTCCACCTTTGGTGGGTCGGAACCAGTGCGAAAGCCAAAAAAAAAAAAAAAGAAGTGAAAATCTATTTTATTTTCTCACAAATTTTTTACAACAGTTTGATTGAGTTTTGTGCAAATTAATATCCATTCTAGCTTTTTGTAAATATATTATTTTTAAAATTTTATTTTACTAAATTCTTAAAACCAATAACAAAGTTGAGATAAACAAAAAATTAGAAACTAGACTAGAAGGTGAAAAATATATAATAAAAAAAATGTGAATTAGGAAGTGAATGAAAACTGTATGCAATATTAAGAGAAAAGATAAAAAATAATTCAACCATCAGTCCACTATATGTAATAATTTTCCACCTTAGAAACTTACTTATAATACTGTATCAGATAGTATTTTATTAGTTGGATATTTGACTGTAAGATAAGGGTGAAAAGGAAAAAGGAAATGGTGAATGGTGTGGTCTGCAAAGTAGTCATAAAAGGGAGATTCACATCCAAAAGTATGTAACATTAATTTTGTTACTTTTAATATAGCAAGGGCTTAGTTGAAATATTAATAGTTATAAAGATACATGATAGGTATTATATAAGTAGTTTGTACCATATAATTTAAAGTTAGTCAACACTACATCCCCATTGGTCAGATTAAGAATGTATCAAAACAGTCTAAATAAAGAATGCACCATAGAATTTTCCATAGAATTAATGTTACATACTTTTGGATGTGAAAAGTAGTCATAAAAGGGAGATTCACATCCAAAAGTATGTAACATTAATTCTATGGAAAATTCTATGGTGCATTCTTTATTTAGACTGTTTTGATACATTCTTAATCTGACCAATGGGGATGTAGTGTTGACTAACTTTAAATTATATGGTACAAACTACTTATATAATACCTACCATGTATCTTTATAACTATTAATATTTCAACTAAGCCCTTACTATATTAAAAGTAACAAAATTAATGTTACATACTTTTGGATGTGAATCTCCCTTTTATGACTACTTTGCAGACCACACCATTCATCATTTCCTTTTTCTTTTTCACCCTTATCTTACAGTCAAATATCCAACTAATAAAATACTATCTGATATTATAAGTAAGTTTCTAAGGTGGAAAATTATTACATATAGTGGATTGATGGTTGAATTATTTTTTATCTTTTCTCTTAATATTGCATACAGTTCTCATTCACTTCCTAATTCACTTTTTTTTTATTATATATTTTTCACCTTCTAGTCTAGTTTCTAATAGTAACAAAGTTGAGTTGAGATAGACAAATTAAAATTTTGTTAAAACATAGAAGGTGGACTTCCTGATATGGTGGTGGTGATAATTAGCTTTTGGGTTAACTTTATATAGAGCTTGTGTTTGATAATTAGCTAAATTTACATATTCAATATTAGTGTCTCCAAGAATTCTTTGTTTTCAATTGCATTAATAGGGAATTGTAACATACAATATATATTTTAATATATTATTATTATTATTATTATTAGAGTAACTCTATTATATGAAATATGAAAAGGTTTTAATAGAGATTATAAACTTTTCTTATAGAGTGTCACATCATCACAATGCATGCTTGTGAGCAACTTAACAACTAAAGTATTTTTTTTTCATAAAATTTATTTTGTCAAGCATGAAATTTTTTTGAGGAGTAATTTTTTTACAAGTAAAAGGAATGTTGAGTTGCTCACAATCAAGTATTTTGATGATGTGGCACTCTATAAGAAAAATTTACAATCTCTATTAAAAAACCTTTTCATCATCTCCTTTAATTAAATCATTTTAATTTTAATTATCAATATATCAAATTATCACTATATAACATTTTCATCATCTCCTTTAATTAAATCATTTTAATTTTAATTATCTTTAATTAAATCATTTTTATTTTAATTATCAATATATCAAATTATAATTTATAAATGAAGGTGGATTTGTGGTTTTATTTTCACGATTACTTAAAAAGACAAATTTAATTGAATATAATAATTGCTTTATCACAAAGAATAAGTAATATCAAAATTAAAATGATGTTTTTTTTGTTACAATTAAAATGATGGTTTTGTTGTTTTAATAATTTTAGTGATATTTTCCTTGAAAAAATAAGCAATATTGTTGTAGGGTAGTAAGTAAAAATATGGTATTATGAATAATAACATATATAGTGGAAATGCACTCAAAGATATATACTTACATAAATTGTCACTTTTCATAGACTTCTTGAGCATCAAAGATGCAACAATGACAAAAATAGAGGTCTCTCTTTTATTCTCTTATCCTAATTCACATGAAAAAATTGTCAAATCTACGTTAAGAAATAGAAAAAATTAAGAAAAAAGTTAGAAAAGTAGACTAACAAACATTATATTATATCAATAAAAATAAGGATTTCTAAAATTTTCACACAAAGTAAGAGTAACATAATTAATAAGTTGTTATATATATATAGAAACTAATAAATTGTGAAAAAGATGAAGAACCTATTGAAGAGCATCTATCCAAAAGTTGATTGGAGAAAAATGATGATGAAAACTCAAATTTGCACTACAAACATTTAGCATTTGTGCACAAAATCATATATTTATACACACAATGGTTAGGAATGGGAAAAGATGAAGGTTCAAAGGATTGAATGATAAATTTATTTGTCATAGTTAAGGAATAAGAGTTAAGGAATATGAAAGAATGGTAGTTTAAAAGTTGGTATGACAAAGTTATTTTTTTTAAATAATAGCACAATAATAATTAATTAATAAACAATATAACTAAAGTATTTTCTTCATAAAATTTATTTATTTTGTCAAGTATGAAAATTTTTTGAGTAGTAATTTTTTTTATTTGGTTTATTTATTTAAAGTAAATTATTGCAAAGTGCAAATTATATTTATGCATGCGTAGTTTATATTTTATGTTTGGTAGTGTAAAATATGAAAGAGCATATATCTATTCATTTTTTCTTTTATAATTTGATTTTTTTTTTTGTGTTTTTTTCATTATTACTATTATTTATGTTATATGTTACACTTGCTACTAATTTAAATTACTTGTCACTTGAACTTCACATGTATAATTATCAACATCAATATAGCATTTTTTTTTGTTCTTTGCAAAAAAAATATTGGGAGCCATTATTATTGTAACATATAGATAATTACTTTGGAGGATGAATGAACATACAAAATAAATTATGGGACAAATTTTAAATAGATATGAGAGCTCTCTAAAGCATGCCACATCATCACAATGAAGGCCTAGGAGCAATTCTATGTTTTAACAAAATTCCCTATTAATTTGTTACTAGTAAAAGGAAGGTTGAGTTGCTCATAATCAAACAATGTGATGATGTGGCACTCTATAAGAAAAGTTTACAATCTTTATTAAAACATTTTCATCATCTCTTTTTTAAATCATTTTAATTATCAAATTATCCCTATATACACTTATCGTAAAAAAAAAAAAAACTTCTTACAAATTATGGTTACCAAATCCAAAAGTAATTTCTTTGCTTCACTAATAAAAAATTTATACTACTTTTTTAAAAAGATTGTACTAATGCAAAATCTAAATTAATAATTTGACATTTAACAATTTTTATTAATTTCTTATTATCCTATTCTTTTTTAAAATAATTTTAATGAGTGTTTTGCATAGTAGTTAATATTAGAGATATATAAAAGTAAATTCTTTTATTTGTTGAATTCTTTTATATTTATTTCTGATTATTTTTTATCTTTTCAAGTTATAATTACTAAAAAATTATTATTATAGAGCAGGCTAATGGATCGAAATTTATTTGTTGGTTATAATTCATACTCCAAATCAATGATTCATTTTTGTTATTTTTTTGTTCACAATCAATGGTCTATAACATCTTTTGCCTTTGCATTTCCCTCATCTACTTTATTATGTAACTCTCAATTAATTAATAGTATTTTTTTTTGACAATAATTAATTAATAGTATTTATAACCACAATTTAGTCTCTTTGTCCAATTATCTCCGAAGCATATTGTGTGCATCCTTTTGTTTCATTCACCTACTAATATTAATTAATTAATAATTGAATAATAAGTATATGCGTGCACCCCTATAAGAAAAATGTTATGAAAGATTAATAAAAAAATGAAATTAAATAAATTATTATGAAAGATGAAACAATCACCTATTTTAATGTTGGTTTTTTTAGTAGGTACTAAGTCTTTCATTCATCTAACTTTTCAATCCCATACTAATAAAAAACGGTTGTGTGAATTAATTATTATATATAATATATATGTCTTATGTACAACCCCTCCTCATACATATATGGGCATGTGAAGTTTCTATTTCAAAGGGTTATTAGTATTTTAGAAGAATGGTAATTTTCTGAAACTTTTATGATCTCATTGTTTTTTTTCTTTTTCTTTGTATTCAACGAATGAGATACTATTGTTAATGTTGCAAGCATATTTTATACATTTATTTCTAGCAATAACTAGCACTAACAATTCGTGTTTGATGCGAAAACTTTACTTCTCTTTTACCATCTTTTTACGTGTGTGTGTGGTGTATAATTAGTACATATTTTATATACCCTATACTCTATATATTGATTGAGCAATTTTGAAGTGAATGATGTATCACTTCATATATATTATATATATTGTGTACTCTAATTAGTATTTTGCCAGGAAAAAATATGTTGGGAATGCAATGGTACCTGCAATCAATTTGAAAACAAGTTTTGCTCATTGTGATCTTTAGTTTAGTTAGTGTGGTAATTAATTCCACACATGTTTTTGATGGATCGAGAAAATGAATATGTATGGCAATGATAGGATGATAAAACACAAAAACATGCATGGGTTTGGGTATGAATTTCTTAATGATATTGGTTTTATTGATTTAAATTTCTTAAAAATATTTATATTTTCAAGAAATTGCCTTATTAGAATTCGATAATCTTTTTTTTTGACAATATAGAGAATTGTATAAAAAAATGTCGATTGTATAAGAATATATAGAGAATTTTATAAGGAAATGAGTACATAAAATATATGAAAAACTGTCGATTGTATTAATTGTAATAATGTGACGCCTCTAAAAAAAAATTCTAAAAAAATTGCATTCTAATTAGCACTATGGAACTAAACTGAAAATCCGAATAAAAATTATTAAATAAAAAAAAGACAAAAATGAGGGGACAAAACTCATAAAAAAATGAGAAATATATATAAAAAAAATGAATTAAGCTTAGTAAAAAGAAAATAAATAAAACCACTAGCTAAAAATATTCTAAATTTCTGACCAATAAATATGAGATATAATTTTACCAAGTAAATGTTTGAGAAGAAACTTCAATATAGAAATCAATTTATTATTAGAACAAGAATCATTTTTTTTTATAAATATGAGAGACATTAAATTGTATGAAGGAGTAGAGTAGATAGTTATAATTTTTCAAGAAAAAAATGAAAATCATCAATTATCAATGCTCATACGTCAAAATATAGTGTGTGTGTATATGTGCTTTGAAATTTACTAAAATTTCCAAAATTATTAATTTGATTTAAATAATAATAATTTAACTATTTAAATAAAATTAGTACATATTCTAAAGTGTTAAAAAAATGTGTAAGTTACGGCTCGAAAAAAAAATAGTGAGATATTTATAAGAATAATATCACTTTTTTAAGCAAATAATAAGTTGACATGTTAAATTCTTCTAAAATACTAAATTTTCTTTTGAGCCAAATAACTAAACCTAAATTCAAATATATGAAATTAGTATCCAAACTTATATCAACAAAAAATAATAAATAAGTAGAAAAGTTATTTGGTACTTTAAATTTCATAGAAGGAAGTAAGCTGTTACGCTATTTTATACGTAATTTTCATAAAATGAGATCACGTGATAAAAAAAGTATGTATGTATGTATGTATGTATGTATGCATGCCTCCAACTCTTATTAAAAATAAAATAATGGATACATCAAAAATAAAAAGCAAAGTGACATGTGACTATACAATTGCAACTTATATAAAGAAAACTAAGATCTTATATCATCACACTATTAAATTAAAATATGATGTATCCTTTCAAATTTATAAAATATTATAAGAGATCTATTACATTAAAATATAAACAAAATCTTTTATATTATAAGCTTGTATACACAAGCAAACTCTAAACCCTAATTTGTTTTCCCTGTTTTCCCTCCATTTTATCTTGCAATTTTTATTAAAAAATAATACAATTTTGTCTTGACTATGATTCGAACCCGCAACCCTTCAGTGCAAGGCAATATTTCCCATTATGGCAAATATATCAATTGTGATTAAAATTATGTGCAATAATTGATAAGCACCATCAATTTTAAAAGTATATCATATCAAAATTATTGTTGACTATATTATTCATCACGAAATATTTTTATGTCTTTCCTGATCAATGATTTTTTTTCTACCGGATCATAAATTTAGAGAATAATTATCATATGAGATTTAGAAAGTTATTATCACGTGTAATTTAGAAAGTTATTATCAAACTCAATTCTGCTAAATCAATTTTTTTTTTGCAATACAACCAAACACAACCATAGTCATGTCACTAATCACATTCATTATTTTGATTTTAACATTGCAGATTTAATATTAACTGATGATCAATTGATACAATATGCACTAGCAGACCAATTGTGATTTAAATTATGTCCACAAAGTGTTAAGCTCCATCAACTTTCATAGGAAAGATTCCATACGACAATTAAGCACCATCAATTTTCATTGCACAATTTAAACAATTAATAACCGATAATCTATTATATTATAAGCTTGCTAACATAAGCTAACCCTAAACTAAATTTTTTCCCCTCTCATTTTCTCTTTCTTTTTATTGCAGCTTTATATTAAAAAAATACAAATTTGTCATCGAACCTGCATCCCTTACTTACAATAAAACTTTTCAACCGCTAAAACATGTGCTTCAATTATGAAAGAATTTAGGAATCCTAATATGTTAACCCTGGTTTCAATAAATTTGAACGGCGGAATTAATCACAATTTTTATTTATTTATGGATGTCTACTTAAGTTTATGTTCTTGATTATGTCTTTAATTTTTTTTTAACCTTTAATTATCATCAATTTTTTAACCTTTAGTTATCACCAATTTTTTTTTAATAAGTAAACAAAATGATGGGGTTCCAAAAGTATTTAAAAAATATATAAAATATGAAATAAGCACATAAACAAATATAGAATAATTAGTCCATGAAATTCCTTATACTACTCTTATTGAAAATGCTCTTAGAATTTTTGTATTTTATTTTTTATTTTACATATTACACCTAATTAGACCCATGCACCGCATGGGTCAAAGTTCTAGTTACGATATAAATCAATAAAAAATCTCATATTTCTAAACAACCTATTTTTAATTTTTATACATATACTAATATTAAACATAATCATTTTTTTTTTATAAATATAGAAACATAATCATATTTTAAGTTAGTATCTATCTTTTAACTATATGTAATTATACTTATCACAATTATTATTTTTCATTTATAAAAATATTTTAATTATATATTTTAACCAAACCCGTGCAACGCACGGGTTTATCCCTAGGGGTAACCCCGTGCGTTGCACGGGTTTGATTAAAGTATATAATTAAAATATTTTTATAAATAAAAAATAATAATTGTGATAACTATAATCACATATATTTAAATAATAGATATTATTTTAAAATATGATTATATTTAATATTATTATATGGGTAAAACAAAAAGTTGTTTAGAAATATTAGATTTTTTATTAATTTATATCGTAGTTTGTTCATATTTTAATGTAATAGATCTGTTATAATATTTCATAAGTTTGAAAGGATGTATCATTTTTTATTTTATTAGTGTAATCATATAAGATTTTAGTTTTCTTTATATGAGTTGCAATTTTATAGTCAAATGTCACTTTGTTTTTTTATTTTTGATGTATCCCTTATTTTATTATTTTCAATAAGAGTTGGAGGCATACCTAATTATACTTGTAGACAATATTGCTCATGAGAAATGTTAAAATAAGTTTTGATTATAGAATATGATTCATATATGGTGGCTTTGACTATTTGTTCCACGTAATCTCATTTTTTGAAAATTATGTCTCAAACAGCGTATTTGCTTACTACGTTCTATGCAATTTAAGGTTTCAAATAGCTTATCTACTTACTCATCTCTCGTTCTCTTGGAGTTTATTCTCACTTATTCACTTGCTGAAATTTTATTCCAACTTTATTAGTGCCAATTTTTTAGTCTATTGTTTGGTTCACATTTTTTTTTGCTTGGTCCTTTTTTTTTTGTTTGTTTTTCTTTTTCTTGGTGAGGTTTTTGTCTCTTCAAAATTATTGTTAGTTTTTGTCCCTCTTATTTAATATTTTCTTGAACATTTATTTTATTTTTCTTAATATATTATATAAACTTGAATATTTGTTGTTGTCAATATATAACTTTGGACGAAGATTTTATATATTTGAATTTAGGTTTAGTTATTTGGTTAAGATAAAGAAAGTCTTATAGATGAATTTAAGATTTAACATGTGTCATTTTCTTATTTGCTTAAAAAAATGTCATCTTATTCTTATAAACATTCCACTATTTTATTTTCAGCCGTAACGTAAACATTCTTTTAGAATATGTAATTAATTTATCCAAAAAGTTATATTATTACGTAAATTAAATTAATAATTTTTGAATTATTGGTGAATTTTAGTTGTGTGTAAATATGTTAAAATATATATGTGATTATATTTTCTAAATATATGTAAATATATTTTAACATCTACGGTTTTAATAATTTCTAAAATTTATTTTGACAAATGAGCATCAACAATTTTTATTTAATAATTTTTGTCTTTTTTAAATTTAATTTAGAAAGTTTTTAGTACAATTCTAAGTGGGAGGAAAAAGTATTTAGCACAATTTCTAAACTAACATGTTTTTAGCACAATTCTTTTCATCGATTCATTTTATGGTTGTAAGAATAAGATGTCATGCCTAGATTAAAATAGGACCATCTATTAAAATTCATATATATTTATATTGAACCATCCAGATTTAGGCAAGTGTTATACGATAAATGCATGAAGATTATATATTTGGACAACCTCTAAGTCAAGTTGAATCAATATACTTCTTGCATGTATTACAATTATAAGAAACACATGACATGAGTATCAACTACAAAAAAAAAAACAAAAAACTTATTTTAATTTCTACTTTGTTATTGTTTCTATATTTCTCTTGATTGAGATCAAGTAGATTACCTAGACATTGTAGACAATATAGTATTTAAAAATGAGACACATATTTATATTTCTAAATTATTTGGATTGTCTTCTTTTAATTGAATGCCTCCAACATCAATATACCCTCGATCTATATAAATTTTAAGGGACTTCAAAATCAATAAATAGAAGTCTCTTTTATCCTCTTCAACTTATTCACATGAAAAAAATTTATTATATTCGCATTAATCAACAATTTTTTATACAAATCTTTTACCTTATATAAAATAATAAATGAAAAAGAAAATAAGAAACAAATAAGCTAAAATATTAGACTAATAAAATAATAAATGAAAAAAGAAAGTTGTCTAATTACAAACATTATATCAATTAAAAAAAATGATGGTTTACAAACTGCCATCAGAGTTAAATACACATCCTCACATGAGGTGTCATTTCATAGGTTTACAAACATTCATAGGATGCAACGTAAGCAAAAATAGAAGTATGTTTTATCCTGTTCTCCTCCTTCACATGAAAAAATAGTCATATTCATATTAATCGATTCAACTCAAAGTTTAATTAATTATCGAACAAAACACCGGTTGATATTTAAAAAAATATCCAACCTAAAAAAGAAATATAAAAAATGATTAGAGATGTTCTAAACTCAGAGTAATAGAAAAATTCCAATTTACAAACATATTAATAGGCAGCTATCACATATATGTATATCAATTTCTTAATCAATCAAATGTAGACATACCTGGTACTCTAAGAGGTTAGACACCATCACCTACCAAGGACAAAAACCAATATACTTATGATGTAACTATATATATGCACACAATAGCTTTTAAATCAATTCAAGACACTATAATGTGTAACTTTAACATATGGAAGGTGAAGAAGCATAACTTTTTCTCATGGAGATGTTAGACAAAGAAACCATAGAGTTTTTGCTATGAGATAGATAAATTAAAATTTTGTTAAAACATAGAAGGTAGACTTCCTGATATGGTGGTGGTGATAATTAGCTTTTGAGTTAACTTTATATAGAGCTTGTGTTTGATAATTAGCTAAATTAACATATTCAATATTAGTGTCTCCAAGAATTCTTTGTTTTCAATTGCATTAATAGGGAATTGTAACATACAATATATATTTTAATAATATATTGCAATGCAGTTAAAACAAAAAACAATAACATGATGCACCATTCCACCTTTCATTGCTTGCAATTCATTTTTGTCTCAATTCAACAACAATAAATTGTGTTAGTTCTTTTTTAATATATTATTATTATTTATTATTTATTATTAGAGTAACTCTATTATATGAAAAAATATGAAAAGGTTTTAATAGAGATTGTAAACTTTTCTTATAGAGTGTCACATCATCACAATGTTTACTTGTGAACAACTCAATCTTCCTTTTAAAGGATTGTTTGATAAATTTATTTGTCATAGTTAAAGAATAAGAGTTAAGGAATACGAAAGAATGGTAGTTTAAAAGTTGGTGTGACAAAGTTAATTTTTTTTTTTAAATAATAGCACAATAGTAATTAATTAATAAACAATATAACTAAAGTATTTTTTTTCATAAAATTTATTTATTTATTTTGTCAAGCATGGAATTTTTTTGAGGAGTAATTTTTTTATTTGGTTTATTTATTTAAAGTAAAATTTTACAAATTGCAAATCATATTTACGCATGCATGATTTATATTTTATGTTTGGTAGTGTAAAATATGAAAGAGCATATATCTATTCATTGTTCTTTTGTAATTTGATCTTTTTTTTCTTTTTTCTTTCATTATTATTGGGAGCCATTATTATTGTAACATATAGATAATTATTTTGGAGGATGAATAGACACACAAAATAAATTGTGGGACAAATTTTAAATAGATATGAGAAGCTCTCTAAAGCATGCCACATCATCACAATGTTTGCTTTTGAGCAACTCAACCTTCCTTTTACTAGTAAAAGATGCTTGATAAATTTATTAAATGTCTCGCACTCTACAATCCCTCGGTGCATTTCATTTGCATTGACTAGCTTATCCAGTTCTGTTTTAAGTATTTGTTCAGTAACATAACCTATTCTTAATAATATAATAATAATAATAATAATAAATTAATAATGGTTCAGGTTCGGTTTGCAATGGGCCGAAAACCACCCATTTAATGACTTAATATTCACAGTTTACACAATTCCAACCCACGGGTCCACAGAAACTGACTCAAATGCTCTGTTTCGGTTTGGGTCGAACGAGTTTTAATCGGATTGGGTCGGTTGTGCCCATCCCTAATATATGTATATTATTCATGTTATATTGGAAAGTATTTTTTATTCTCTATAGAATTAGGAAAATTCTATGGTGCATTCTTTATTTAGACTGTTTTGATACATTTTTAATCTGACCAATGAGAATGTAGTGTTGACTAACTTTAAATTATATGGTACAAACTACTTATATAGTACCTACCATATATCTTTATAACTATTAATATTTCAACTAAGCCCTTACTATATTAAAAGTAACAAAATTAATGTTACATACTTTTGGATGTGAATCTCCCTTTTATGACTAATTTGCAGACCACACCATTCACCATTTCCTTTTTCTTTTTCACCTTTATCTTACAGTTAGAGGTGGGAATAGGCTAGGCCGAGCTAGGCTTTGCCAAGCCTGAGCCTGGCCTGTCAAAAAATCGAAGGTCTGAGCCTGGCATGTGGCCTATCATAGGCTTAAATTCTAGGCCTGAGCCTGGCCTTTTGAAAGTCTGATGTGGCCTGTTAGCCTGTTTAAAAGTCTATTTCATATGAACATATTTAAATAAATAATTATATTTATTTTGAAATATACTTATGAACTAATAAAATAATGTTCCATTTGATATTTTAGAGAATTTGACTATATATGTCATCATATTTCAATTCTAGTTTATAATAATACATTTATATATGTTAAAAACTAATGTAGATTAATAAACTTAAATTACTTAAAAAGTTAATAGATTTATAATTTAATCAAAGTATAAATTTTAATATATAAATAATAATCGTAATAAAAATATTATTCATGTTAACTTAAATAGGCCGGCCTAGTAGGCCTCAAAGGCTTTTTTAATGGCCTGCGGCCTGGCCTTTTTAGCTAAATAGGCTTATAAAAAAGCATTGCCCTGCTCTATTTAAAGAAATAGGCTGGCCTGGCCTGAGCCTATGTAGGCTAGGCCTTAAGGCCATGTAGGCCGGCCTGACCTGTTCCCACCTCTACTTACAGTCAAATATCCAACTAATAAAATACTATCTGATATTATAAGTAAGTTTCTAAGGTGGAAAATTATTACATATAGTGGACTGATGGTTGAATTATTTTTTATCTTTTCTCTTAATATTGCATACAGTTCTCATTCACTTCCTAATTCACATTTTTTTATTATATATTTTTCACCTTCTAGTCTAGTTTCTAATTTTTTGTTTATCTCAACTTTGTTATTGGTTTTAAGAATTTAGTAAAATAAAATTTTAAAAATAATAAATTTACAAAAAGCTAGAATGGATATTAATTTGCACAAAACTCAATCAAACTGTTGTAAAAAATTTGTGAGAAAATAAAATAGATTTTCACTTCTTTTAATTCATTAGCTAATGGGAGTCTAGGACCTCTTCCATTAATTCATTTGCTAGTTTTCTATGTGGACACCCATTAATTTATTGTGTATTTCAGGTCATTCATATATATGCATGCGCTCAATTCAACTAATTATTCAATTATTATGTGAAAAAAAGGGAAATTTTGTACACTTTATTTCAGGCAATGTTTTAAGAACCGGACCGGAGGTCGAACCGTTGTGACAACTGGTTCAAGGGTCAACCGGTCGGATCGGTTCAACCGTTATTGAACCGTTTATATTGAACCGTTCATATAATTTTTTCACGTGTTTGAGTCTATGGTTGGAAAGGAAAGATTTTTGATTTTTTAACCTTTCAATTTCAATCCATCGTGTTGTCAAAATAAAAAACCTTTCAATCCATCGTTTTTTTTTATTAAAAAATCAGTTTTTTTTTTTAAGTGAGAGAAAAACCGGCCGGTTTTTCCGGTTCACCGGTTTTCCCGGTTCACACCGGTTTTTGACCGGTTCCACTGACTAGCGGTTCTTGCTAGTCGTCCGGACCGCCGAGGGCACCGGTTCGTGGTCGAACCGGTCGGACCGGCCGGTCCGGTTCGGTTTTTAAAACATTGATTTCAGGTCATTATCACTATTAATTTTGCATATGTCAAAAGGACACCGGATGGGTGGATGGTGACAATGTCATTAGGGCTTTTTCTGTTCTTATGGTTAAAATAAACAATTATTTGATGTGATTCTTTGTGTTCTATAATGAAAATGTAAATAAAGATTAAAGTTGCTAAATGATAAGTGTTCCATTACCATTTTGTGTCCTTCACCGTTCTTTTTTTATTTCCAAAATTATTGATTACTATTTGTGATGATGATGTGGCTCCATCCTCCCATGCTTAAATGCTTTAGACCATTAAATTGGAGTAAGAGGAGTGCTAGGGTCACACTCTCAAACACACTCCTTCAAACACACTCCTATCAATTGCAGCCACGTCACCCTTTTATTTTAATGTTTACCTAATGACTGGTTTAGCAAGTTGCAAAAATAATACTCCTTTTTCTTTTTTCTTTCTTCTTCTTTTTTTGTTTTTTGTTTTCTTACGGATGTGGTTCTCTCCATCGCCACGACTCCGATCGCCGTCTTTATCATGTACTCTGGTTACTGCCGTCTCTATCATGTGCTTCGGTGGTCGCTCCGACGCTGCCGCCATCTTCATCTCTCTCGTGAGACAGATCTCTCGTTCAAATTTCTTTTATTATAATTTTGCAGTTTGAGTGAGAGTTCTATGACATCGTTCTTTAACATTTCAATGGCAGTGATGTTTTGGTTATCTGACTTTTGATTTGTCTTTTGTTGCTTTGCGGTGTTAGTTACCAATGCATGATGAAGACAACAAAGGGGATGATGTATCAGTTGTAAATTAAAAGAGATTTAGCCACAAATATGACTATGTGCCTCTTGATTGAATACGGAAGATTCAATTTTTCACCAAGTGCATTTGGAATAGGAAGTTTTTAATGTAATTTCATTTTGCAGAAGATTTCCGTGGGTGAGTGGAGAGGAAGATGAACAGTTTTGGTGAAAGAATGGGGGTTGTGGAGGGTGATGGAAAATAATTAAAAAAAAAAAAGTTAGTAACCGGTAACTAGTAGGTGGTTAATAAAAAAGAAGTGATGTGGCACAATAGAAGTGGGTGTGTTAAAAGGAGTGTGTTTGTGGGTGTGACCCTAGCACTCCTCTTGAAGTAAAATCAATTAACAATACATATACCACCACATTATGGGAGAGTAAAAAGAAAATTGGTACATATTGGGAAGAGTTGATCAAGTAATCTCTCTCTTTCTTCGTAGGACTCACGCTTTTTAATATTGAAATATAGTAATATATAGAGTTATTGATAGATAATATAAAATTATTAGTTTTTTTTTTTAAGTCCTGCGTTGATAAAAATAAATTTTTATCAAGTATTATTTTTTAAAAAAAAATAAGTACTACTATTATTAAAAAATTATAAATAAGTGATTGTACACGTATCCATTTAAATACTCAAACTTATGCTTATCAAAAAAAAAAAACTCAAAGTTATCCAAGAAGAACAAGACTAGTAAAACAAATCTCCAATTATTGGCTCAAGGTAATTTATAATAGTTGGAGAATCATATCAAAATTATTTTTTCAATATTATTTTACACTCATTTAAATGGATTATATTGGAACAATTGAGTCGTACACACATCAAAAAATGCTTATATCGAAAATTTGGTTTATAAACCAAAATTCAAAATAATTTGTTGGCATGATGTAATAAAATATCTCAACATACATGGTCGAATGTTCCCAAAATATAAATTAGAAGTTATGATTTCATAAGGATCAATCATGTTATTACTTTAGAGGTTTAAAGAATGAATGTTCAAGTCCATTTTTTCTTTTATGATCATATATTCTACAAGATGTTCGATATCAATTTCAAGTGTAGTTCTATGTATGTCTTCCATGCACATACATGTCCTTTTTGACTTTTTCAAAAGTTAAGAGTCCATTATTTTGCATCAAATGTAGTTGTAGTACTTGTACGAAACAATATTGATTGGCTGAGAACAAAAGTGAAGTGCATATGCCAAAGTGAATTATAGGGTGAAAGTCATTTCATGTTTTATTTTTCAAATACAAGTTAGTACGGTATTTTTCAATATTGTTACTTTTTGGAAAGGAAAAAGTAAATTTTATTCCAATGTATATATTCTCCTCCATATATTTGCGGGACTTATTTAATATTAAAGTAATGATGATATATTCTATAGTTTCTAGATATGGTGCTAAGAAGGGGAAGAGAAACATTTGTTGTCTCTTCAATTGTGACACAAATTAGTTAAATGCAATGTGGTCCAAGTATCCAACTATGCATATGAATATGGGCCAATGCTAGGGTGGGAGACCATGACATGTCTCTCACCGGTGCACCATATGATATGTGGATTGGATTGAATGTGTACATGATATTATGGTGTACTGTCAGTATTATATTATTTATATTTTTTTGAAAAAAAAAAGTTTTAAATTTTTCTGGAAAAAAGTTTTCTATCTTTTTTTCGGGCACAAAATTTTCGATTTTTTCTTTTGGAAAAAAAGTTCCTGATTTTTGGGGGAAAAAATTTCGATTTCACATAAAAGCAATTCCAGAGTTTTTCTGGGAAAAAAATTTTCCGTTCTTTTTTCGGGAAAAAAGTTTCGGATATTTTTCAAAAAAAAAAAGTTTTTGTTTTTTTATGGAAAAAGTTCAGATTTTTCCCAAAAAAAGTTTCCGATTTTTTGGGAAAAATAGTTTCGAAATGTTCACCTAAAAATTATTGTCGATACAAAAAAGAGTAAAAAAATAGAAAATATTTGAAACTTTTTTTCCGAATAAAATATTGGATCTTTTTCAGAAAAAAAATCGGAAACTTTATTTTCGGAAAATATCCGAAACTTTTTTTTTTGAAAAAAGAACGAAAACTTTTTTGTTCAGCAAAGACTCCGGAATTGTTTTTTTCTAAAATCGAAACTTTTTTCCTTAAAAATTTGGAACTTTTTTTTCGAAAAAAAAAACCGAAATTTTTTTTCCAAAAAAAAATAGAAAAATTTTATCCGGAAAAATTGAAAACTTTTTTTTTTCAAAAAAATTAATAAATAATATAATACTGACAGTACACCATAATATCATGTACACATTCAATCCAATCCACATATCATATGGTGCACCGGTGAGAGACATGTCATGGTCTCCCACCCTAGCATTGGCCATGAATATGATCCTTTTTATACAACAAGTGATTTTAGTAAGTGGAGGGGCCCCATAGTACAAATTTGTGAAAAGCTACGTGTCACAAAGCAATAGTGATTTGAGCAATTCCTAGAGCAAACATGTTGCACCAATAATCACATGTAGTAGAGGGATTTAAGAATTTTTTAAAAGTAGTAGAGGGTTTTTTTTTCTTCAAATCAAAAATTAACATGTGATTATTATTTATTTTCCGGGATATATAATAATAAACAAATGATTAAATGATTTATAGACATCAAATTGATAGTTTTTTTTCAACGGATCTGGGCCCCCAACAAAATATAACAGAGTAAACGAGTGTAAAGACACTCCTACATCATCAATAAGAGCCTAAACCACATAGCGAGTAAAATTATGTTATAACTCCTAATTGAACGAGATTAATGAAGTATATGCATTAGTTAAAATATGTATGAATTGTGATGAAGTGTTTAAGTATCATTTACTTACAAATGTATATTTTGATTATGTTATCTAACTCCATTTTACGTGTTATGTGTTGGACCTTTGGGGGTCTAAATCCACAAGTTATGTATTTATCGATGTCGAGTCGTCGATGAAGCTCTGCTCTGATTGTGACACGGGAAAATAATTGTATTTAGTATAGAGTGTCTTTCATGACTACTTGTATTTACTTTGAAAAAATGTATCTTTATAAAGAAGATTATTTTGTATAAACGAGTTTTACTAAGTAATCACGTTAGTATTATTTTCGTAAAGAGAAGTGTAATACATAGAATCAATATTCTATAAATTAAACTATAATTTTCCGTTGCGTATTTTGAAGAAAATTGATTATAGGTAGAATTACTTAAATAATGGGTTTGAGTATTACGGGGCGGGAAATGAGGAAACTTCATACACACATTCCCCGCCCCGTTGACATCCTCCTCCTTAAGGTCTTAAGTTCGATTTTCTCTCATGTCAATTTGGGTGAGCTAAATTAGCTTCTTAAAAAAAATCTATTTTTTACTTTTTGATATG
Organism: Trifolium pratense; assembly: GCF_020283565.1. Classification (NCBI taxonomy): domain Eukaryota; kingdom Viridiplantae; phylum Streptophyta; class Magnoliopsida; order Fabales; family Fabaceae; genus Trifolium; species Trifolium pratense. Next base: position 14,355,392 of record NC_060064.1, on the reverse strand, counting down.
ATTCAAATATAATTACCATATAATTCATACCTTCTCGTGGAGAGCATTATGAGCACCGGTGATCATGGGATAACCAACACAAATGTAGGCACAAAGAGACTCCCCACTGTGTGAAACAGAAGCTCAATACAAGCTAACTTGTGGTGGGCATAGCAACTGTACCAAAATTCAAACACCACAACCTAAGCACCCTGCTACTGCCTTGTAGGAACAAATCATAGACAAAAATGCTATTAGAAATAAACCAGGATAAAGGCAAATCAGTAGCAGAAAATTAAACCAGAAAACCACATTGAGTAAACCGGCGGAGGTAACGGAACCGTAACTACCACTATTTTGGGATGAAATAGCAAACTACATATTGCATATACATCAAGAACAGAAAGCAACTCTGAAATGTGTCAAAGAAAAACACTAATCATGAAGAAAAAGATAGATCCTGAAATTCAAGCAATTAAAGTTACAGCGTCAAAGACAAGAAGAGAAAAATCGTTAACTATGAAGTGAAGGCTCAGTCCAGCAATTGAACTAAATGAAATATGCTTGTATACATTACCCAAGCACTTAATTCAGATACAGGAAAAGTTAGTCAGTTTGAACTGAAAAGTTTTAAATGAGTTTAATAAAATTATATGACAAATGGTAGTCAATCCCGGGCGATCCCAGTGGGATCCCGGTGGAGCAGAGCGGAGCGGAGCTCTGCCGGGACGGGATGGGATGGAGCGGCGCAGCTAAGCTTCTCGGTGGGATCCCAGCAGGTTCCTAGTGGAGCGGAGCGGGTCCCGGGTTGCCATCCCGGGTTAGGACTGAGATTTTGTTTTCATGGGTTTTAAAGGTCATTTTTGAAATCTCACTCATTTTAGTAAGGGTAAAATTGGTTTTTTACCTTTAAAACTGTTACTTACTCCTAACTAAACCCTAGCCGCAATTCATTCTTTCTCTCACGCTATCGTACTATCTTCTCTCACTCTCAAGATCCAAACTTCTTCAACCTTCATCTGTTGTTTCTTCTTCAACCTTCATCTGTTGTTTCTTCTTCAACCTCGGATGATTAGACTTAGACTTTGATGATGAACTTGAGTTTTAATTTTTAGTTACTTTATTAATCTAAGTGTTGGAGACTTGACTTTTGCTTATTTATTTTGCTTGACTTTTGTTGGTAATTTTTAGTTACTTTATGATGAAGAAGGTGTTGTAGACTTGAGATTTGTGTTTTTAATTTTTAATTTATGAATGTTTTATGGATTTTGAGATGTTTGTTTAATTTTACATTAATTATATTTTTATAGTATTATTTATGTAATTTATAAATAAATAAAAAATAATAGCGGCATCCCGGCCATCCCGCTCCCCGGGATGCCGCTATCCCAGTTTTGGGGCTGGCCGCTCCGCTTCGGGATCCGGGATTAACTACTATGATGACAAGATAAATAAGTATGATTAGGCAGTTTAAATCATGGCATAACTACGTAACGGTGCAAGTAGATTAGCTGAGTTAACGTGCAAATATATTTAAGCGCTACATCCCTACATAAAAACCAGTCAATTTTTTAAAATTCAACTAACAAGAAGAACCAACAAAGGACTAACCATTGCCTCTTTCAACCAAAACTCATTTCCCCTAAGTTGTAACATATTTTTCAAAGTAGTTTTCTACATACTTCCCCTTCCCTCCACCTTATACTGCATCTTGGCTCCTAACTCTCCTTTTTTATTACCTAGCTATTAACTCATGTTTAAAATAGTGCTAAGTTCTGTTTTTGTATACAAACCCCATAAGTGAGCATTACTAACCCCTTCCAATTGATCATACTCCTTACCATGGTATTACTCCTTGTGTTCATTAATAATTTCTACAAATGTATGCATAACATGGTTACATACCCGAGGAGAGAGTCCAAGGAGTATATGTTCTAGCTACTAATTCCAATTCAAAGTTCCTAAATACTTCCCCTTCCCTCCACCTTATACTGCATCTTAGCTCCTAACTCTCCTTTTTTATTACCTACCTATTAACTCATGTTTAAAATAGTGCTAAGTTCTGTTTTTGTATACAAACCCCATAAGTGAGCATTTCTAACCCCTTCCAATTGATCATACTCCTTACCATGGTATTACTCCTTGTGTTCATTAATAATTTCTACAAAGGTATGCATAACATGGTTACATACCCGAGGAGAGAGTCCAAGGAGTATATGTTCTAGCTACTAATTCCAATTCAAAGTTCCTAAATACTCAAGCCCTATCTGAACAGTCCCCAACCAGAACATATGCAACTTTTCACTTCTACGTGCAAAAGGGAAGGTGAAGGCAAAAAGCAGATGACAAAAGGATACGAGAACTCGCCAAGCAATGGTAGACAGAGAGACGACAGCACAACCATACAAATAGAAATTAGACGAGCATACAACTTGCAGGAAATTCAACCGCACCATACATCCACCCACCTAATGACTTTGTTATATATATATATATATATATATATATATATATATATATATATATATATATATATATATATATATATATATATATATATATATATATATATATATATATATATGTATATATGTATATATGCACAAACCGTTATTAAGCATAAAAAATGAATGGATAAAAATTTGCCTAATTCACCTAAAACAGTTATTATGATAATAAAAATACCTAATCTGAACACCTAAATTTTAAGCATGTAGAAAATAAAATGAAAATGAATAACGGAAATAGAATAAGAATGGAATTGTGAGGAAGAATTACACTTGACCTAGCCAGCCATGTGAGCATATCTTGATCTTGTCGGTTCACCATGAACTCCTTATGAGAGGGAATCATGAAGTCCCTTGACATAATAACGGCGATGCAGTGCGGTGGCAAGAGCAAGGTCAAAATTGAGGGTTTGGTGAAGAGGTAGGGGTTTTGGGGGAATTTCCTGCATGAGAAAAGTGATGATTTCAGTGACATTTTTAAAAGCAAGAAAATGTGAAGCACGAGAGTCATGAATGATTGGTAAAATGTATTCCCACAATCAGGAATCCTAATAGATTTGCTTGCCTACACAATCAAGAATCCTAATGTTTTTCAATCAAGAATTCAAATTCAAAGATAACAATAACACAAAGCGTAGTTCTAGAAATCTTGGCAACGACATCATAACCAAAATTATCAAGTATTGATTTTTCAAGAAAAGATGAAATAATTACCGTCAAGTGGATTAGTGAAAGCGAAACCCTGAGAAATCAAAGTTACGGAGAAGAACCCTGAGAAACCATTTTGAGAAATCAAAGTTAGCGTCAACTGCTTTCTCGGTTCCCAAATACAAAACTGAATCGAGTAGAATCCATCAACCAAATTGACGAATTACAAACAAAAACGAATAAGCGGCGGTGATTGAAGATGGATGTGGAAAAACGAAATGTTAGGGTTTTGTTTTGTGTGGGGGGAGAGAAGAGAAGAGAACAAAAGAGCCGTTGGGCAACACTTATTTTTTTTTTTTTTTTTTATGAACACTTATAAGTCTTTATAGTTTTGACAAATGTCTACATTTGCTTGTAAGTAAGTCTTTACAGTTTTATCCGGTCAAAAAAAAAGTCTTTACAGTTCTATGGGCCGGTTTGACCAAGTTTTTTTTAGTCGTAGAAGTTTTTTTAATGATAAAGTTAGAAATGATAGTTTTTTAATTAAAGTTAAAATTGATTGATAAATTTTAATTTTTTTATAGAAAAAAAGTTAAAAGTTGTTGTTTTTTATTATAATAGGGTTAAAAGATATATTTGAGAATATATTATTATTTTTTTTTCTACCATAGCTTTTAGAAATTGTTGTTTGACCTAGTTTCTTATATCATCTCCAATGGTAGTACCTATTAGGTATTTATATAGGTACTTATTATGTACTACCATTGGAGCAAAACTCATTGAGTACCTAATAGGTACTGATTCTCAAATAGGTACCCTCTCTCTCTTCATTATAATATTTTTGTGGGACCTACTTATAAAGATGTAATATTATTGATGAGATATAGAGTTATTAGTAGGACCGATTTAGAACTTTTTAAGAGGTGTTGGTTTGGAGGGATTGAGTACTTATTGTGAACTATTATTAAAAAATAATAAATGAGTGATGTGTACACATGAGACCCAGTTAAGTACTTAAATTTGGGGAGCTCCATTGTGGATGCTCTTACTTTTAAGTTTTAAGTAAAATGAAGAGAAAAAAAAATTAGGTCAAACGGGCCCGCATATGTAAAAAGAAGAAGAAAATTTTTTAGGTCAAACAGACCCGCATGTGAGAGAAAGTTTGCTTATTTTATGATGAATCTAAAAAGCAAATTTTCTCTTATATATAGAACTAAAAAGATTATAATATTGTAAAAAATAACTTAAAATTGGTTTAGTGGTGAAGGTTTATAGTATTATTTTTCTTTCTAGATTTTAAATTTGAATTTATTGTATAGAGTTCGTTGTTTTTTCTATGCAATTATACAACCACACCACATTTGTGATTGTCCATATAAGATTGGACAGTCTAAGAAATAGATATCTTATTTTATTTAATAATAATTCTAAATACACTGCTTAAATTAGGGTCATCTGATCTTGATTGGATGATCACTGATATCTGATTGCACTCAATTTTAATCCTGATAAGGAGTTGAAGGGTATGTCATTCTTCATTAGTAAATTAGACCCTTGGTTCCCACATACGGCACTAATAATCCAAAGTGGATTGATGGCAAAAGGCGAAGTAGATCCGATATGTGGAAGACAATTTTGTTAATACTCCACAAGAGGTGATGTACGTGCACAAAAGTAAGTGAGAATTTCAAGAGAGACAAAAGTTTAACGAGAATATAGAATGTTCATTTCACTATGGACCGAAGTTTTAGCTTTTATAATTGAGGTGTTGGGAATGTGAAATTTTGAAATGGTTAAACGGCTGCTTCAATTTTAACTTGATTCACAAGTAATTGTATAAATGTTGTCAGAGATGATTTAAACACGAAGATTTGTTGAGATATATGTATAGAATGAGTACTAGTAAATTTGTATGAGATAATGTTATTTTGCAAAAACAAAATAATTCCATTTTTGATAGAGGCTCATTAGCACAAGAAATTCCAAAGTTGTTACAAAATATAGTGGACGGTCCTAGTTCTTATAAGTTACCACAACGTGTGAAGATAATAATGACTTGCATTTAGAGCAGCGTGTGCAACACGTGAGTGTGAGACTAAGGTTGTATTAAGAGTGAGGGAGGATGAGTACCACAATGTGTGATGTAGAATCGATTAGTTGAGGGTTTGCTTTGTGTGTGTGTGTGTGTGTGTGAGAGAGAGGTGAGGTGTTGTTGTACTATTACTAAAGTGAAGTGTTTTAGTTTTTTTTTTTTTTTTTTTAGGGTTTTTAGTTATATTGGGTACCACCGCCCATGCGTCAAGATCAATGTTTTAAGAACCGGACCGGAGGTCGAACCGTTGTGACAACTGGTTCAAGGGTCAACCGGTCGGATCGGTTCAACCGTTATTGAACCGTTTATATTGAACCGTTCATATAATTTTTTCACGTGTTTGAGTCTATGGTTGGAAAGGAAAGATTTTTGATTTTTTAACCTTTCAATTTCAATCCATCGTTTTTTTTAATTAAAAAATCAGTTTTTTTTTTTTTTAAGTGAGAGAAAAACCGGCCGGTTTTTCCGGTTCACCGGTTCACCGGTTCACACCGGTTCACACCGGTTCATACCGGTTCACACCGGTTTTTGACCGGTTCCACTGACTAGCGGTTCTTGCTAGTCGTCCGGACCGCCGAGGGCACCGGTTCGTGGTCGAACCGGTCGGACCGGCCGGTCCGGTTCGGTTTTTAAAACATTGGTCAAGATATAAGCTAAAAAAAATCTCGGCTCAAATTTTAATGACTGAGCCCTAGGTTTTATCGGACCGGCCATATGGACTCTACGTTGGGCAATATGGGAACATGGGCCTACCGTCATAGTGTGGGAATAGTGACAAATGAAAGAATGAGTGTGTATTTAGGCGAAACAATTTTATGATAGGGTTCAACGCACAATTTTTATAAGAAGGTAGCTGCAAATTTAATAAATTTTAGGGTCGACAAGTGCACATCCTCAACTCTATGTGGACCCACCCATGTTTACACCGGTAGCACATAAAAATTAAAATCATTAATTACGTAATATAAACATTATTTCTAGGTGCACCATCATCGTGATTTATGTCGTTCTCAACCATATTCCACCACTATCTCTCGACTTCACTTCACGAGAGCTCCAAATCTTTTACTAGTAAAAGGAAGGTTGAGTTGCTCATAAGCAAGCATTGTGATGATGTGGCACCTCTAAGAAAACTCTACTTATTTGATAAAAAAAAAAACTCCACTTATAAATATTTAATTTAATTAAATTTTTCATAAGAATGAATTGCACAAAACATGTTTTTATATTATTTATAACTTTCCACTATCATAACCGTACCATTAAGTATTTTCCACTATTACACTTCCCTAACCTTAGAGCTTCTTGCAATTGTAACCAACATAGTGTAATAAAAGAAATATCGCTTAATTTTCAATTTCACTCTAACCTTTATAACCACCACTTATCACTTTTTTTTCCATATTTGTTCTATACATTTGACACTTGCAATGGTACTCATGAGATCATATACATCTTCAAGTTGTACACTTTGTCTACTATTGATAGCAATCTCAGCAAAATATGTATACATTTTTTCAATATACCTGTGTTCATTTGTCTTTTATAGTAAACTTAATTATTGTACATTCTTTTGTTCTTTTGTTACTTTTATATTCATTTATTCTTTAATGTCATGAAGGGAAAACATGATTGATTGCTCATGTTCGGAATGTGAGGAAGATTTGAAAGAGAACTTAGCTGAGTTTTGTCAATCCCTTGAATAATTTCCTAACTTATCAGCTACACTCAAAACAATTTCAACAAGTAAGTAGATCACATTTTACCAACTTTTTATCTATTGTGTTTTTAAATTTACATATTTGTTGTGTTTATATATGAACACATAGATGATGACATATGGTTTTATGGACAACCTCACCATTAACACTAATATTCATTGCAATTTCATGTTTTTCAATCGTTACCAGTGTTATGAAAAATGATATGTTGCTGATTGGAAAATGGTGTATGTATTGGTGCAAGTCAAGTATAATTTTTAATTTAGTTTTATATATATAGTCCCATTCAATTTATTTTTTTTTACATAATTGTTATATATTATTACTGTGATTTTTATTAAATATATGGCTAATCTTTACTTTTTTTATTCATTGCTAGCAACATCTCTATTTAATTTTAGGTACAAGTAAAATTCAAAATACGGAACTCAAGAGTCGTCCCCAAGAATTTTGATTATGTTAAAGCAAGCATAATCAAATTTATCCATCACTCATTCCACATATTGGTTAATTAACACTCATTTTTCTGTTTAATTTCATTTATAGAATAACAAATTTAGTAAAAAAAAATATTTTATTTATTTATTTATTTATAAAAATAATAAAAGGTTCAAATTGATGAAAGGTCAATGAAAAATCGTAAGTTACAAACTATTTTTATTTTATTAAAATATCAATTATTTACATTTTTTTATTAATAGTATAGGAAAAAAGTAGTTGAAAAATTGCACAAATGAAAAAAAAATGATCAAAAAAAAATTAGAATAAATTTTAATAATAAATAAAACTTAGCTCAACAAAGTCAATATATCAGCACAAGGCACGCATGACTACCTCTAACATACAAAAGTAAAAAAAACAACGGTAAGAAAAAAAAAAAGTAAAAATGCAAAGCAAGTTGCGACTATACTACCACGATGCATAAAAAGAAAATTAAGTTCTCATACTATTACACTATTAGAATAAAATATAATGCACCTCTTCAAACTTATGAATATTAACAGATATTCACTAAAAATTATATTAATTTTCCTTAATATACACAAATCTACTATGTAGGTTAATATTAAACAAAATCATTTTTTTTTAAATAACCTTCTTATTTTTAATATAGATTTATATTAAATATAACTATGATACTATATTTAAAATATTAACAATCATTTAATTATATATGATTATACTTATCATAATTATTATTTTTATTGATAAAAAATATTTTAAATGTGTGTTTTAATCAAACCCATGAAATGAAAGAAAAAAACAAATCCTCTATAAAAAAGAGTACTGCATTCTAATAAGCACTGCTAAATTAAATTGAAAATCCGAAAAACAATTATTAAATAAAAAAATTCAAAGCAAAATGAGTGGAAAAAACCTCATAGAAAAAAAAAACCAAACAATAGACAAAAACAATCGAGACTAATAAAATCGGGATAAAATTTCACCAAATGAATAATTGATAAGAAACTTCAAGAGAACGAGAGGGAGGTAAGTAGATAAGTTATTTGGCATCTTAAATTGTATAGAAGGGAGTAAGCAGTAACGTTGTTATTTGATAGGTAATTTTCAGAACACGAGATCACGTGATAAAAAATGTTAAAACCACCATACTTCTTAGTTCAACATTACTCATGAGCAATATTTTCAAAAAAATGAAGTTTTGGTCCCCCTATTTTAAAAACCAACTTTTTAGTCCCCCAATTTTAATTTTTTTTGAGTTTTGATCCCTCATTCCATTCTAAGGCTAATTTTGTTAATGTGGCATTGCCACTAATGCATATCATCATCCAACTTTATATAAAACCAATCTAGAATTCAACTTCAAACTTAAAACAATTTATGGGTTTTCATTCAAACTCATCCAAAGTCATAAATAGTTTAAAGAGTATGAGTAATTTCTATTGAAACACAAAATCATCTCTAATTTCTTATCGTTTTTAAAAATCCAGAAATTGTTGAGTTTGAACGGAAACCATAGGATTGATGAAATCCGTAAGGAAGGATTCTCTCTGACGGTGAATAAAATTCTAGTAATTGAAGGTTTGATAATTAAGGTTTCAAATTTCATATTTTATAAGATTTAACAATTATTATTTCAGTTGAATATATAATTCTAATAATTAAAATATTTTATAAATAAAGTTTTATTGAATTTAAAAATATATAATAATGACATGGATATTAAATTTGTCCACATGAATGTTGCCACATCATTAGTTACAAGGCCACATCAACAAAATTAACCCCAAAATAGGATGGGGGATCAAAACTAAAAAAAAATTAAAATACGGGGACTAAAAAACTGATTTTTAAAATTGAGGGACCAAAACTTCATTTTTTTGAAAATAGGGGGACCAAAAGTGCATTTAAGCCATAAAAATAAATAAATAAGGGATACATTAAAAATAAAAAAGCAAAGTGATTTGTGACTAAAATTGCAACTCATATAATGAAAACTAAGATTTTATACGATGAGACAATTAAAATAAAATATGATACATCATTTCAATAAAAATTATTTTAATTCTGAACAATATTTTTTTGTTTTTAAACGTATATAATATTGAATATAACAATATCGTAAAAAGTATTTAACAATGTATTTTAATCGAATGTGTGATTATACTTATCACAATTATTATTTTTAATTTATAAAAATATTTTAATTATGTATTTTAATCGAACCCGCCTAGTTATATATTAAAACTTATTAGCAAAACAAATATTATTTAAGAACACAAAATATGATAAAAATTATTCTTATATTCTAAAATGACACTAACATTCAATTTTGTCTCTATTATTAAGATATTAAGAACTAAATTGACAAATTTTATATCCTTTAAAGACTAGTTACTTTTATATACTTTATGGACTAAATTGGAGAGGAATTTTTTGATACACTATAGACTAAATTGATTGTTTATCAAAAGAATTTAATTTATATACACTGTCAGTGTAAACTTATTTTACACATGCATCCAATAATATATTGACACATATAACGTGGGAAGATGAGGATAAAGCTATGCACGGGTTGGATTACAAAATCTAGAGAGATTTACTCTCCAACAATGCAAGTACTATATATTTCGTGGAGAATAATGCTAGCAACACACTCTTTAACAAACACACTCCAACACACTCTCTTTTATTGGTTGAAATTCACATGGGTCCCATAAAAAAATGTGGACCCATATAACTTTTAGGGGACCCATATAAATTTTAACCAATAGAAGAGAGTGTGTTAAAGTGTGTTTGTTAAAGAGTGTGTTGCTAGCACTCCTCATTTCATGGATATGCGGAGTTAGAAGTGACGTTGGTAATGCAGCGAAGGCACTATTTTGGCAAGCAAGAAAAGGGCTATCATTTGTGTTAACATTTGAATCAGAGAAAGATAGAAATGTTGCAATTACGACCGCCAGGATCCGGATCATATTCATACTTATACTTATAGCATAAGCACTTGTAAAACTGTTTGAGAGAGCTTCATAATCTGTTTTCAGCTTATTTCCATAAGCTCTCAAGAGTAGCTTATGAAAACAGCTTATAACTAGCTTATAAATAAGTGTTTATGCTATAAGTGCTTAATTTAATTGTTTATCCAAAGAAGGCCTTATTATTTCATTTTGGTTTTCATATATCTTTATCTTTTTTGACAGGTTGTGCTTGCTGGACCAGATGATCTAGTGTAGTAGCAAAATTAACTGATTGAGTTTTCCAACAAAAGTGAGTTTTATGAGATTCTTGGTGTGATTATACATGTGTGATTGTTTTGTTTAAGGTGTGATTTAATACTTGTAATTGGGTTTCCACTAATTAGGTTGCATTGTTTTTAGGCATGTTTTTTTTGTTTGCCTAATCATGTTGTAACAAACTCAAGTTTTTATGATTATTTGTTCATTTGTTCATTGCTGATTTGCATATTTATCTACTAGTTGCATTGTAATGCAAAGTACAACGTTTTATTAAGCCAATAATTCTAGGGACAGGTTGCAAATATTGTCACCTTAACTAACTTATGCGTTGCATTATTCACTTATCTCTTAATAAAACTTACACGAAAAAGGGAACGAAGTTCAATGCATTCAGATATCATAGCGTCAAAATACAAAATGTATGTTCTCGGATTGTTGAAGTGGTCGATAAGTACTTGGCAATCAATCTCGAAAACAACATAGTGCAAACCATGGCAGCCTTAAGATGGGAAGCAAGTACTTATTAAGTGTGACTGTATGAGCAACTGAAGTGAACCTTTTATTGGGATCCTTTCACTTCATGAGATCTGGTGTATGGAAGATATTCCACTCCAAAGAAAGCACTAAACTTTCCTAAGTTTTTACCTTTTATTGAACCTATTACAAAATAAAATTGATCGAATACAAAATAAAACTCAGTTGACAATGCAAATATTGCTAGATTGAATGCCTTCATCCGGGTTCAAACCCAAGACTTTACAATGTGAGTTTCAGTGGTATTAGTTACTCCGTATATGGTAAAAACAAATCTTCAGAAAATGAATAAATCAACAAGAATGGTAGGCAAGACAATTTATTTCATGTATATTTGGATAACTGGATAAGTGAAATTAAAAAAAAAAATCTTTGTTAGAGTCCTTTGTTGTAGATTATTTGATTTGATTGTAAAATAATTTAATTCAAAAATCATTTTGTTTACTATTTGTATTTTCAAATGTAAAACCGTTTAGTAAATTATTGTGATTAATTTTGTATAAAACTTGTTTCATTGATAAAAAATAAAAATAAAAAAGTCAATCTATGTAATTTTATTTTATTTTATTTTTTTGGACAAATTTAATTGAAACTTTGTTGATCCGAGCTTTTACACTTTTAATATGTTCTCAAAAAAAAATCAGTTACAAAAGGAGGGCATGACCCCTTGGAAAGGTATTTATATATGATGTTTATCACGAATAAAATCTTTGTGGAAATTTAACAACAGTGTTATTTTCTAAAAAGTTAAATCCCACCCACCCGTGTTTTATGGAAAACAGGACTGAATATTTGATTGATCTTTTAACAATAGGCAAAATTACACCGTAGTCCTTTATCTTATTTATTTGTAACACTTTGATCCTTTATTTTTTATTTATAACATATAAGTCCTTTATCTTGTATATTTGTAACATTTCAGTCATTTTTCTCATTTTTTATTAAAAAAATGTTGATGTGGCTTGCCACATCAAATAATTTTATTTTAAAAAAATATTTCTATTAAAAAAATAAAAAATTTCAGAAAAAGATGAAGATCTTCATCATCTTCATCAATTTCTTCATATCTTCAAATCTTCATATTCTTCCTTATATAAAAAAAAATAAGAAACTCAATACACCTCCATATAATATAGATCTATATATTATGTTCTTCTAAACTCAAAAATCCCTAAATATATCATTAACCCTAAAAATTGTTAAGATTGGAAATTGACTTCAAACATTAGTATTTTTTAGGGCATTTGGATCTGGAAGTGCTATGATATACATGTAGACGCAAGATGATTGAGCAAGGGTTGCTCTGTTTCCTTTTGAAAATTTATGGAATTAATTTTCAGAATTTTTTTTCTTAAAAATCCTAAATTTGTTGACAAATTAATCATTTATAGGTTTAATGATAATTTGGAGATTTTTTAGTTTAGAAGAACATAACACATAGATCTATATTAAATGGAGAGGAAAGGAAATGCTTTGAAAATTAGAGATGAAGATTCAAAAGAACATGATGGAGATGATGAAGATCTTCATATATTTTTTTTAATTTCTTAATTTTTTTAATAAAAATAGATTTTGAAAAAATAGAATTATCTTTTTGTCAAAAAAAAATAGAATTATCTGATGTGGCAAGCCACATCAGTATTTTTTTAATAAAAAATGAAAAAAAAAATGACCGAAATGTTACAAATATACAAGATAAAGGATCTATATGTTACAAATAAAAGATAAAGGATCAAAGTGTTACAAATAAATAAGATAAAGGACCCTTGATGTAATTTTGCCTGCCTTAACAATATGACACGTATGCTTTCGTTATTCTCGTTAAACAAACCATCGTGATATATAGCAATGCTCTTTTGATATATATGTATTTGAATAAAAATAAAGAGTCAGGATCCGTTGACACCAACTAGTTTGACACCAAATGTTACACCTCTCAATAACGTTTTAACCGATATAAATTTTATAAAATCCACCGTTGGATTGAAAGTTTACATCATATAGATCATTTGTGTAAAATTTCAAATAAATCCAAAATCATTTGATATGTTATTGAGATACATCAAAATTAACGGTTTTTGTATTTTTTTAAATGCCGTTAATCTTTATGTGTCTCAATAGCATATCAAATGATTTTGGATTTGTCTGAAATTTTACACAAATGATCTATATGATGTAAACTTTCAATCCAACGGTGGATTTTATAAAATTTATATCGGTTAAAACGTTATTGAGAGGTGTAACATTTGGTGTCAAACTAGTTGGTGTCAACGGATCCTGACTCAAAAATAAAATCTAATACGATTCTTACAAACCTTAATCTGTATATAAGATAGATACATCAATAATTTCATGACACTGAAATATAAAACTTTTTCTTATCGTAATGAGAAAGTGGAAAATTCAATCCTCTCCCCTCTTCTAACCCTCTCAATCCCACTAATGTCCTTCCACAAAAAAGATTTGAAGTTTGATTGGATTGACGCAAAATTTAAATTTGATACTACTTTGGCGCCATATTTTGCCATGAGCACCCTTTTTCACTATAAATCTACTTTATCCAATAGTGGCCACATCCACTTTGTGAGAAGCAATATATTCATTATCCTCGAATCCTCACCCAAAATCAATGTACGAAATGACACTTTGATCTCATCGAATGAGCTGCTATTATAAAATTGCACAAATTAAGGCATCAAACTGCAATTTTGGGCCATGAAGAAAGTCTCTTACAAATATCATCTTTATTGTTGAATTTGGAGTTGGCGGCTCATATTTTATCACACCACGCTTTATGGATATCGAAAGAAAATTCATCTCAATGACAGTTTCACGATTAGGGTCATAAAAAGACAATAAATAACATCAATTAGGGTCCTAACACATTTTACTGTAGTTTATCGTTCATTGAGACGTCCATTCCTTACAAAACTTATGAAACAGCAAGGAACACGGTCATTAAGATCATAACTAAAAAAAATATTGTGGGCTAAAATAATTATTTGCTTACAATGTTATAGAAAAAGGTGTTAAAAGTCACTTTGGTATAATGGTGATCGGTTTGGATAATATGCATAAGGTCTTAGATTCAATCTTCAACAGATCCAATGTAAACAAAAAAATAAAATAAAAGTGTTAATTTTATATTTAACCTTTTATTATTTTTTGACACAATCTTAAAGATTTAATTTAAAAAAATAAAAGATTTGATTTTTTTTTGACGAAATTAAAAAATTTGATTTGTATCCTTAATAAGGTGTTTTTTTTTTGGTAAAGGTATCTTAATAAGGTGTTAATTTGATATTTAACCTTTTTTTTTATTTTACACAATCTTAAAAGACTTGATTTGAATCCTTAATTCTTGAGTACCACGTATTCGAGCACTACATAAACCCTCTAACCCTTTTCAAAACCTTACTGCTTTTCACTGCTCTCTCTCATTCTCTGAGTTGTTGCGCACCTTCCTCCTTCACAAGGTAACCCTAATTCGATTTCGTTTATATTCTTATCATCATCGATTCATAGTTTATTTGCATTGTTTAGATTGCATAACATTATTAGATATTGCTTTGATTTTTGTTTTTGTTTCTGATTTTTGTTTTCAATTTGACCTAGTTAGTTAGAATTTGTCTGCATGTTAAATCGAAATTCTGAATACACATCGTGTGATAATTGTTTTTTGTTTATGAATCAGCACTTTTATTTATTATTGAGCTCATCCACTGAGGGTCTTTTTTAGTTATATAGTCGTGTTTGTCTATGAAGCACAGACAACTGACACGTCGACACCGATAATAATTTTAGAAACTGACACAATTCAATGTAATTATAAGTGTCTAATCCGAGGAGTGTCGTGCTTCATAGGTGTTTGTTAATTTGTTTTTGCTCAATCTGTTGAAACACTTTGTGTATTTACTATTTACATCTTGATATTGAATTGTGTATTCTTTTGTTGGTGTGTTGTTGATAGTATTTTGTTGGATTGCTCAATCTGTTTTTCCTTTGTTTAATCAGCCAATCTTTTTCATGTGTTGTGATAGTAGTATTTTTTAATTTTATTCATTGGATTGGGATCGTACTTATGTACTGCTTTCTTTGTTGAAGTGCAGATCTTTTTGTTGTTTTAAGCTTTTTAATTGCAAATGGGTAAAGAAAAGGTTCACATTAACATTGTTGTCATTGGCCATGTTGACTCTGGGAAGTCAACTACCACCGGTCACTTGATCTACAAGCTTGGTGGTATTGACAAGCGTGTGATTGAGAGGTTTGAGAAAGAAGCTGCTGAGATGAACAAGCGTTCATTCAAGTATGCTTGGGTTCTTGACAAGCTTAAGGCTGAGCGTGAAAGAGGTATCACAATTGACATTGCATTGTGGAAGTTTGAGACAACTAAGTACTACTGCACTGTCATTGACGCCCCCGGACACAGGGATTTCATTAAGAACATGATTACTGGAACATCCCAAGCTGATTGTGCTGTTCTCATCATTGATTCCACTACTGGTGGTTTTGAAGCTGGTATTTCTAAAGACGGACAGACCCGTGAACATGCTCTCCTTGCTTTCACTCTTGGTGTGAAGCAAATGATCTGCTGCTGCAACAAGGTATTTGATGTTTATGTTTGAAGTTGCAAATGTGATTGTTTTTATAATTAACTTATGCAAGTACTAATTTTTTGTTCTATCTTGAACAGATGGATGCCACTACACCCAAGTACTCTAAGGGTAGATATGATGAAATTGTGAAGGAAGTTTCATCCTACTTGAAGAAGGTTGGCTATAACCCAGATAAAATTCCATTTGTTCCCATCTCTGGATTTGAGGGAGATAACATGATTGAGCGCTCTACAAATCTTGACTGGTACAAGGGTCCAACCCTTCTTGAGGCCCTTGACCAAATCAATGAGCCTAAGAGGCCATCAGACAAGCCCCTCCGATTACCACTTCAGGATGTCTACAAGATTGGAGGAATT
The DNA here is from genome assembly GCF_020283565.1 of Trifolium pratense. Lineage (NCBI taxonomy): Eukaryota > Viridiplantae > Streptophyta > Magnoliopsida > Fabales > Fabaceae > Trifolium > Trifolium pratense. Next base: position 14,339,238 of record NC_060064.1, on the reverse strand, counting down.
GGAACTGTGCCTGTGGGACGTGTTGAGACTGGTTTCTTGAAACCTGGAATGGTGGTGACTTTTGCACCAACTGGACTGACTACTGAAGTCAAGTCCGTGGAGATGCACCATGAAGCTCTCCAAGAGGCCCTTCCCGGTGACAATGTGGGATTCAATGTTAAGAATGTTGCTGTTAAGGATCTCAAGCGTGGTTATGTTGCCTCAAACTCCAAGGATAACCCAGCTAAGGAGGCTGCTAACTTTACCTCTCAAGTGATCATCATGAATCACCCTGGCCAGATTGGAAATGGTTATGCCCCTGTTCTTGACTGCCACACCTCCCACATTGCGGTCAAGTTTGCTGAGCTTGTTACCAAGATCGATAGGCGTTCTGGTAAGGAAATTGAGAAGGAGCCCAAATTCTTGAAGAATGGTGATGCTGGTATCATTAAGATGGTTCCCACCAAGCCCATGGTTGCTGAGACTTTCTCTGAATATCCTCCACTCGGTCGTTTTGCTGTCAGAGATATGCGTCAAACTGTGGCTGTTGGAGTCATCAAGGCTGTGGAGAAGAAGGAACCCAGCGGAGGACCTAAGCCCAAGAAGAAGTGAACTGTGCAGGATCATTTATCTAGGGAAGTCTATTATTACAATAAATGGTCTTTGGTTCTTAGTATTTCTATTTCTTGTCTAGTTAAATTGTTTTTAAGATTAAGTGTGAAGTCTGCACTGTCATCTCGCAGCCGGTTTGCTCAGAACTGGGTTCTAGATCGACGGTGGCAATAGTATTTCCTTTTTGTTTTATGTTTTAACTACATTGTCTGGTGTTAACACTAAAATTTTGTACGCAGCTGAATTTGTCTTTGAATATCAACTATTTTTATTTGTGTGTTTATTCCTTGTCCATGATAAGATTTTATCTAGCTGTCAGCTGGTAGACCGCATGGCTTTTACCCATGTGGTCGTGGGTTCGATTCCCACAGACGGCCGCCAACATTGAATACTTCTTTCAAGCCGATCACACTTAGTGAGACAGCTTGGTAGTTATTGTCTTATTGACGTGTCTGAATGTTTTAGGCAAATATAGTTGCTGAAAATGTCCGGTGCATTTTTTTAATCTCATTGTTTAGATCATGCTATTGTTTATCACTTGTATAATGCTCAGATTATTTGTTATTCTGGTTTTTCAAATTTTTCATTTAGTTAACTTATTTCTCTGATTAAGTTGTGAAGTTTGCACGATCATCTCACAGCTTTTGTTCACAGAACTCGATTCTATATCGATGGTGGCACGGCTATTTCTTTTTTCATGTTTAGGCTTTAATTTTTCTGTTATGTGAGAAATACTATATTTTGGAAGCAGTTAGACTGCTGATTTGGTAGTTTTATATCAATCAACTCTGTTGGTGGTTTTTAGTCTATAATGCTGGTTTTTGGTTGCTGAGGCATTTTTCCGCACGTTAATTACTCGCCAGCATAGAACTTAGACGTGACGTATATATATGTTGTGTTAATGTGGTATTTTCATGACAATATTTATTCTTAATACCTTTACTCAACCACCACCCAATCCAACATTGCTCTCCATTTTTATTTTTTTTTGGAATACAAGAGGGCCAAGTCCAAAAAAGAAAGATTACACTATAATTAAACGAGGAGTGGAAACTTATATTAAAATCAACACTAAAACTAGAACTAACTTGAGGAGGACAATAGTCATACACTATCATATACTACCATCATCACAAGCCAAATTTGCTAACGCATTGGCACGACGGTACCTGTACCCGAAACCGACACATGCTAACGCATTGGCACAACGGTACCTGTACCCGAAACCGACACAAGTAGGTAGGTTGAGAATACCGCACAAGTATTAGCTTCAATCACAACTTCCCAATCCAAAGTAAGCATCTTCATAATGCTTTGCACTAGAATCCCCCCATCCTGAGACCCATCAGTTTGAAGTGTTTTAACCACCACTTGTGAGTCAATTATGCAACTCTATTTTTATAAGCACTGCAAATGCCTATATTCTTTGAGAAACCACACCCTGCAATGACCCCAACCTTTGCTGCTCCATCCGTGTTGAGATTAATCCAACCTACACTAGGGGCCTGCCACTAGAAGAATCCAAGTAACAAGAGTCAATGTACTTTATCGTTAGTTTTCCCACAATATATATGGTTAAAAACAAAAGTATATCACAAATAAAATAAAAACAGTTTTAATGAGATTTTGTTTATGTCAGAAATTTTTTTAATAGTCAACATTAAAATTTTTGAATTGTTGAATTTTATTAAAATTATATGATAATTTATAATTGATCGATTTAATTTTAGCAAAAGTGCGGGTAACGGGTATGGGTACTTAGATACGCAGGGTGTGGGCACGGGTACAAAGATTGTTAACCCACGCAGGTATGATGATGGATACGAGTATTTTTTTCAAACTGCGGGTATAGAGATAGGTACTATAGTACCCTACTCATACGCTACCCATTGAGGTGTTGTACTACTGCTACTAAAGTGAAGCGTTTTAGTGATTTTTTTTAGGGTTTTTAGTTATAAGGCTACCCACCGCCCATGCGTCAAGCCAAGAAAAAAAATTTGGCTCAAATTTTAATTAATAAGCCCTATGGTTTTGGCAAACCGGGCCATATGGACTCTACATTGGTCAATTTGGGAACATGAGCCTACCTTCATTGTGTGGGAATAGTAACAAATGAAAGAGTGAGTGTGTATTTAGGCGCAACAATTTTATGCTATGGGGTTCAACGCACAATTTATAAGAAGGTAGCTACAAATTTAACAAATTTTATGGTCGACAAGTGCACACGATTCTTTTTTCATAATGTCCCTTTACCTTTCAAAAAACACCAAAATATCCCTCTCCCATGAAAAAACACCAAAATATCCCTATGGCCCCACCATCGGCATTTGCACATGTGGGAGTATGGCTCGCAAGCCAAGGTTGTCATTGAGTGGGCAATAGCGCCCATGACAAGACAACAATCCTTTTTTTTTGTTTAATTGGAATTGGCAGCAGTTTTTAACCGTTGCCTTAAGCCTTAAAAAATGTTTTCCTATTTTTTACAATTTGCTTTTCTTTTTTTCTTTTTTCGTTATTAATTACAATAGCCATTGATTATGCCTTAAAATTAGGAGTTCTTAAATTCAAAGCGATCCAAATTAAAGCCACAAATCAATCCGAATTAAAATACCAAATCGATAAAAACTCAAAACCGTTAAGAATCGAATAGTTTTAGATGTCATTTTCGGATTTTTGGTTGATTTTAATAACAATAGTGACCAATAATTAACTATTGTTTTAAAAAAATAATAATTAACCAAGATATTGAATTCAAGTGGTTAACGAGCTCTCGCTTGGACGAATCTTTCGTGAGAACCCGAATTCCATTATACTTGAAACATTTTTTAAAAATCAACCAAAAATCCAAAACTAACAATCTGCCATTAAAAAAAATGTCATTGATGTAAAAAAAGATAATTTTAAGACTCGTTTGAATTGACTTATTTTTTAGCTTATGCAGAACAGTTTATGCAAATAAATAAGTTTTTATGTCTTATTATAAGATTTTCAAGGTAATTTATGATAAAATAGCTTATAAAGATACAATTTTTGTCGGTGAAAACTTATAAATTAACACAAAAATTTATTTATTTTTATAAGCTAAAAAATTAGCCGAATCCAAACGGACCCTTAATACAAAACATTGTTACAACAACGAATTTAACGATAAATCCTTTTACAAATGCAAAAAATTTGTTACGTTAATTCTTAAAACTTCTTCGTAAATATGTATTTCTTAATATGATTGAATCTACATATAAAATATATTTGCATATCGACTATACATATAAATTTTATTTTTTTTTATATTTAGTTAAAAAAACAAATATTTTAATATACTAATTATCATTATTATTTAATGAAAAATTATTAAAGAAATAATGTATGACTATAGAAAAAAAATTAATCACAAAAATATCAATATATTAAAAAAAGTAAAAATAATCAAAGTGGAAACAATGTGCACTGTGAGTGAACCATTCCTTTCTTTCGAAACAACACCAACGGCTATATTATCCTTGAAGAGGCACGTTCTATCGTAGGATAAATGGAAAACGATCCAACGGTTAAAAAGCACACAATAATTTGACCGTTGAGGAGAGAACGTTGTCTCCATCAGCTTCAAAAAGAGGATTTTCATTCTCATTCCTATTCATTCATTCATTCATTCTACAATCACAAAGAGAGTGTGAGGGTGAGAACAACACTGTTTGATTCTACCCTCAAGAATCATACAAAATCATCATCAACAACAACAATAAGAAGAGATTCTCAATGGCTTCAAGAATTGTTTCTCAACAACAACCCAAAGGTGTGTCTTTTCTTCAATCACGTACTGATTTTTGATTGTTTTTTCATTGTTTTTTATGATTCATTGATTCTTTCTGGTTTTATGGTTTTATTCTTTCTGGGGTTCAATTTTTTTGTTCAAAGATCAACTTTGAGGGTTTGGTAATCTAGCGATAAGAAAAAAAATTCTGGGTTGGTTTCTTTTTCATTTATTTTGAAAAATTGAATGAAAGATCTTGCAAAGATGGGTTTTTGCAAGAAGCCCAGATGATAAATCGTGTAAATCTGGGATTTTGCAAAATTTTGTTACAAATTAAGGATCTTGTTCTTTTATGGATTTTGTGTTTGGATCTAAATCAATGACCTTTTTTTTAATGGGGTTTTGTTTATTTTGCAATGGTATAGGTGATGCTGTAGTGGGGGGAGGGAAACCAGTGAAGAAGAACGGTGCAGCAGGTGAAGGAAGGAACCGAAGAGCACTTCTTGATATTGGAAATGTGGTCACTCTAAAAGGTGTTGAAGTCAAGCCAAATCGCCCTGTCACAAGGTTCTTTCCCTATCTCTCTCTCATATTCTCTCTGATTTTGTGATTTTCTCTCTGATTTTGAGATTCCCTTTCTGATTGCCTATTGATTTTGATGATTCTTTTAGGAGTTTTTGTGCACAATTACTTGCCAATGCTCAAGCAGCAAAAGCTAATGAGAATAACAAGGTTCTCTTTCTCTTATATATTTGTTCAATCTTTCTTTGATTAATTTAGTTTAATTTAGTTTAATTATGATTGTTGTTTTCTGATTTTTTGTATTGTTTTGAAATTGTAGAAACAGACTTGTGCCAATGTTCCTACTGCTGCTGTTGATGGAGTTGCAGCAGTGGCTAAAAGAGTGGCCCCTAAACCTGCTGTTCAGAAGAAAGTCACTACAAAACCAAAGCCTGTTCTGAAGGAAGTCATTGAAATCTCAGATGAAAAGGACAGTGAAGACAAGGCTGTGCACAAGAAAAAGGAAGCAGATCTTAATTCTAAGAAGAAACCATCACGTACTCTTACTTCTGTTCTCACAGCCAGAAGCAAGGTTTGTTCTTTTTTATGAATTAATTTAACAAAGAAACATGTTATGATTGATTAGAGATTAGATTCTTTACATGTTCTTTATCTTTACATTTTTTTTTCATGTTCTTTTTAGGCTGCATGTGGTTTGACTAACAAACCAAAGGAAATTGTTGACATTGATGCTGGTGATGCTAACAATGAACTTGCTGCTATTGAATATCTTGAAGATATTTACAAGTTCTATAAGATAGTTGAGGTAAACACTACATGACTTATATAAATATGATTTATATTTATTTTTGAATTTTGATTCTTTATGATTTTGTTCTGTGTCTGATTTCAATTTTGCTATCGTGTATGTGTTGAACTGTGAAGAATGAGAACCGTCCACATGATTACATGGACTCACAGCCTGAGATAAATGAGAAGATGAGGGCAATACTCATTGATTGGCTAGTAGATGTTCACACCAAATTTCAACTTTCACCAGAAGCCCTTTATCTCACAATCAACATAGTTGATAGATTCCTAGCTGTCAAACTTGTGCCAAGAAGGGAACTTCAATTGGTTGGCATCAGTGCTATGCTGATGGCATCAAAGTATGAAGAAATCTGGCCACCTGAGGTTAATGACTTTGTGACCCTCTCAGATTATGCTTACACTCACGAACAAATTCTTATCATGGAGAAAACCATCCTAGGCAAACTTGAATGGACATTAACTGTGCCTACACCTTTTGTGTTCCTTGTCCGTTTCATCAAAGCGGCATCCATGTCATCGGTGTCATCTGTGTCCGGTGTTCCTTCTGATCAAGAACAAGAACAGCCTTTGGAGAACATGGCTCATTTTCTATCTGAATTGGGGATGATGCACTATGCTACCTTAAAGTATTGTCCATCAATGGTTGCTGCTGCAGCAGTTTTTGCAGCAAGGTGCACTTTGAACAAGAGTCCTGTTTGGAATGAGACACTGAAGATGCACACTGGTTACTCAGAAGAACAGTTAATGGATTGTGCTAAGTTGTTGACTAGTTTTCACTCTAGTATTGGGAATGGAAAGCTGAAGGTTGTCTATAGGAAGTACTCTGATCCTCAGAGAGGTGCTGTTGCTGTGCTTCCACCAGCAAAGAATCTGTTGCCTGCTGTTGGTTCTGTCTAGATAAGTTTGATGATAATAAACAAAGGAAGATGCATGAGTTTTGGTTTTATGTGGGGGGGCACAGCAATAACCATTTGTTATTGTATTCATTAGTTTTGATTGTTTGGATTTTTTTAATAGCAGTTGTTGTAATGTGATCGAAATTTCATGTATAAACTTCCTCATTTTTCTTGGTTTTCTCACATCATAATCTCTATATCTTCAGTATATTAAAAAGCTGATAACAATAATATTTTGGAAATGATGATTTGGTTTTAACAACATTATAGTTTTTTGCAACTCTGTCATGTCATCCAAAGATATGTTGAGCATGTCCTTTCTTTCTGAGCACATTATATATTAACACATTTTACCTTTCTCATGTAGAGCATGTGAATGTGATGTCATGGTGACAATATAGACAAGAACTGAGTTTTACAAGAACTGTGAAACTCTTTTTTTTTTTTTGTTGATAAAAGTGAGGGCTAAAAGCCCAAAAAAGAAATGATTACAAAGAGATTAACCTCTGGGTGGAGATCCCCATTAGGTCTGCATCAAATATGTCCCTAACCTGAGTTTGGACAATCATAAAAAAAATACCGTATCATAATCAAGAGAGCATCCTAGGGCTTCACCTAATCATGGAGATAACTTGATTTCTCCCTGATAACTTGTATTCAAAGCTGCATACACATAATCACCAAGAAGCTGCATAATATGTTGAACAGGTCTTATTGGCCGAACAAACTGCTCTTCATGAATAATCTCCTTGTTTCTCCACATTGCCATAAGCAATAACAACAATATGCCGAAAAGTCGCACCATTTACCACTACCTATCCATTGCATGGAATTATGTATATTAAAGCTTATCCAATGTTGTAAATCTCCCATATAGAAAATAGCTTTATCCTTCGAAGGAATTACACAGTTCCAGATATTCTTTGCTCTCGGACAGTCTCGCATTACATGAAGTGTTGTCTCTTCCACATCTCCACATGAATCACACAGCGCATGGCTAAGACCCATCTCGCTTTTAAGCGAGTTTGTTAAAAGCCTGTTATGTACCGTCATCCAAACCAGTGTACGCACTCGCTCTGGAACCTTCAAATGCCACACAGGTTCTGACATACCGGCAACAGAGAATCCAATTTTCTTTTCTCCAATGCCAATTCTCTCATCATTACTGTAATCGTCCCTAGGGGGGAAGGATGGCTGCAATCTTTTTTAATAAAACTTCTGGAATCCAAATCTCTATAAGGTTCCAGTTCCACTTTCCATCACTACCCACCAGCTCAAACACTTTCATTCCGTGGCCGTGCATATGGTTTGGAATATCAACAATCTGATCCAAAACCAAGCCTTCTGCTATCCATGCTTCGCTCCAAGCATTTATCCTTCTACCATCACCTAATCTCCAAAAGATATACCTCTCAAGATCAGGTCTTAATCTTCTCAGCGTCTTCCAAAGGCTTGAATCTGTGGCTCGACTGACGTTGGTGTCAACCAAGCTCTCTCTACCATATTTTCCACATAAAACACTGCACCAGAGCTCGTTATTACTATCGTCCTAAGCCTTCCAGCCAAGCTTAAACAAACACGCTTTGTTCATAACATCAAGTTTCCTCGGCCCTAGACCTCCCATCCATTTGGGGACTGTAATTTTACCCCAACAAATGGCATGAAATCTCCTTTTATGCTCTGTGTCGCCCAAAATGAACTGTTTTTGCAATCGTTGAATGTCCTCCAAACACGCCTGCAAAATAAAAGTCGAGATCATTGCATACGTGGGAATAGGGGTGTGCATGGTTTAAAAACCACACCACACCAAACCATATTTATGGTTTTGGTTTATATCCAAAACCATTTTAATGAAAAATTGGTTATTTTGCAAAACTAATTTGGATATGGTTTATAATTGGTTCGGAACCAATTTATAACCGGTTTATAATAAAAAATAGGTTACTTATTTATAACCGATTCATCTTAAATTTTATTTTTTTTTTTATTTTTTTTTAAAAATGCATTATTATAACTTTTAATTCCTATATATTTAAACTTTTTTTTTACAATAATTAAGCCAATATTTTTTTTTTGTTTAATTGATTAAAAGAACATATTTAATAATTATTGTTTATAGAAAAAACATAATTTTTCTTTAATTTTATGAATTATTGGTTTATAATGAATTCATAAGAGTTTTTTTTCTAAGCCCAACATATTTCAAACTAAGCCCAAAAAAACAGATTTTTTTAAGCCCAAAATAATTAAAATATAGATTTTTTTTAAAAAAAAAAATCATCAAAAATCTGTTTTTTATAATTATTTTTAAAATAAATAAATTTTGTTAAATAAAAAATAATTAAATATTAAAGGGTGGTTGGCGGTGGCCGGCCACCGGAGCGCCGCCACCAACCACCGCGCCGACCGCCGGAGCGCCGCCATCAACCACCGCGCCGGTCGCCGGTCGCCGCCGGAAAATCGCCGTCCGCCACCGTCCGCCGCCGGAGCTCCGCCGTGCCGGCCGCCGGTGGTCCGGCGTTGACCGCCGCGTTGACCGATTCCTCCACCACCTTATTAATTATTTATTTATTAAATTATATAATTAATTGAATTTGAAATTTTTTTTTTTTTTTTAAAAAAAAACTATTGGGCTTTTTCCTTATTGGGCCTCAATTTAAAAACCAATTATAAAAAATTGGATAGGGTTTAGAATTGGTTTTTTTGTATTGGATTGGTTTGGTTTTTTTTTAAAATGGATTTGGTTATTAATTTTGGATATGGTTTAGTTAATGATTTGGTTAAGGTTACTTGGATTTTTTGCACACCCCTACGTGGGAACCACTTCAATAACACTCTTTGCCAATGTTACTCTTCCCGCAAAAGAGAGGTGAGTAGCTTTCCACATCGACAACTTTGTACTTACTTGATCAATTAAATACTGAAAATCCGATCTTGGTGCTCTACCATGCAATGGCACCCCTAGGTACTTACCAAAGTTACTAGTTTCTTTAAAGCCAGAAATATCCAACAACTTACTTCTCATGCCTCTCTCCACATTTTGCGAAAAAAGAATACTGGTTTTGGCTTGGCTAACTTCTTGCCCAAACATGTTACAGAACTGTTGTAACGAGTCGACTACACACCTCATTTGATTCTCGCTTGCTTCACCGAACAGTAATAAGTCATCCGCGAACATTAGATGGGATATCATCGGGCCATTCCTTCCCGCTTAAATTAATCCCTGTCCACTTTCCTTCCTCCACTGCATGAAGAATGACATGAGAGAGTTTGTCCATACAAAGGACAAACAAATAAGGCGAAATTGGATCACCTTGATGAATTTTCAATTAACGTTCCGAATGAATTTTCATTTTTAGTGTTATATCAATCAACGAAGATCATAATTCTGAAATTATGAACCTATTGTTCAAATCCAAAAGTACCAACGAGAGTCAATTTAAATATTACTGTATATATTAATTAAGTACTTTAATATTTTTTTTTTACAAGAAGCACTTTAATATCTTAAAATCTCTCAAAATCCAAATTATAAAATCCGGTCGTAAAATGTTTTATAAAATCTTAAAAGTTTATATATTACTACAAAGTCTTTTAGAATTTTTAATTTTTTCCGTCAAAATAGTTTATTAAAAGCCAAAATACTCTTAGTCAAAAAAAAAAAAAGCCAAAATACTCAAACTTTTTTTTTTGTCAAGAAATACTCTAACTTTTTTATAATATAAAACTCTAAACTTTTTTTTGCTTATAAACCTCTATTAGTTAAATATTTCGTTTATAAAACTCTATTTTTTTTTAAGGTTATACAACTCTATTAATTAAACATTTTATTACAAATCATACTTTTAAAATAAATATTTTATTTTTAAATAAAAACTCTTAAACACGTGGTCAAAAATTCGATTTTTAACTTTAAGATTAGTTTGAAAGGGGAGAACTAACCTTGTGTGTAGGCATGGCAATGGGTACCCGCGGGTACGGTTTTTACCTTCCCCGTTCCCCATACCCGAATCATTGATAAATACCCGTTCCCCGCCCATTACCCGACGGGGATGAAAAATTGAACCCAATCCCCGTCCCAAATGGGTTCGGGTATACCCAAATGGGTTCGGGTATCCCCAAACCTTGCCCTGCCCTGCTGAACCTTACCTGAACCCAAAATTTTCCCGAACACTGACATACATACAATACAAAAAATTTTAAATAATAAAGTACAAACCAAAATTTCAATGGATTAAACATACAAATGAAATGATATTCCAAAATTATCAAAACCATAAAATAGTACCGGTACAAACCAATATTTCAAAATACCGTCAAAACAACCACATAACCAAGAATGTTCTACATCATTGTTCACTGAAATTGCTAAAAAAACAAATAACTAAGAACCATTGTTCATTAAAAATCCTAACTCAAGTAGATAAATTATATGATATGTGACATTATAAATAAATAAATAGGGGTAATATAGTAATTTTATATAAACGGGCGGGTTCGGGGACGGGTTTGGGGTGGGTACCAATATCTCCGTTACCCGCCCCATCCCCATGTTTTGAAATCGGGGAAAACCCAAACCCGAACCCAAACCCAGTCAAATCGGTTTTTCCCCGTCAAACTCGGGGTGGGTTCGGGCGGGTACCCGCGGGTACGGGTTCTGTTGCCATGCCTACTTGTGTGTCCGAAGATTCTCCGCGAAGAGTAGTGATGGCACGCTGGAGACTACATACCAATATTATTATGTAACTTAAAAAAAAAAAACTTAATCTTGACAAAAAGAAATTCAAAATCAACAATGTGAACATTGTGAAGAAGTTGTTTGTAAAACCCTACCAAGTCAAATCCATCTCCATTTGGGTACAAGTAAAACCCTACCGTGAGAGAAAAGGTTCCAACCTTGTTCTTCTTCTTAACTCACTTCAACAACAAATTCAAACTCCGCTGTCAAAAACGCACACTCTCAACCATGCCTTCTTCCAATTCAAAGCACAGTAACAGCAATAGCAGCAGCAACAAGAAGCAATCAAAATCAAACTCAAAATCAAGGTCACAATCGTCATTTCCCGATGCCGCCACTCCACCCCGAACCACCACCGCCGCCGAACCACAACAACTCACTTCTCTCATCCAACAAGCTTCTCAAATCTTCCCATCCTTCATTTCACAATCCGCTTTCATCGCCGAAATCACCGACATCGATACCACCAATTCAGCTTCCAAAGGCGCTAAAATTTGGCTTTCTGAGCCTTTTATGGTTGCATCTTCTCTTGCTCCCGGTTCACTTGTTTCTGTAATGAAATTCATTTTCCTTCTCTATTTTTTTAGGGCTTTTTGTCAAATTATGTTGTTATGGTAGTTTATGATTATTCATGTTTCATAAAGTTTTGATTTTGATTGATTTTGAAGGTGTCTATTCCATCTTCAAGTAAAGGGGTTGCGCAATTGCATGGATTTCCTCTCATGTCATTGACTAATGAATGTGTTAAATGCTATGGGTTGAAAACTTGTGCCACATTGGATGATAATGCTGCTGGAAATTACTTTGTTCTTGCAACGGTTTTTCCTTCTACAAAGGTTAGTCTTTGCCACTGTTTTGTTTTGTTATTTCTTTTGGGTCCAGTGAGGAACCTAGTGGTTAGACTCACACACTATAAGTGTAGATAAGTGGGGAATCCGGGGTTTGAACATCGGCCACTCCAATAATGTCCCTAGTAGCTACCAACTAAGCTACCTTTCGGGGGACTGTTTTATTTTGGTATTTATTCATGAGAAAATAGAATATGAACCGGCAGTGTAAAATAATTTTACACCATTTTCCAATGGCAATTATGTATTCTACCAAATTATCCCGCTACACTCCACTCCACTTTAATTATATGAGATGGGGGATTGTTTGATATCTATTGGGATGTCGGTGTAAAATTAATTTACACGATAGAGGATATCTATTAAACTCTTAATTCATCGTGTTCAACGGATATGTATTTGGACTATGTAAAAAAGTTTTACATTTTGTTCTATCGTATCTCTGTGTAAATGTTTGCTGTGATGTATAGGAAGTAATATATTGAAATGATAAGATTGTGAAATATAATTGGATGGATTGCAGTATCAAAGCGTATTCGTTAAACTCTACATAATATGATCAATAGATGGAAAAAATAAAATAGATATATGATGATTTTGTTTATGTAGATACCTTTGTTGAAACTTTGAAACTTATTATTTTCTTTCTCGTTAATCATATTTTGTTCTTTAACTAAAACTGGAAGTAGCAAACAAAATCCTGCATCATGATATGTTGTTCATGTTGTAGACTAAACTGCGGAAGAATAAACAAAAATAAAAAATTACCTCATACACCCTCAACAAAGGATGTGCTCAAAACCCTTACCTTCTAGTTCTAATTTGGTCTCAATTTAGAAAACTATTATGAAAACTTGTAATTGGCATAAGACTAAGATTGACAAACAGCTCATCGAAGCTGTTATTTTGCTCATTTGAAATATGATTGATTGATATTTGTGCCTTCTTTTTTTTTTTTTTGATAATTTATGTATAATAATAGACCTATCTTTATCAAAATCTTATATTTTCTGACATTTATTTAGGTATTGAAGAATGGAGTACGCCTGTCTTTAAATCTTTCCTTTGCGATGGGATGTCCTATTTCGGGCACATGTGTGTTTGTTCACCCATTACAGAAACAATCCTTGGTATATAATTGCAAAGAGTTATATCTTCAATTGGCTCCTTGTAAGATTGGGGCACCATTGAAAGTTAATCTCCCCTCATCGGACTTGTCTAAGTCAAGATCCCGTGCCCAATCTGAGAATGATATTGTTGCATCTCCTACAACACCTTCTTATGGATCAAAGTTTTCGAATGACAGTGTGTATTCTTCCCCCATATTTGAAGATTCAACATCAAGTGTAACCAATTCCAATGGTCAATCGGTGGCTTCATTTGATGTTAGCAAGGCATTAGGAAATGAAAGTTCCAAAAAGTTATTAGAAACATGTGCAACTTCATGGTTATACTCTCGTTGTATGTTGCTAGGGAATCTTGTCAATGTCCCAATGTTTTCTGAGTTTTGCATTTTCCAAGTGACGGGAATTAAAAAGGGGTCAACTAACATACCTGACTATTGTCTATTGAATGGGAACAGTGATTTAAATCTTGAGGATTCTGATATGCTAGAGAATGTGAATCTGGCTTTCACTGTCAATTGGGAAACAAAGGTATTTTTATCTTTGCCTTCATATGCAACATTTGAAGAGTCAATTCGAATGGATTTATCATGTCTGAAACTTGATGACAAGGATGTTAAACCCAGCAGTGATAATATTTCTAAATTAGGTGGTCTATCTAAAGAAGAAATGTTTTTAAAGGAAATAATTTATTCTTCAAAGAACGATTTTTTACCAAGGTATGTCTTATCTATTTTATATTTTTACCTGATGTCGTATAAAGTCAAAGACTTATATTTATTAACTTCCTTGCCATAGACTGTGTGTTGTTTAATGCACCATATTATGTTTGGTGGATTCAAGTAGTGTTGACTGTAGACTATGGTTCCTGCAGCAAACTCTTTCTAATGTTTCAGATGAAGGCTTGACATATCCTTTATTTGAATTTTGTGTTTTATATGTCTCATCAACATGCATCCTTCGTAATTTCATAAGGTTCAGGTAGTAGATATGCTGATCTTATCAGAAATAATTTGTACATGTCATCATGCCTTTTTTTCTTTTTCTTGTAAACATGTCATTATTCTGTAAAATATTCGTTAAATGTCAAAATGAGTAGAACTGCATGCTGGGCCTTAACATGATCAGTTTATTATAAGTATGGATGTCGGGATAATGTTTTATGGAAAGCAATTAATATTATATAAGTTTCTGACAGTCAATTAGTGAATTTGTAGTTCAAACCTCTATTTTCATATTGATGTGTCCTCACTCCTCACATACATCAATGCACATGTTCAAACAATTCCGCACACTTATGTGCTTATGCATCTTGTTTTTGCAATATGTAGTTTTGATACGCAGAATACCAGAGGTGTCTTTCTTCATGGTCCACCTGGTACGGGAAAGACTTCGCTGGTTCAATTATGTGCTCATGATGCTGGGGTCAATTTTTTCTCAATAAATGGACCTGAAATTGTTACCCAGTACTATGGGGAAAGTGAGAAAGCATTGAAGGATGTTTTTGATTCAGCCACTCAAGCTTCACCTGCCGTGGTTAGATATTTTCTCAAGATCACGTGTTTCAGTTTTTCACATTTTCTGTTTAAATGAACAATTTATGCTCTTATATTGGTGTCTGTGTGTATCACAAGTTGCATATCACAACATATAGTTAATTAAGTTTCTCATTGAAGTTAAAGGCTTTTAATATTAACCTTAATATTGGACTCAAGAGTTAGACACGAACTAGGTAGTTTTGCTTGTGTTGTTAGATTAATCCAGGAAATACTCTCATAATGCTCACCTCTATTAAAACAACACTGTCCACACATAATGACCCTAAACTTTTCACAGACCATGCATTTAACGTGCTCTCGTGAGTCATAAATCCCTATTACATGATAATTAAATCCAGAGCCTCGTTTCTTTCTTCTCATAAATTTTTGACGGGTTTGGGTCGCGACCCAAAAAGGGCTAGTCTCATCATGTTGGACTGGCCTATCACTGCCACAAAGC
The DNA here is from genome assembly GCF_020283565.1 of Trifolium pratense. NCBI lineage: Eukaryota > Viridiplantae > Streptophyta > Magnoliopsida > Fabales > Fabaceae > Trifolium > Trifolium pratense. The sequence continues at coordinate 14,323,960 of NC_060064.1, read as the reverse complement.
TCAAGGCTGAGGCTGAAGTGAAGAAATTTCCCCTTGATCATTGCCACATTTCCCAAGTAACCTCAGTAACTGGTTGAGAGAGGTTCATTTAAGAAGAACTTGAGACATGTGCCGACGATATCCAAAGGTCAAGGAGTGGTTCATCACTTTAAGGATAAACAATATGTTGTCTAAACAGCTCTTTTGAGTGAGACACATGGAAAATGGGATGAGTTCCCGGTCTTTCCTCTTGGCCAAGATTTGAACAGTTCCAAAATATCTGCCGGCTTTCGGCTACTTTAGGATTGATATGTTGAACCTCTTATTAGAGAGAAAAAAGGGAAAATGTTTATTGGGTAGTTATTGAGAGGTTATGTGAGGGTGAGACGAAGCTCTCAATTCTCGGAAGGGAATTTTCTGGTACCTGCAGACCAATCTGTTAGTCTCTGTCAGTATCTGGTCTGTTATTTTGTAATACCACTTGTCCTCTTTTTGATACAGAAATCCAGTTGTTGTTTTCTTCTAAATGTATCAATTTAGATATCATTGATAAAAAAAACAAAACGGATACCTTTTTCTATCATTATCCTCGTTGCAGTAATTGTTGAAGACGAGGCCTAAATTTAAGTACACCCAATCTCCAACTTCAAATTTCACTTCCCTTCGGTGCTTGTTGGCTTTTGACACATCAGATTTTGGGCTTGCTTTAGGAGATATAGACAATGTCTGATGATCTAGTCTCTATCTATGAAGTCATTGCTCCACATCATATTTCACTCTTGCGATGGGTCCAACTTCAAGTCTAAGCTACTAGTGTCAGACAAGTTTCGCCCTTCCCTCGTTAACTTTAAGTTCTGTCAATAGAATTGCCCAGTGTTAGACTAGTTTCCACATTGAAAACAAATGTGAAGCACCGAACCCCGTTATATTTTAAAAATTCCGGGTTGGGTGTTGTTCAATGGCTTGGTTTTGAGCATTCACTAACTTCTCTTGATAGTATAGAACAAGTTTTCATGACATGAAGTAGTTTTGTTTCGTGCATTGTTCTGGTACTGGAACATAAAGTGTTTCTCCAAACAACTCATGCATGTTGTTGATAATTTCTGATTGTAATTTTCATACATGTTCTATGTATGATACAATCAATATATTTACAATGAGATCTTTTCTGAAAGCATCATGTCATAAGAGTTGTGGTACATGTGGTGCTTAATCGTGGACTTAGTGGAACACCTAAAATTATGAGGCTTCGTGACATATATAAGAATTGTGCTGCTGTCATGTTGGTCTTGATTAATCAAGAGAAGTCAAAAAGTGGTTTAAATGGGATGGCAGAAGAATATTAGGAATTTAATATAAAATATTGTTAATTGTGAAATTTGAAGGCATTAGTATTAAATGAAAATGTAAGCATTTTATCATCAGTCAAAGACCTTGTTTTTGTATCTCACTCTGATTTGGTTTTAGAGTTAAAAGTACTAAAACAATATGTTTTGTCAATTCTCTTCGATGATTTAAAAGTCCTTGAACTTGCCGGAATTATCTTGAAATTTATTCTAAACCAATTCTTTATTTCCTATAACTTTTGGGAGCAATGGTGGAAGGTTTCAATTCTTTCACTGTGTCAAAACACAGTCTATTGTATTGTCTTGTATCATATTTTTCTGTGGTGAGCAGTTCATTAAACAAAACATAGGGGTGAGACTTGCATTTTTTAAGCAGATGTAATTGAAATTAGTGATCATTTCTTTTTCACTATTATTAGAATTTCTTAAACTGACATAGTGCGACCTAGAATTTGTTAAACTGGCATAGTGTATAGGTTGTCTGCTCGCTAACAATGTTCCTACAATCTTAAGATTTTTCATCAAGATTTCATTGCTTTAGTTTTCATGGTTAGTTATTTTCAAGGTTTTGCACCTGATTTGCTGGGAATAGTCTCACTTATTTCTAACTTGATATTTTTATGTTCCAAGTTCTTCTAAGTTGCTGAATCTCAATGATGGGATTATTTTCACTGTTACATACAGATATTTATTGATGAAATAGATGCAATTGCCCCTCCAAGGAAAGATGGGGTTGAAGAGCTATCTAAAAGATTGGTTGGAACCTTATTGAAGCTGATGGATGGAATTAGTATAAATGGAGGATTAGTTGTAATTGCTGCTACTAATAGGCCTGACCATGTTGATCCAGCTCTCAGACGACGTGGAAAATTTGACCAGGATATTGAAATTGGTAAGATTTAAGCGAATAGATCCTTATGAAAAGTATGTTATTATCTTAAAATTCATACCTATTCTTGTAACTGTATGAATTTCTCTCCACTTGCCTGCATATTTTACTACTGCAAAAAGGGGGTAGACTTGATACTATATAAGAATGTAATCCTATCATAATCCTCATACTAAAATAAATATAAATATCTCAACAATAACTATTTTTCATTTTTAATCTGTTTTAAGTACGATGATGGATTCATAGAATCATTTACCAAACACAACTAACTTAGAATTCAATTCCATATGCAATGCAGGTGTGCCATCAAAAGCCCAACGAGAAGATATTTTGCGCACTATTCTCTGTGAAATAGATCACTCTCTTTCTGAGACGCAAATTGAAGAGCTTGCTTCAACAACTCATGGATTTGTAGGTGCTGATTTAGTTGGCCTCCGCAATTGCGCAAATACTATTTGTCTACGACATTCTATCGAACTTAAACTTAAAAAGACTTGCATTGGTAGTTTGGATGACATAACAGAGGAACCCGCTCCGACAAATAGTGCAACAAACTCAAGCGACCATTCAGGTATTGCAACTTCATCTGTTTTGGATATGTAGGTGGCCTTCAGTCTTTTATTGCCTTCCTTCCTAATGGTAGAAACTTCTGAAATTATAGAAAAGAGACAAGTGACTTTTGAGGATTTTCAAAAGGCTAGGCTCGAAATAAGACCTAGTGCCATGAAAGAGGTATGGTTGATGCCAGTAAATTCTTTTAAATTAAAAATATCTCTCATCACGGATATGTCTATTTGATTTGGGTTCATTTTGATTTCCTGAATTTTTCTATAATACCCTTCAATTTTTAGAAAATGAAATGCTTCAAATACACAAGCTTCCAAAATGTATAACCTGTCTATTTGAAATTACTTGTACACAAGTATTGTCAATTTTAATTAATGCCTCCATTCCACTACCAATTGTCATTTGATTAGCCGTAGTTTTCTAATTAAGGGTTAAACATCATAATTTTGGTCCCTATAAAATTTGGATTTTTTCGGTTTTTAGTCTGAAACAAATTTGCATGTTTGCGTCTTCCTAAAATTTTCTGTCTGTACTTTTGGTCCTTGCTGGTAGGTCAATCCTCACATGGACTTTTTGTTGAAATGGCGTCACAAAAAATATTTTATTTATATATGGTTAAATGTGTTTTAGTCCCTGCAAAATTCAAAATGTTTGAATTTAATCCTGCAAAAAAAGTTCGCATGGAAGTGCCACGTAGATTTCTATTAGTCAAATCAGGGTTGACCTAATAGTAGAGACCAAAAGTGCGGACGGAAAGGTTTTTGAGATTTTTTTTTTTTGTGGAGACTAAACCGAAAACCCCAAATTTTATAGGGATCAAAACAAATTTAACCCTAAAGGTAAATAATAGTCAACTTTTGGAATTTTTGCTTAAGCAAAAATAAATATCTTTTGTAATTGTGTTTTCATGATCTGCACTTGATACAAAAATCTGATGTAGTGTGATGGGAAATGTTAAACTTAAAAAGTATGGTTAGTCATTTATGCTATCAATAATCATTTTCCTTATTTTTATAAAATGTTAAACAAGGATCTTTTAAATCAATTATTTTTTAAAATGAAAAGGGAAAATAATACTGGTAGTATTTTTCTTTTATTTTTTTTGTTAATCTAGGTGACCCTTGAGGTTCCAAAGGTTAAATGGGAAGATATTGGCGGCCAAAGGGAAGTCAAAAACCAATTATTGGAAACACTAGTATGGCCCCAAAAGCACCGGGATGCATTCACCCGTATTGGAACTGATGCTCCATCAGGTGTATTGATGTATGGGCCTCCAGGTTGTAGCAAAACCCTAATGGCACGTGCAGTTGCTTCTGAAGCAGGACTGAACTTTCTAGCAGTCAAGGGTCCTGAACTCTTCAGCAAATGGGTTGGCGAATCTGAGAAGGCTGTCAGATCATTGTTTGTTAAAGCAAGGGACAATGCCCCATCAGTAATATTTTTCGATGAAATAGATAGTCTTGCTATGAATCGTGGGAGAGATGGTGATGGTGTTTCCGTGTCTGATAGGGTCATGGCTCAACTCCTTGTTCAAATGGATGGTTAGTGATGAACCTTGATTTAGTTGATATGTGAATGGTTGCTCATTTAACCGTTAACCATCGATCAAATTTAATCACGATTTTTCTTTTGACAAAAAAATCATGTCCTACAGGTGTGCGTAGCAGAGGTGATGTTGCTGTTATAGCTGCTACAAATAGGCCAGACAATATTGATCCTGCTCTTTTAAGACCAGGTATTGTACATGTTGTTATTCTGTTTCTCTCACTTGCATTGTTGCATGAACACCGAAATACACTAAGGAAGATGAGTTGGTAACTTGGTATGACTTTGATAAGCTTGAATATCATTATTTACAGGACGATTTGACCGTCAGCTATATGTTGGACCTCCAAATGAGAAGGACCGAGAAGAGATCTTTAGCATTCATTTGCGCAAAACTCCATATGATTCTGATGTTAGCATGAAAGAACTGGCTCAACTGACAGATGGTTATACTGGGGCTGATATATCACTTGTATGTCGACAAGCAGCTCTTGCAGCATTGGAGGTTAGTCAGATATTCAACGTGATTTCTAATTCATGTGTTGACAAAAATATATATATTAATATGTAAATCATTTTGTGACATTATCAGGAAAGCTTTGATGCTTCTGTTGTAACAATGAAGCACTTTAAGATGGCAATCGAACAAGTTCAGCCCTCTGAAATTCAGTTCTATCAAAAATTCTCAGCAACATTTCATAGGGGCGTGCGCTCTGATGCGGTCGACGTAAATGGTTAACTTAATCACATGCACTTAACACACCATAATGCATGTTTACGATAAATTAAGAGTGTGTTTGGACGAAGCAATGTTTTGAGGTAATGTAATGTAATTTTTTGAGAGAATTCAAATTCTTCAATGTAAATTTTGTTGTTTAGATGATTAATTTAGAGAATTTTTAAAATGATGGAAATTTAAGAGGTATTGTATCCAAGTTAAATTTAGGGAAACTCAAATGACACTCAAACAATAGGAATTTGAAATTCCTTCCTTATTCGATACAATGTGAATATTAAATTGGTTCTTATAATTTTATCAATTCTTGCAAATTTGTCCTTTTTTTATTCAAAATTTTCAACTTGACCCCTATTTTTTTTCAAAAAATGTATATTCACCATTAAATATTTTCAAAGCTTGCAAATTGGACTCTATTTTTCAAATTTTAAATTTGACCCTACACATTTAAAAAATTTAAAAGTAATTTTAAAATGTTAACAATGAATGTTTCTAGTATTTTATTCTATCCAGACACAAACATTTTAAAATAAAGAAAATTTAACTGAATCATTTGAATTATTTAGAATTCTTAATTGTTTAAAATTTTCAATTACTTTATCCAAAAAAGGGAAAATATTATTTTGGTGTATCACGTATTGTTGGGTTCGATAAACTTAGTCAAAGTTGTATAAGATTAAAATACTAATTTGATGTATTTCAATTGAAAGTGCAAAAGTGACACTATGAAATATTGAAAAGAGAAATAATATTTGTGAATTAAACAACTTAATTAATGATGAAACTTCTCATTATAGTAAAAAATATTTAAACATCATAAAATTAAATTAAGTTGCTGCACTTGAAAACTTATAATGGATTCCTCAAAATGTAACATTGGATATGCTCTTAGTAACCTAGGAGGGAATCCCTGAACAAACTATGGACACTTTTTTTAAAAGACTGTTTTGCAAGTGTAGTATCAGTAGTTTATTTATATTTTTGTTTTAAAAAAATTTTAACAAAGAAACTTAAATACACTAAGCGTTAACAATGGGATCAGGGATACTTCCAGCAAAAAATATATGGAAGAGTTGGTGCTGGGCTAGCCGAAAATCAAAGTTTATCAGAAGCTTGGTCTAAAATTCCTGAAAAATTAGTTTTTTATGATTACAGCGACAATAATCCGGCAAACGGTGGATTGTTTAGAGCGAGCTTAATGGACAATGGAGATGGAATAGCCGTTGGTTGGTTAGGATATCCTATCTTTAAATACACTAAGCATAAGGACGTGAATAATTAAATATTAGAACATGTGTCCCAACAACCCACTTGGTTGGTGCATTGGTATTGGTTTGTGACGTGGGAGTGTGTTCCTCTTGAGGTTCGAGGTTCGATTCTCTCTGGTGCAAATTTGGATGGGCTAATTTAGCTTCTTAAAAAAAACAAACATGTGTCCCAACCCAACATATTTACCACTGTATCAATGCGATTTTTTTTAACCTTTTGGATATATTCATATTGGCCATGTTAATAATTAACCTCATGTGTTGGCTTAATTATTTAAATTATGTAGGTTGCACAACAATGTAATTTGTACAAGTATGTGTATCACTTTTTTGGTCAATATTAAAAAAACAATTTGAGCAAAGGATACATAGGATAGGATGGATGATCTGGATTTTATTCCATCCATCTCTTTCACCTAATTACAATCTGAATTATTAATGATATATGGTACCCAGCCAGCCAGGGTGGGTGTCTTCCACCTAATTTCCTTCTGTGCTGGAATCCAGCACATGTTCTTTTGTCATCACCACACCCCAAATCTCAGAAATTTCTCTCAAAAATATTGTTGCTATATATTTTTAATGTTAATTTAATTGTTTACTTTCTAATTACACACTCCAGTTAATGTTATGGGTTCTTCAAGTTTTTTTTTTTTTTTTGTCAAGACACTCTCAAGTTATTATTCTTTATTTTGCTACTATGATAATGAAAATATACTAATAATTAATATAAATAATAGAATAAATTATCGCTCTATTTCTTGTATTTATCATCTTTTATAATTAGGGTTCGAGAGAGTAGCAATTGTAAGGGGACAAAAAATTCACATCCCTAATATTACTTTGGATGTACACATTTAGAAAGATGAAAAAAAAAACATGTATTATTATTTTGGTTTACAATAAGACTAATAACAATCGAATTTAAAATCTTATGGATGCTACTCAAATTTTTTCCACTAAATAAAATATAATAGCTTAAAACGTGTCTTTTTTATATTATTATAAATATACTTTTAAACAAAATATGTAGTCTTAAAATACATTTTGGAAAATATGTGTGATATTTTAGAAATACGAGGTGATGACAGTTGTTACGTAAGTGAACATTGCAAGATTTGTTTGGCCCACTCACATGTGAATTGTACTTTGGATGAATATGATATTTATTAAATTTGTACCAATCATCCATCATGTAGAAGAACCAAGATGCAGAACTAGATTTTTATTTCTGGTCCACAAATAAGATTCCTCTAATCCATTCCATTATAATACAGACCATATATATATTATATTACATATTTTTATGTAGTACTATAAAGTAGAGTCAGAACTGACGTTTACCTAAACTTTTCTCATTTATATGGCATAATATTAGGAGGGAGCTTCTATGGTGCATTCCAGCTTTGGAATGTATGGGTGCATTCCAAACTTTTAACCAATAGAATTCAATTTAATTGCCACATCAACTAAGGTCCATGGTGAGTCTCTTTTTTCTTAATAAACTTTTATTTATTGCATATGAGTCCTCCATCAAATTAAAAATACAAATCAAAAACATTTTTAATTTCAATTTAAAATCATAAATCATTTACAATAAAATTGAACAAATTATTATTTTTAACATTATTATTTGAACAAATTAAAATTGAGAGTGAAAACCCTAAATCCCAAATTCCCACTTGTTCTCCATTTTGTTCATCCTTCTTCGTCCTTCTCCTTCTTCGATTGTTCATCCTTCTTCGACCTTATCCTTCTTCGATTGTTCATCCCTTCTTCTCCTTCTTCGATTGTTCATCCCTTCTTCTCCTTCTTCGATTGTTCATCCCTTCTTCTTCTTCGTCTTAATCTTCGTCATCCATCGTCTTATGCCTCTCTCAGACTTTGTTTTCATTCGTTTCATTTCATTGATATCCAACTAAAGCATTATCGACTTTTCACCCAATGTCGTATCTGTGTTCCTGGCCAAAAACTAAAGCATAATTCGTATCTGTGTTCACCCAAAAACTATTTTCAGTGCAAGATTGTTCTATTGTTCAAAGCATCGTAGTGTACTTCACAGGTAATTGTTCGTATATATATTTTAGCCTATGAAATTATCGATTTAGGGTTTACAACGTTAATTGAAGTTGATTCAAATTGTTACCCTGAAACGATCGAATTGGGGATTAGGGTTGCATTTTTAATTGAAGTTGCTTTGAATTCTTACTGCATAAACCATCCATTTGGAATTGGGGATTTGGTTTTGTATTTATCAAATTGTTAAATTCTGCTTGTCAATTTTATTTGAATTCATTTGATTTTTGAATGTATATGTTGATACTGTTACTTATGGGTTGGGAATTATGGTTTCATTTGAATTGGGAATTACGATTTGTAAGTCATTTTAATTGTGAAATTAGACTGGTATGATTCATAGGAATAATAAGTATGCTATTGTGAATTTGACTGTGATATTAGTGTGATATTCCTGAATTATTGCATCAATTATTGTTCATATATACTGCAGTTAAGTAATGGATGACAATATATTCACTCTGATCCCAATTGAGGAATACTGTGTTATCAAAATCTTATAATTATGAATTTGATGTCATTTGAGTTGGGGATTAGGGTTAAAATTAGACTGGGATGTTATTCACACTTAATTAGTGTGCTTATGTTAATTTGAATGTGATATTAGTGTGCTATTCTGATATTAGTGTTCATATCTCCTGCAGTTAAATAATGGATGGTAATATATCCACTCTGATCCCAGTTAAGGAATCCTGTGTTTAAGAGGTTTGAACTGGAAAACAGGCAATGTAGAAGAGCTTGAAGGGTAAACAAATCAAGCTTTATAATGTTAAGTTTATAGTTAGTGATATGTATTTGAGTTGAATAAGCACTAGTTAATGATATGAAGTCAGTGCTATATTTTAGCTAATGCTCAGTGTTACATTAAGCTGTAGTACAGTAACAATTTTCAAATTGAATATTGTAATCTTTTTTACTTGAGTAAAACATGGTACATTAACTTTTGGAGGCTGTTCAATGTACCTTAATTTTTGATAAGCTATGATTTATGCAATGTAATGTGAAAGATGAAATTTTTTAAACAATTCCAATTAACTTTTAAAGGTTGCTCCAAGCTTAAGTTAACTATTCATAATGTATTATTCATGTCATGTAATGAGAAACATGCAACTTTTGTAATCTGCTCAATGTACATTAACTGATCACACAAGTCCAATTAAAGGTTGTTGAATGTACATGATGTGAAAGATGTATAAGTTTTGTAAGTTATCATATGAGAAAGGCGTAACTTTAATAAGTTTTGGTAACTTTAACGAAGATTATCCAACTTTTATTGAACAATGTTGTGTAATTTTGGACAATAACATTTTTGATATTGATTATCCAATTTTTAAATAGTTTTGATTAAATACATGAAAATGTCTATTTCCAATACCAAATTTTGTTACAATGCTAAATGTATGTTTGTTAGGTGATAATTACAGAAACTTAAGTTTTATTGCAATTTGAAACAGGTTACATGAATATGCATTCAACATGGTGATTAGACTTGAAGTCAAAAATGTTAAGAAGGAGAATGTGATTCATATCAATTTTACATAGACATAGAACTAAGAGGTATGTTCCCAACATATATATATATATATATATATATATATATATATATATATATATATATATAATGTTTTGAAAATTGTATGAAACAAACAAATAAATCAAAATAGTTATGTCATGTATTTAAGTAAAACATATAGCATGAAATTGGATAATAGCATGAGATACCTACAGCTTAAGACAAACATATAATAAATCCTAAAACCGAATAAACCACAATATCCACCAGAATAGAACACTGTCAACTAAATTCACCAGAATATCCAAAATAAAACTTCAAACCGAATAAAGCAGAATATCCAAAATATAAGACCACCATATTGTGCAAAATACAAACCCACTGGTTAAGGTAACAGTACCAAAAATAAAAACAGAAAATAAACCAAAATATCCAAAATAAAATTTCAAACTTCAGACATCAACCAAAGCTTCCATCCCATAGTGTAAGAACCAAACTTCAAACTTCAGACATCAACCAAAGCCTTCCTTTTCTTGTGCATATCATCCCAATATTGAGCAGACTTTGACAACAGTGATTGTAACAACACATTATTAGAGGAATGACAAAGATATAGAGCAAGCTTCATCCTTGTGGCAGTGGCAACCTACATATAATGAAACAAACAGTGGATGAATTAAAAATTTACTTTTTTTTGAACAAGGAATTATAAATTTACTTAGATGGGATATGTTTTACAAATAATTATGACATTAATTCAACTTACAGTTATGCCTCCGTAGTTACTATTGAATGGACATTCAATCATCCATTTAGCAACCCACACTCCACAATCATTCCTATGATTATTGATAAAACTGCATTAGTATCACACTAATATGTAGTTTAAGTAAAATCATTAATAGAGATAGGGGTTAAGAATACTTACGATCCAGGTCGCTGATGCGGGAGGCACGTAGGTTCAATCTTGGTGAAGTTTGTGATTAGGTTATCATGACCAATTAGATTAGCAACATTAACAAAACAAGGAAGAAGCAGGATTTCCTCAAGCTTGACAATCTGCCACAATAGTAAATATAAAATTTGAATTAAAAAAGCAAAAAATAAATTTGAATGTAAAACAAAGTATAGATCACATGCATACCAATCTAATAATTGAATGACGCCTAGGATGATATCTTTCATCTGAAGGTAAAGAGTCCAACCAATAAACTTTTCTTTCAGAAAAATCAACAACCACCAAAAACCAATGTGCTCCCTCATCATTCATAGGAATAAAAATCTGTAGTTATAGAAATCATATTACCCATTAGAACAGATTTTTCAAGTCTGAATCAACCAAACATGTGTTGCTACACACTAACCAGATTTTATAGGAAACTCACCTTTGAAACTATAGAGTTTGGTGGCATGTACTTGTCTTGAAATTTGCTCCTGATATAATCAGCCTTGTATTTGTTATCCAGAGCATATTGCTTAAAAAGTAATGTAGTTTAAGTCAGTAGTTATTACTCAACTAATGTAAATGTAAATGTAACATAATTCAGTGTTGGTCATGTAATTACCGCAAAATACGTAGGCAAATACCAAACAGATTTATGTTTTCCTAACGAATCTATTAGCCAATTGCTTCGTGCAACAACCAGATTGATTATCTGTATAGCCAAATGAAAACAATGTTAGATCAAATTTTAATTCACTTTCACATTGTATAGCCAAAAAATTTACAATGTTAGATCAAAATATAACCTCTTGGTCCACATTACACCTAGGCATCAACGACTTAATTGCTTTTCTGTCCCCATAAACATCTGTTGAAGTTTTAATCAGAACCTCATCACTGCAACAGGTAGATTTATGAATTGTTAGTTGAATTCAAATTAAATAGACTAAATAAATGGTTTAGCAAGATATATTAAAAACACATACTCATGTTTATGCTCGTTGTCGCTCATAAAGATGTATGCAATGGTGTAAGAGCAAATATCATTCAGATTCATGCTTGGTAGTGGCCTAAATTTCACAGGCATCCACTGTAATAAAAAATATGTGAAACAAAGATTCTTATTAGTACTAAATGAAAGTTATGTATTAGGTTTAAAAATAGCAATATAGTACCACTTACTTCAGGAATAGGAACTCCGGTATCGAAAAATTCATATCCCATCGAACTCTTTGGATGGTAGTTTATTTGAAAATCATTGTCATCCTGCTCTTCTGGCTGACAGAACAGAATTTTGTTAATCTTCTTATATTGCTTAGATTCAAGCATTGCAGTCCACTCCTTGATTTCCTTCAGTCTCGGCGGTGCCGAAGTTGATCCCAAGTTGTCACACAGTTTTTTCTTGCATGCCCTTCTCTCTGTGGCAGGGTATTGTTTTTTTGTCGCCTTATCTTTTGGTTGCTTAGGGGTTGATGCTGTTGAATCACAATCTGCAGAATCTTCCTGGTCATTCCAGCCTTGGGTGGTAGTGTGGTGACTATTCAAACCATATAAACAAAATAAAATAAAATTATTTATTGTTATATACCAGGATTAAATCATATAATATGAAGTAACTGACATATACAATATGGAATTATTAACTAAAACAGTGAAAGCTAAGATTATTTAGGGTATACTTTCCAGTTAGAGTTATTTACAAATAATTTGGAACAACAAAACCTACTCAAAAATTGAACTTCACAGATAACTTTACATACACATTTGTTGAATATCATATAAAATAACACACACTCACACATGTTTTGAAATTCACGATAGATTCAAAAACACATGCACATACAACTCCAAAGACTGTTTGTTTATTAATGTTGAATGCACTTGTCATATAAAGGGTTTACATTCAGCATAGATTCATATAGCTTAAACAAATATGATTGCTCATGAAACAAAAATCATAATTTTGTTGAAGGATCTTTCATTAGAAATTTGTTGAATCAATAAGAAACTTTCTTTATGAATGTTGATAGTATTTTTCATGTGTGTACACAATAAGAAATACCTGGATGATATGTAAATAATCTCATGTTTGATGTTCTTTTGTGTAGTCTCAGAATACTGCTCACTGACTTGTGTAGAGTTGATTTGCTGGTGAGTTTTGATTTTCTCAGTTGTAATGTTCTCAGTTGTAGTAGTGTTTTCGTATTCTTTTCCCCTCTTACTGTTACTGGTTTTTCCTTTGCTTTCTGGCATGGTGCGTTTTTTGGTTGGACTTGGTGCATCTGGTTTTTCCATGGTGTTCTTTTTGCTGGATGATGAAGATGTTTGTGTTTGGATGTTGGACGGTTTGTGTGTTTAGTTGAGTGTGGAGTAATGGTACTTAGGGTAGCTTAGGTTAATTGAAAGGTTTTGGAGGGTTTGATGTGGTTTGTTCTTGGAAGTTGCATCTAGTCTATACTTTAGTTGTAATTATTAGCATGTTGGCTAGAAGGCCAAGCATCAACTAATATTTGGTGTGCTCAATGTTTCTCAATGTTTTTTTTTTTGTTTTTTTATGACAATGTGTATTTCCTCAATGTTTTGGAAATGCAGAAACGAACCAAATATAAACAATGTAAATTGCCTTCTTTGTTATTTAAGTTGAATATTATACTTCTTTTTTTATCCTAATTTGAATATTATACTTTTTGTCTTTAAAATTCCAAATCATGAATCACTCAAAAATCTGAATTAGTGTTAACTAATCAAGCATTTTTTTAAAAAAATTCGTAAGTTTTTTTTACTTATTTATACAACTTTTTTTTTTGAAACAATTTATTTATAAAACGTAAAGTCAGAATTAGTGCTAACCTTTTTTTTTTTTTTTTTCATATTTGGTTACGCAAATTTGATTATTAGTCCCAAAGAAATTAGGTAAATAGATAACAATTTAGCCACACAATTCATAAGACCAAAATAACCATTATATTACTAGTTCGATAACTTGGATTACAAGTTATCAATTGTCAATAATTAAACAACCACAAAACTTAAACAAGCACAACACAACAACTGCTTACACAAATTAAAAACAAGCAAAACACAAGTTCTTAAACAAATTAAAAATAGATACATAGATAGGTTTTAGAACAACCCCTTCATGACCAACCATCTTCAAAATAACATTTGGTGCCCCTCATTAGTCCAACTTCGTAACCCATATCAAATGGCAATCATAGATATTGCGCATGTTGAATAGTAGACGATCTCCAACTTCAAATCCATGGATGCCAACACACTCACTCCAACCGCTCGATATCCTAACCACGAACGGATCCTGTTGGTACTCCAAGTCGCACAGTTGCTTTTCAAGATTGCCACCAATAATAAACACTCGATCCAGCATTGTGTCCCACAAATACTCTCCCATATCTTCCGGTAATGTCTACATAGAGTGAAATTTAATAGTAAATTTAATAAAAAACAAAACTATGAGTAAATTTAATAAAAATCAAGCAGATTTAACATAAATATAACTAAAATTTAAGATTTAGAGACGAACCAAAACAGGAACCACTTTAGGATCCTCTGTGATGGTAAGCTTGAAGGAAACAGCTTTTCGGAGACATCTACTTTTTGTGTGCCATGTAGGGAATCTTGAAGGATCAGTTCTGTCCATGTTAGGAATGATCTGGAATTGATTTGTTCCTAAATATTTGAAGAAAATTTCGTGATGACCTTCAAACTTGTAGTGCTCCCTTATTGTCATCCAACCATCTGTGATTCTGGGGATTTCATCTCCATCTTCATCATCATCATCATTGTCGAATGTGACTCTTAGTTGAAGACCATCCTTATCATACAGGTGCCAAATGTTTCCCAATTCACTTTTGTATTCTTCAGAGAATTGCGGTTCAATCTCACCAAAAACCTAACGTTTCACATTCAGTCAAAATCAATCAGATCTGAAAATCTATACCGCAATAAATTGTTTATAGATCTAAACCTACTAAGCCAGAAAACATTACCACTGAATCAAAACCAAACGTTCATGCTCTGTTTCTAATAGCAATTTTTTCATGCTCTGTTTCTAATAGCAATTTTTTCATGCTCTGTTTCTAATCGCATTTTTTGCTCTGTTATTTGGTTTTTTCATATCAATGTTTTCTTTTAAAAATATCAAAATAAGTGGAATATACTAAGCGAAACTACATATAACCAAATCTATACCGCATTATATTGTTTATAGATCTAAACCTGCTAAACCAGGAAGCATTTTTTTAAATCCTTTTCCAAAGATGCATGCTCTGTTTCTCTTCGCACTTTTTGATATGTTTCTTATCACTATTTGCATTTAAAAATATCAAAAAAAAATAGCAATATGTGATTATTGTGAACTCAAACACATAGCAAGATAATACGTAAATATAACTGAATCATTCCTTCATTGAAGAAGACATAATCAACAAAGAAATTATTTTTGACTATTTTTCCTATGAAACCACAAAGCAACAAAGAAAGTTGAAACTTTACCTCGCCTTCAACATGAACCGTAGTGAAATAATCAATCACTGGTCTTCGAAGAAGTTCACCAAGAGTCTCCGCCATGTTCGTTGCAAGTGAACTATGGAGATTTTCGTTGGAATAGAATGGTGTTTTTTTTTTCGAAGAATAGGAATGGTGTTTTTTTTTTGACAAAATAGGAATGGTGTTTAAACCAAATGAAATGGTGTATTTGTTGGTAGATGAAAAGCAATTTTGTTTATTAATGCTTCTTCACTTACCAAAGCTTACACCGATAAGACAAATGAATTAATTTGGACAAGTAATTGCATCAACTTTGATTGGAAACGGTGAGACTACACAGTGGTAATCGTTTCAATGGAAGTGGTATCGTTTGGTTGGAGTTAAATGATATACACTCATTTCGTGATGCATCATCATATCAACACCGTCCGATGGATTTTGATGGTTGCGATTACCCAACATATAAACTGACTACAACCATACCTAACCGTCAGATCCATGTTCTTGCATCCTAATGGAAACCGGACCAAACATGTGCAGGCTATGTAAAACTTGAATGTAGCAGATATAGAAAAAGATTATATTTTAAATTTTAGATTAAATTTAAATTTTAAATTTTATAAATTAAAAGAAATTTAATTAATGCACAATTTTAGATTCAATTTTAACGACAAATACATTAAACTAATAAAGAAATAGTTTGGTTTTTTTTAAAAAAAAATTAAAAATCAATTATAAAGGAGAAAATAAAAAGAAGTTTAGTAGGAGTTAAACCGGACCAAGCACCTAAGTCTAAGGTTAGGGTTGTCGTTTCCTAATAGATAACCGAAGTTTAGTACGAGTTAAATTTCGAATATTCAATTAATTACTCATTTAAAATTTAAAAGTCACCGATATATGTTAGTTAGGTCAAACGATAAGGCTAGTAGTCCAATATCGAAACCGGACCAAGCACCTAAGTCTAAGGTTAGGGTTGTCGTTTCCTAATAGATAACCGAAGTTTAGTACGAGTTAAATTTCGAATATTCAATTAATTACTCATTTAAAATTTAAAAGTCACCTATATATGTTAGTTAGGTCAAACGATAAGGCGAGTAGTCAAATATCGAAACCGGACCAAGCACCTAAGTCTAAGGTTAGGGTTGTCGTTTCCTAATAGATAACCGAAGTTTAGTACGAGTTAAATTTCGAATATTCAATTAATTACTCATTTAAAATTTAAAAGTCACCGATATATGTTAGTTAGGTCAAACGATAAGGCTAGTAGTCCAATATCGAAACCGGACCAAGCACCTAAGTCTAAGGTTAGGGTTGTCGTTTCCTAATAGATAACCGAAGTTTAGTACGAGTTAAATTTCGAATATTCAATTAATTACTCATTTAAAATTTAAAAGTCACCGATATATGTTAGTTAGGTCAAACGATAAGGCTAGTAGTCCAATATCGAAACCGGACCAAGCACCTAAGTCTAAGGTTAGGGTTGTCGTTTCCTAATAGATAACCGAAGTTTAGTACGAGTTAAATTTCGAATATTCAATTAATTACTCATTTAAAATTTAAAAGTCACCGATATATGTTAGTTAGGTCAAACGATAAGGCTAGTAGTCCAATATCGAAACCGGACCAAGCACCTAAGTCTAAGGTTAGGGTTGTCGTTTCCTAATAGATAACCGAAGTTTAGTACGAGTTAAATTTCGAATATTCAATTAATTACTCATTTAAAATTTAAAAGTCACCGATATATGTTAGTTAGGTCAAACGATAAGGCTAGTAGTCCAATATCGAAACCGGACCAAGCACCTAAGTCTAAGGTTAGGGTTGTCGTTTCCTAATAGATAACCGAAGTTTAGTACGAGTTAAATTTCGAATATTCAATTAATTACTCATTTAAAATTTAAAAGTCACCGATATATGTTAGTTAGGTCAAACGATAAGGCTAGTAGTCCAATATCGAAACCGGACCAAGCACCTAAGTCTAAGGTTAGGGTTGTCGGTTCCTTCCAATTGTCCTAAATAAAAATAATGAAATTTAAAAAAATAAAAAATAATAATGTGTACGCGCGTGGAAACCAAATTGTTGTTTGGATGGAACGGATATATGCGTGGAGAGCTGTTACTATCTCGTTTTCCAACATAAAACTCTCTGCATATTCTCCTTCTCATCATTAACACCACAAAACACTTACACACAGTTCCATCCTTTCCAATCCAAACTTGAAAAATGACAAAATCGAAGAGAGCAAGGGCTTCATCGTCGAAACCCAGGTTAGATTTTTATTCCTTTTAGTCAAAAAACGCATGTTTTTTTCTCATGTTATTTTGGGAGTTGTGTGTAAATAGCATTCAAAATTGTTGCTACTAACTAGGAAAATTATTAAAAGTTTAGTACCGATATATGCTAGTTAGGTCAAAAGATAAGGCTAGTAGTCCTTCATCGAAACCGGAACAAGCACTTAAGTCTAAGTTTAGGGATGTCGGTTCCTAATTGAAACCGAAGTTTAGTACGAGTTAAATTTTGAATAATAATTAATTAAACTCGTGCATTATTATTGATAGACTTACCGTCAACCCTTACATCTTAAAAAAAAAAAAGTTCCTTCCAATTGTCCTAAATAAAAATAATAAAATTTAAAAAATTAAAAATAAAAATGTTAGTGGTATCTTCGCGTGTAATTCAATCACAGCCATTGGTCCATATGGGAAGGACGTGATTTAGCTTACCCCAACAAATCTGAACTATTGATTTCAATCGTACGGACGATTCGTTTACTCCTTTTAGGCATGGTCTTCATTAAATTATGCTCCCAACTAATCCAGGCCTTTATAACTCCAGGTGTAATACGAAAGACTCACTTCTTCTATTACCAAAACCCTAAATTCCCAAATTTTCCTCACCTGATTTACACCATCACCTTCAACCTCCGTTTGTTTGAGTTAATAATTCAGCAATGTCTTCCTCATCTGTTGCAAACTCCGTGCCAGTCCAAATCCCAGAATGTGGCTGTAGAAAACCAATGAGGATGTACGTATCAAACTCAAACGAAAATCCCAAAAGGAGGTTTTGGAAATGTGCAGCTGCTGGGGTAGGTTTCATTGCAAAATCATTTTATACAACTTACGTTTTTTTTTATTTATTAATAATTTGCATTCTGTTTAGATTGATTTTTGGTTAAAAAAGGTTCTGATGATTGAAATTTCATTTCAATGGTGTCTGTTGTTGGATTCATTCATAGACTGGCAGAAGTTGTAATCTTTTCGATTGGGATGACCTAATTGAAGGCCACCCCCCCTATGTTCGTCCAAATGTTCCTCAAAGAGAACCTGAACCCAGAAATGGTGTGGGTTACCACGATTCAGACATAAATGGTGGATCAAAAAGATGTGGATGCAACTGCTCAGATATGTTAGGGAATGTGGTTGAAATGGTTAAAGAAATTCAACACAAAAAGGGAGAGAAGATGAAGATGAAACTAGACAATGAGAGGAAGACATCCAAGATGTTTAGAAACTTGCTGGTTTTTTCCTGGATTTTGTTCTATGTATATTTGAAAATGTTTGCTTAATTAAGTTAATTTCTATTTTACATGTTTTGTGTGATGTTTTATTGTAATTTCTAAATTTTTAAGATATGATCATTGATGAATTTAATATTTAAATTTTTTTAAGGTTGCTTTGTTAAAACAACTTTTAAATGAACATAGGGATAAGATTGTTTAGTGGAGTGAATATAGGCATAAGACATAGGATGTTGCGTGATTATAGGTGTATGGAGTGATTATAGCATGTTTCAACTTCCAAAACTGACTAATATTGAGAAAGTAGTCCTATTTACTGAGCATCAGTAACAACATTAACATTTTTTATTTTTTTAAAAAAAATCAGACACAAAAGTAGACATATTCACGGGCAACTCATATGTTATGTTGCATACGTGCGAGTACCGTACTACAAAGTACCAGGCGCAATATCGTATGCGTACCGGTACCGGTATCCGGACTACGCTACGGTACTAATATGATTAAATGATACAAACCTTAGAATTTTGCTTAAATGATACAAACCTTAAAATTTTGGAATAAACTCCCAAAACCTTACAATTTTATGAATTGTAATCCAAAACCTAATAAATCAAACACAAGACACATATATGTCATTCCAAAATAAGTTGATAACCACATGAGTGATTGCAAAATGCGGTCCGGCTACTACTAAAAGTAGCAATTGTTACACTTAAACCAAAAACATAAAAACATAACATAATATACATCACAGCAGGAGATAAAAACATTAATCTAATATAACTCATTCAGTCATTAAACACTAAACATAATACATCCAGAAAACAGAACATCATTCAACGGGTGCGATCTTTGCGGATTAAGTTAACATCCATAACATTTGGAGGGTTTTCCACAGCAAAAATCAGCAGGTCACCAACTTTAGGCTTGTGATCATTCAGATAATCATACCAACCAGTAGCAATATATCTCTCATGCTTGCCTCGTCCCGGATTCAAAATAGCACATTTATAGATACGGTTGGTCTGTCGAGATCGCAGCTTAATCTCAGACTTTGCCTGCATACAAACCTCCACAACCCGAGCTGGAAGATGCTGGACGAAATTTGAAAAAAAAAATTAGGACAACAATGTTATTAATAAAGTTAAGACAAATAAATTTTAAACTAATCAAATCACCAATACTCACCAGTGTTTGTTTGTTCTTCAAGTTTTGAATAGCTCGGGTAACCGGAGCTACCCATTCACAACAACTATTACCACTGCCCTGAACCGCAGCACTCTTGCCCTGAACCGAAGCATTCATTCCCTGTACTGCAGCACTCTTGCCCTGCATCCTTCCATTCCTAGTACCCTTAACCATTGGACCCTCCTCGTCATCACTCAAGCAAATAAGATCCTCAGGCTCAATTTTTACCCTTTTCAGGGATTGTTTCCTAATTCAGCATAAACAAGTTTTGAATAAACATCATCTTTTATCATGTTTTAACCAAAAATAGTTAATTTAATCCAAACACATGTACATAGAAGACAACAAACTTAAATTTCTTTATTGAATCTAAGCAGCATTTTTCCTTATTCTAAGTTATTAAAAAAACTAATTATTGGGTAAAAAAATTCTTTTTTATTCTTCCGTAAACAAAAAAAAAAAAAAAACAAATTCAAACCCTAGAACATGTTAAACAACAACAACTACATGCATCAGAGAACACTTCGATCTCTCTGAACACGCAAACTAATTATAAGAGAAAGCCAAACACATGCAACGAAAACGCCAATGTATGTTGCAAAGGGTGTACCTGTTTTGCGACGAAGACGCCATTGATAGTTGTCGAAAAACAAGCTTTGAATCGGAGATACGTTTGGGACGAAAACGAATCGATTTGAAGCAAAGTGGAAGTGAAGACAGTGAAACGTTGTGTGGAAGGGGAAGAGAGAAATAGTAAAGTGGAGAAAGGCGTGACCTTTCGTAACCACGTGTGTTTGTATTTGTGGGAAATACAAAACTTTACACTGCTTATCAAATGGGCCTGGGCCTATTAGTTGGTGTATTCATTATAGCGGGGGTATTAATATAAACATGGCCCAATTAAGCAACCAATTAAGGTATTGTCGGTTCCTAATAAATAACCGAAGTTTAGTACGAGTTAAATTTCGAATATTCAATTAATTACTCATTTAAAATTTAAAAGTCACCGATATATGTTAGTTAGGTCAAACGATAAGGCTAGTAGTCAAATATCGAAACCGGACCAAACACCTAAGTCTAAGGTTAGGGTTGTCGTTTCCTAATAGATAACCGAAGTTTAGTACGAGTTAAATTTTGAATAATAAATAATTACTCATTTAAAATTTAAAAGTCACCGATATATGTTAGTTAGGTCAAACGATAAGGCTAGTAGTCCAATATCGAAACCGGACCAAGCACCTAAGTCTAAGGTTAGGGTTGTCGTTTCCTAATAGATAACCGAAGTTTAGTACGAGTTAAATTTCGAATATTCAATTAATTACTCATTTAAAATTTAAAAGTCACCGATATATGTTAGTTAGGTCAAACGATAAGGCGAGTAGTCAAATATCGAAACCGGACCAAGCACCTAAGTCTAAGGTTAGGGTTGTCGTTTCCTAATAGATAACCGAAGTTTAGTACGAGTTAAATTTCGAATATTCAATTAATTACTCATTTAAAATTTAAAAGTCACCAATATATGTTAGTTAGGTCAAACGATAAGGCTAGTAGTCAAATATCGAAACCGGACCAAGCACCTAAGTCTAAGGTTAGGGTTGTCGTTTCCTAATAGATAACCGAAGTTTAGTACGAGTTAAATTTCGAATATTCAATTAATTACTCATTTAAAATTTAAAAGTCACCGATATATGTTAGTTAGGTCAAACGATAAGGCTAGTAGTCAAATATCGAAACCGGACCAAGCACCTAAGTCTAAGGTTAGGGTTGTCGTTTCCTAATAGATAACCGAAGTTTAGTACGAGTTAAATTTTGAATAATAAATAATTACTCATTTAAAATTTAAAAGTCACCGATATATGTTAGTTAGGTCAAACGATAAGGCTAGTAGTCCAATATCGAAACCGGACCAAGCACCTAAGTCTAAGGTTAGGGTTGTCGTTTCCTAATAGATAACCGAAGTTTAGTACGAGTTAAATTTCGAATATTCAATTAATTACTCATTTAAAATTTAAAAGTCACCGATATATGTTAGTTAGGTCAAACGATAAGGCTAGTAGTCCAATATCGAAACCGGACCAAGCACCTAAGTCTAAGGTTAGGGTTGTCGGTTCCTAATATATAACCGAAGTTTAGTACTAGTTAAATTTCGAATATTCAATTAATTACTCATTTAAAATTTAAAAGTCACCGATATATGTTAGTTAGGTCAAACGATAAGGCTAGTAGTCAAATATCGAAACCGGACCAAGCACCTAAGTCTAAGGTTAGTTAGGTCAATCGTTTCCTAATAGATAACCGAAGTTTAGTACGAGTTAAATTTTGAATAATAAATAATTACTCATTTAAAATTTAAAAGTCACCGATATATGTCTATTAATATAAAATAAATTTAAATATCAAATTAACTACAACTTTACAAATCATTCAAAATGAAATAATTAAAACATAAAATTGGAAATAATAATGTGAAAAAAGACACCAACAGGATTCGAACTCCTGCCAGGTCTTTCCATGTTAAACGCCCTAACCACTGCACCAAATCAATTAATTTGTTATTCTTTCGCGCATCAAAACATAAATAACACAAATACTTAGATAGCCTGCTTCAACATATGCCTTGCTCTCTTTTTTTTTTTTTTTTCTCTTTAACAAATGGTTTCAGTAATAGTATTAACAAACATTATGTCCCAAAATTCAATCACAATTTAACAATACCTTAAAAAAAATAATTTCTAGTTCAATTCTTTCCAAATCTCAATGTAAATGTACATTAAAAACAAAAAACTTAGTTTCAAAATATCATAAACATTACAGCCCAAATCTCAAATTCGATCACATAGTACATCCAACACATTTAATATATAAAACAAAACCTCATTGTTTACCATCAGCAGATTTCATCACCTGTTGTAACAGACCATAACACGAAGTTGAATTTGCACCAACATTCATTCCATACAGTTGGTATAGAGGTGGTACATGTGGTACAGAAGTTACATGTTGTGCAGGTGGAACATGTTGTCCAGATGGTACGTGCATCTGTTGCATAACCGGATGTAACATAGGAATCATATGTTGAAATCCATACATCGGAGTGAATTGCCCGGTCGCACTAGTAACATCAATATGTGTTGGTGTTGACACATTAGCGCCACGCTCTTTCAATTGCACCGAACATTTATTTCTCTTTTGCACAATACTTTCACAAAGGTCTTTCGGTAGCTCTGAACATTTCTTCTTTTTTGGTGCCACACTACTTTCGCAAAGGTCTTTCGGTTGCTCTGCACATTTCTTCTTTTTCTGTCGCACACTACTTTCACCAACGTCAACCGGTAGCTCTGAATTTATGTCTTGCACACTACTTTCAGCGTTGCAACTTTTTTTTCTCTTTTTATCCTGTTTATAACAATAAAAAAGAAATTTTACTACAAATATAAAACAATATAATTAATAAAACATATTATATGATTCGAAAGATAAACAATCAAGAATTATTAAAATTACCGAACAAGTCCTCGCATTATGAGTTGTACTCTTGCAATGAGTACAATGCCTGAGAGCTTTTGCGTCATTCTTTTTTTTCTTTGGAGCACCTTTACTCTGAACCGGGATAGGATCACCAACAACTGACTTTTGTGTTCCAATAGGATCCTCAACACTGCAATATTTTTTTTTTAAATTCATGAGGTCATCCATAATGTCACCATACACACCATTCTTTTTAGAAGCTTCTTTGCAAAATGATGTCAGAACAGAACAATATGCACCAAAACGGGCAAGCTCAATCACATCGGAATCAACTGGATCATTAACATCCACCATGTTCAAATAATCAATTTTAGCATCCTTGGTCCATCGCGACAATACCAAAGTGCTAGGAATGTGATCAACATGTTCTTCCTTCATCACATGAAAAATATGAGAACAAGGAAGTCCACGAGAATCAAACAACCTGCACGAACATTGGAATGTATCACCATCGTAAACAACTGTTCTTTCATACGCATCCCGACAATATTTAGTCAAAGTATAAAACTTTGTATCTCCAATTTCCTTTTTATGCTTAACAATCAATTCACCGGCCTTCATAATTTCTTCTTTCACTTCTTTGAAAATCTCCGCTGTATAGATTTTAGCGGCATTGCTCTCAATCAAACGTAGTTGAGTTGTCAACACAGGTTCTGAAAACTTTGACTTAAAATCTTCAACAAGTTCATTGTTTCTGTAGCCTCTTAGAGCCTGCTCAAAATTTTGCATAAATTCAAAGATGCATCCTTTCTTTCTTACATAACTCTTTATTATTGCATTGATTGCTTCACATTGGGACGTAGTTCTTATACGTCCAAAAAACTTATCCCGCAGGTATGCAGTTGCCCATAGTAACTTGTTCTCGTAGGTTTTGATAACCCACGGATGTCCTTCAACTCCATTTTCTTTAATCATCTCTGACCAATACTCTTCAAAATCATCCTTTGAAAAATTTGAGAACATGGCTTTTTTAAATCCCTTCAGAAAACCTGAATTCTTCACATTCTCACCTGCATTCTTATTCAAATGCCAGGCACATAACCGATGAGTCGAATCGGGGAAAACCTCTTTTATAGCCTCCCTCATAGCCCCATCTCCATCTGTCACCACAGCTTTTGGGCGTTTATTTTCCATACACTCCAAAAAACAATTCAACACCCACTTATACGTCTCCGTGGTTTCATCTGATACCAACGCAGCGCCAAAAATTATTGTTTGGGAATGGTGGTTACAACCTGAAAATATAACCAGCGGGAGGTTGTATTTGTTCCTCTTGTATGTTGTGTCAAATGCAACCACATCTCCAAAACAGAAGTAGTCAGATCTACTGGTCCCATCAGCCCAAAAAAGAGACTTCATCCGTCCATTGCTAGTGTCAGCAGCATATTCAGCATAGAGCATGGGATCAGTAGCTGACTTTGCATTAAGATAATGTAGCGATGCGGCAACATCACCATCTTTAACAATATCACGCATTTTTTTATCAAAATAATTATAAAGATCTTTCTTCGTAAACCCAACACCACCATATCCACCCTTCTGAGCAACCATGTACCCCATAATATGACAAGTTCTAATTCCACGTGACTGCATACCATCAACCTGAGCTCTATCTGCTTCGCTAATCTTACGATAAACCGGGTGTAAGTGCACAAACCTAGCTGATGTTAATTCATGGTTATGAGTCTCTTCAAACACAGACACTACAAATCTACCCTTATCGGCTTTGTATGTCACACGAAACCTAGCCGTGCATTTCGTACGTGTCAAACGTCGGTGCTCTCTTTTCCTATCTAACCTAGATATGTGTCTCTTATCTCGTAAACCTTGTCTACTGCATACAAAAAGCTTGTTTGTTATTATTTTACTACCATCAGGCCCTATTTTTTTCTTATCATCACTTTTCCTAACGGAAAAACCTTTACATTTACCGTATTGATAATAAAATTCATAAGCTTCGTCAACACTACCAAAATCCATACCACGAATTTCATCAGCAGTCATAGAATTAATACGTACCGCTCTTTCACCTATAGATGCTTCATCAGCAAAATCATGGTCATTGCCATCATCATCATCATCATCATCATCACCATCATCATGGTGGTCACCATGATCATCGCCATCATCTGACCTATCATGCCCACTGGATGCCGAATAGCTGGAATTCTCATCATCAGATGTATGACTATCAGTTGAACTAACTTCATTAGAATCAACATCTAGAGATTCATCAAATTTTACCATTGTTGTGAACCTAAAACACAACAATTGTCACCATCAATAACAATACCACCAAAATTCCTAAACAAAATGAAAGGTAACTAACACAACTGAAAATCAAATTTATACTCACACAACTAATTTTATACAGAAAACAAATTAAAGCTAATTCCCAAATTGAAAATCAAAATTAATTCTTAATAACTAATTACAAATAAAACTGCAATTCAATTTCAGCATGAACCCTAACTCCCAAACGAAATCAAACTGATTTTCTGCATAAACCCTAATTCCCAAATTGAAATCAAATTAATTCTTAATAACTATTACTGTTTCGTATTTACCTTAGCAACTGCACACGCAATCTTCTTTCACAAACTCGCCGTCGAATGGAGTTCCGTTCAAACTCAGGTGAAGGAAAACAATGAACTAGCAAAGTCTGTTCGTCCAGCAATTGCGACCGTTTTGGAGGTTAATGTTGTTGTTTACACTTTGTTGGGGATGAAAACAAGTTCAGGAAAACGAAACCAATGTTGGTGATGAAGACGATGAAGACGATGAAGTTCAGAAGAAGTAAAACAATGAACTTTGATTCAAAAATAATTACAACGATTATTTTGTCATGTTGTTTTTTATTTAATTTTAGTTTTAAATTTAGTTTTAATTTAGTTTTAATTAATTTACAAAATTAACAAAATATAATATTGGGGTAATTGTGTAAGTTTTAATATGTAAGGGACTTAGTTGAAATATTAAAAGATGGTAAGTTCCATGGTAAGTATCATACATAAAGGTTGTACCATATCATTCAAAGTTGGTCAACATTGCATCCTCATTGGCCAGTTTTGGAATGTACCAAAACATTCCAACTAAGGAATGTACCATAGAATTTTCCATATTAGGATATGTCTTCTTTTCTTTTTATCCCTATATATGATGAGGTCAGAATTTTATGATTTACTTAAAGAAATGAAATTATCATGATTAATTTTATGAACATTTATATATATCTACATTATCGAGTCTTGTCATATAGCATTAGATATTTGATTGGAATTTAGTGCAACATGATGTAATTGATTATTTGTCCTAAGTGGACAAAATATCAATCTTAGTTTTGACAAAATGCTTAGCACATAAAGTTAGTGACTAACTAAGATGAAGATAGTTGGTGGTTCAAGTTTCTTATGGAAAATGACTTTTGACATTGAATTAAGAATAAAATAATTGATTGTAATTATGCTAAAAAGATGAAAAGTATTTTTCATAAAGTTACTTTCACATGCCATGAATGAGACCCTAGTATTATTATTGGTTTTGTAGCTGCTAAGAGAAAAAGGACATATTTCAATAATGTAGCCGCTAAGAAAACTAGATAGAATAAATATAGTGGTTACTGTAAAAGCATAGTTTTACTAGTTAAGTACACCATGCCAATTCTCATGGCATTTTTCTATTAACTTGGCTAAAGCCAAAAATAATTAGTAAGCTATAGTGCCTTTATTTCCTATCAGAAATAGAAACACAAAAAATGTAAAAAGTACAAAGGAATAAAACACTTTCATATTAAAAAATAGTTTAAATATGTTTTTAGTTCTACAAATATATCACTTCGTCAAAAAAAATATATATCACTTTTTTTTTTAATTTGTGAGAAAAAAAATTGTTTACTTTTTATCTAAATAAAGCTAAATTGTTGTCTTTTTAAGTATTGGCAAGTCCCAAAAATATCTTTTGTACATTTGAAAATTCAAATTGTGTGTGGTGTTCAGATGTGGTGGAGAGCGAGACACATCTTTTTGGAGAATGCCCTTATTATTACTATATACATTGTGATATAAGATTTTTAATTGGTTCGCTTTGACCTCAGTGGTGCCTTGTGACCCCTTTGCGTTGTTACAAACATTTTGTTTTGGTAATGCAAATGAAAAACGGCTCAATAGGGTTCTTCTAGTGTGACATGCGGTTGCGTGGTCCATTTGAAGAGCAAGAAATGATTCAATTGGTTTTCTTTTTATATTTCTCAACATGGACCAGTTTGAATATTTATTCATTCCAATATTTATTAATACAAGGTATACAGAACAGGTGTGGTTCAAGAAGAGTAAATGACACAGGAAACTAAGTTGCTTAAAAAATTGAAGAAAGAAGTTAAGTTAGAGATGGCAACATCCTTAGCAGGGTAATACTTTTTTTTACATTAAAAAATGGAGATAAAAAATGGCTGTTGCTGCTAAATAATTGTCCATCAAAACTAATACATCAAGTATCAAAACAGAAGGAATCAAACTTCAAGCACTCCAAAAATCAAGCTTTTTACCACTTTTCAGGTTGACTTTATGGATCAATTGTTTATAAACTTTGGTGAAAATAATCTAATTGTGTTGAAGCCAAAAGCCATGTTTCCTCATGCATTCAAGAAGAGGGAAACATTTAGAAACTGGAAAGGCAAAATTAATAAGATTGAACTCAAGAAGCCTCATAAGAACACATGATTAGATCAACTTATAAGTGATGTTTATCCTAGACAGCGGAGGATGTTGACTGAAATTTTAGATGAAGCCATATTTATTATAAGTATTAGTAACATTTAATGTAAAGAACAGATTCGCATTTTGCCGTAGTGGTAAAAGTCGCTACCTTTTACTTAATATTCACCGTGCACTTAACTAGAGAATTATCGTGGCACATCCCTGCCCTAGAGAAGATCCACCCATGATCCTAGATGATTATGGGGTTACTTTACCATTTTAATTGAAATTTGAACTACTGTAAGTAAAAATGATCAGTTCCAACTTCCAAGCACATAAGCAAAAATCATAGCGACTGAGAGAATGAGGATGATGGTCCTAAACTACATTAGGCAATTCTATAACATAAACATTCTGATGCACAATAACATGATGCTAATACAGATAACAGAATGCCGTGTTGCGTAATGCATTTCAACAAAGTCTCAATTTAAGTGCATCGATTTATCATCGAAAACTATAAAAGAAAGTCAACTTGAACAGTTCGAACTTGGAACATTATTATGCCTCAAAAATATGAGGGAATCCGGAATTCTAGTCAAACAAGAAATACAGAACTAAGTAAACATGAGCTTATTGTGTTCTTTTAAGCAGGATTTACCCAGAAACTAATTTACTTAAGTTCATCTAGCATAGAGAAATTAACCCCACAATGGAGCAAGATTAGAATTTTAAACAAGCGCCTTACATCAGGCACTGAAGTCTTGTATAGAATCAAACAATGTACAACTCACCTCTATAGGACACGACGCAGATGAGACAAGTCTTTCACAATAGAGGATCCCAATTTTAGTCGAAGAATTCACAACCATATGTGCCGATCAATCACATATGCTTCCACCAGTATCTATCGAGGGTATTTATTGCCATCTGCAGAGACACTCTGCCATGAATACCAATTCAAAACTTCTCAAACCGTAACACTCCGAATTACATTGAGCTGCAGCCGAATTCCCATACATCAATGGGATAAATCAACATAGACGAAGCCATACAGATAACTACTGATTCATAAACAGGCATAAGCATACTCCCACCCAAAAGTGACATCAAGATGAATATCGATCACCAAAAGCCGACAGAGAACATATAGACCGTCATGAACAAGGTAATTACAGAAGCAGTTTTCTTTTCTACAAGGACACCTTAAAAACCGCTGGAGCTTTTAGATCCGAATACTTTAACTTCAATATAGACTCCATAACCAATTAGTAACATTAACACCAACACCAAAATTACCAATGACTCTAACAGAAATTAACAACGACGAACCTGACCAGACAGATTAAATACACCACCAATGATTCAACATTAATCAACTCAATACAATTAAAGGTGCTATGCAATGCAACTAAGGAGACAGATCAGATCAGATCATATCACTATATTGTATATATAAATTATAACCCAAATTCAATCATCTCCAGTTGGAAACAAAGTAAGAACCTTTCTCCCTCCTGATGCATTAGCTGATTCCATATCCTCCACATAACCACCAACAGGGCTATGATGTATTTGTGTCCCAATCCTATGAAGCTGCTGCTGCTGATGTTGATTCTGATGTTGATTCTGATGTTGATTTTGATGTTGCTGTTGATGCTGTTGCTGTCTAGACAAGAAAGGATTCTCAAAGTGTCCATTTGGCGGCGACCCAAAATGTCCAACCGGCCGGTTATACTGAGCAGCAGCAGCAGCAGCCATTTGTTGCTGATGGTGAATAGCAGGAACAGGAACAAAAGGCATAAAATGATCCGAATTCGGCCTCGCAACCGGATGAAGAAAATGCGGCGGAACAGGCGAGCTAGCAAATAAATGATCAGTAGCAGGGTCATTACCACCACCGGAACCACCACCTGAACCACCACCTCCACCAGAAGAAATTCCCTGCATGCGTTTCAAATAAAGCCTATACTTTTGCAAGTGACTCGCCACGTTTTCTCTTGTTAAACCATCAACACTCATAAGCTGCATTATCGTCTTTGGAACAGCGTTTTTGATTCCAAGATGTGCCACTGCATCAACAAAACGTTTGTGGAGTTGTGGGGTCCATACAAGACGAGGTCTTTTGAGTGTTCTAGCTGGTTCTTCTCCGGCTGTACCAGAACCAAGTTCACCAGAATCGGCGAAATCGGTTGAAGAAGGAAGTGAAGAAGGTTGAGGTTGTTGTTGTTGATTTTGATGATTTTGATGATGTTGTTGTTGTTGTTGTGGGTTTGAGTGATTAATGTTGTTAAGTGGGTTATTATTATTGTTGTTGATGTTGTTTCTGATGTCAAAAGCTATAGCAAGATCAGGGGTGATTAGGGTTTGTGATAAAGGCATGAGTTCTTCAGGTGAAGGGAGTTGTTCTTCCCATCTTGAAAACCAATTTGAATCGTCTTCTCTCATTGTTGGGGTTGTGATGAGTGAAGAAAAGATTGAATTTTTGAAAGTGGGTGTTTTAGTAATTTGATTATGGTGGTTGTGATGGTGGTGGAGATTTTGAGATTTGATGATGAAATTGTGAAGAGAGAATCTGATTGTAGAATTTGATTGAGTTGGGGGAGACAACGAGGATAGAGAGAGAGAGAGAAGGGGGCGGATGATTGTGATTGGATTGGAGTGTAGTGGGAGGGTGGAGAGAGGTTCGAGGTGGATCTTGTTTTTTCTCTTTCTTTTCTTTTCTTTTTCTTTTATATATTGTGATTTTCTTGCTTATCTCTATCATTTTTTTTTTTTTAGGTTTTACTACAATTTCGATTCAAAATTTATATTCATTGAATAATTAATTAATGTATTTAGTAATATATTAAAGGCTTAATTAATAAAATGGTCCCTTAAAGATATTTTTGGTTTTAGATTGGTCCCTTAAAGAAAAAAAGGTTCAAATAGGTCCCTTAAAGAAAAAAAAGTCCGAATAGGTCCCTTAAAGACATCTCCGTTAATCAGTTTGGTCCCTAAAAAGAGGTCTAAACAGGACCAAACTGATTAACGGATATGTCTTTAAGGGACCTATTCAGACTTTTTTTTCTTTAAGGGACCTATTTAGACCTTTTTTTCTTTAAGGGACCAATATGAAACCAAAAATGTCTTTAAGGGATCATTTTATTAATTAAGCCTATATTAAAAATTAGATTAGATATATTGGTTATTAATAATTCATCTGGTTTCATATATAGTAAAATTTGACTTTTTAGATTTATTAAAAAGTAATGTATTTGGTCAATAATATAGACTAGATACATTACTTTTCAATGAATCTAAAAAGTCAAATTTTACGGCATTATATTTCTTCAATATAACCATTGAATTCTGATCGTGTCTGATCAGAAGTGTGCGACCGCACCAGCGTTGATGACGGTGAAGCCCCTGTTAAAGCGGAGGGGGGTTGTGTAGTAAGGATTTCTTTAGCTAAAATATACGTACCTTGGAAGTGAAATGTGTTCACGTATATATAGCCCCCAGCGCAGGGCCAAGGCCCTTGATGGCATTTAAGGCCATCAAGTGGCTGCCGGAAAACGGCTAAGGAGCCTTGATGTGCAGTTAATGTTCATCATTCCGGTGGTTTGACGTTACAGAAGCCATAGAGAAGTAACCGTTGGTGTCCCGAGCGTTTATGGTATGTCCGGAGGTTAGGCGCTGTCTCGACTACACAAGCTCGTTGACTTGTGTTCCGAGCGTCTAAGCTCGGCCCAGAACAAATTCAAATATCTCAGTCAGTAGATCAACTCCATAAATTTTTATACAAATTCAAAAAATTGTGGAGTTGATCTACTCAATAAGATCTTTGAATTCAACGGTTGAATTGAAGAAATATAATGTCGATATCTAGTTATTAAGCGGAGTAAGTCAATAGATATTTACTCCTGGAGTCAACGGATCCCTCCTCTTTGTTTATAATTAAGGTTGAAGTAGTATTTGTTCAGTTTCAAAATGATGGTAGTAGAAAATTGAAATTGATATAGTATACTCCGTGAGTCTTTACTACCTCCGTCCCATTTTATAAAAGCTACTTTGATTAAATGATACTATTCACTTATCTTGTTTTGACCATATTTTTTAATAATATATAGATTTAAATATTAGCATATAAGATCTTGTTTGATTTGTTTTGATGAGTATTTTCAAAATATCAAGTTTTTATAATTTTTACTAATACAGAATTAAATATATTAGTGATCAAAATTGTGCGTTAGCATACGTGTAGTGGCCAAAGTAGTGCTTATATTTTGCGACGGAGAGAGTAAATTATAAGGCAAAAAACAAAAATCACGCTTATTAAGAAAAAGTAAAATACGATAATTTGAAATATGTTTTTGTGACTTTTTCTTGTAATAAGTTGCATAGGAAAATATAAAAGTTATTCTTATTGGTTGTTGTTTATTGAGAAAAGAGGAGAGAGAGAGAGAGAGAGAGAGAGAGAGAGAGAGAGAACATTCTTGAAAAATCCTTATAATTTGGGACAAAAAATAGAGTTTTTTCCCTTATAATTTGGGACGGAGAGAGTATTAATTAACTAGTAGAAAATTCGTGCTACAATACAGATTGTGAGTCAATGTGTTTCACACATATAGGAATAAAATAGGAGTGGTAGAAAATGTTATTATAAAATAAAATAAAATATAGAAAAATTATATTAAAAAAATTGCACCTCATATAAATTACAAAAAAAGTTCCATGTAAAAATTTCATAATTAAGATAGGTCTCGTATTATATGATGAGTGAATGTTGTTCAATTTCATTTTTGTGGTGTAGTGTTGCGTTTGATCCGGTGGTTGAACCCCTGTTGGGGTTGTGCAACATTTTGTTCTCATCTCTTTAAGAACACCAATTTTGGTTCAACGAGTTCGGTGCAGCCTCCGTTTTCGGCGGTAGTTCATGATTTGTTCGTGGTTTTCATTTGGTTGTTGTTGCTTTTGTTGACGTCGCGACCGCCCCATCTCTCTCCAGTTTTTCCTTTGACATCACGATATGTCGTCGTTTGTTGTTGTGTAGTTTCTGAATTGGGGATGTTCTTAAATCCGTTTTCAATCCTTCATAATTGAATTCAAACTATATGACTTGAAAAAGTCTTTGATGATTGTTGTGTTATTTTGTAGGGGTCTATTGGTACGGGTCTGTTGGTACGTGAATCGGTCTGTGTTAACAGTCGATTCATTTGCATTTTGAGTTTGTGTGGATGGATTTTCAGATTGGTTGAATATCCTTATCATTGGATGTTAGAACGCTTTACTTAAAAAATATGTTTTGCTTGTTGTTGTTCGTTGCAGAGAGTTTGTTGCTTCTTGGATCGGTTCCATGTTGATGATTGGTCCATACACTAGATTGTAGACTTCTAATTAATGATTGCTAGCATTAACTAGAAGTTGGCTTTGTTTCAATTGTTTGAGATGTCCTAGACTTTTGTGTGGTCTCGCTAGATTAGATTTATGTTCCCCAATTTTGCATATATATACTTTTTTTCGTTTTTATTTAATATATTTAGGAGATATATGTTCTTTAAAAAAAATATAGGTCTCGTATAATTCTTTAACACAAGGCCACAATCAAACAAAAAATATTAAATTAACCTAAACAAATATTTGTCCCGTATTTATTTTATGAGGAGGGATCCGTTGATTTTAGGAGTAAGTCTTCTTTGACTTACTTCGCTTAATAACTCGATATCGGCATTATATTTCTTCAATCCAACCGTTGAATTCAAAGATCTCATTGAGTAGATCAACTCCACAAATTTTTATAAAAATTCAAGAAATGTAGTTATGTATTCAGACTATTGAAATTCAACGATTTTTTTAAAAGTTTGTCGTACGTTCAATTGAAGTTATCAAAAAAAGTATCAAACGGTTTAAATCAATATCGATCGATGAGGGATTGAAGATATTGCACTTTGATTATAATATTTTTTTTGTTTTTTCCATTGTAGATAAATAAATGTAAGATACTATCATATCTTGTTTTAAAACTTTTTTTAAGAAATAATTTGCTCAACTTAGATTTACATGTATATATTTTGATTTTCAATTTATATCCTTTATAAATATATAGCCGTGTCGATATCATATATTTTTTATATTAGTGATATCGCCGTCTGTGTCCGTGCTTCAGAGGATAATACCCTTGAAAAATGATTTGCGAAAGTAATAGAATTTGGTAGTATTTATAAAATTGTATTTATGCATTTCTTTTTCATTGCTACCCCACCTTAATTGGGATATTTTGATTCAGCAGCCCCTCAAGTCCCAATGACTTGTATCATTAAGAGAAAAAAAAATTTAAAACATGAAGCTTGAAAACGTCAATTTATTTTTATTTTTAAGACAAATATTTTTTTCTTAAAATTTGACACAATATTTTTTTTTTTACAATATCATTATTGAAGATCGAACCTATAACATTATACATATTATTCAAATCTCTCACAACTAACCGGATCTAATGGCTTAAAAATTTGACACAATTAAAAGCAACAAATGAACTAATTCTTCCTTTACAATAAAGTGTTGGCAATATGATCCATTTATATTACATACGAATAAATGTTAAATGGACACAAATTTCCCAAAAACACGGGTTCCCTTTGTGGTTTTTTGTGTTTTACATAATTCATGTAAGATTTTTCCAAAAAAAAATAGCTCATGTTAGTTGTATAGTAACATCGTTACATACCAATATATTATCTTACAAGTTACATCACATCTTATTTAATTAGAGGCCGTTTGTTATAGTTTATTTTAGAAAAAAATTACTTTTTTATAAAAATAATCACTTTTAATTGTTTTGTATCTGTTTGTTATAGATTTTTAAAATAATTAGAAGCTAAAAATAATCATAAAACAGCTAAAAATGAGAAGTTACTAAGAGTAGCTTATAAAATAATAGATTTTTTTTAGAGGAGAGAGAAAAAAAATGTTAAAATAAGAAAGTTATTTGTAATTAAAAAAATCACTTTTATAAATTGTATCCAAACAAACTAAAGATTGTTTTATTTAAAAAAAGTGATTTTTATTATAATAAACAAACACAAAGTAAATTCAATTTTTCTAAAAATCTCTAAAAACTAATCTCTAAATTATTTTACATCAAAATCACTATTTTTTTAATCTATATCTAAAAACAAAATTTATTAATCAAATAATAAAAATAATCTTATATTACATAATAAAATACTTGTCTCACTCTCACTACCAAAAAAATATTTATCTCACTTGTACATCATACAAATTTAATCTTTTTTACAATAACACACCTCTTTATATTATTAGGCTGAAAACGATGCCACCAGAAGTTTTGGAAGAGTATAGTAAGGATGAAATGTACGGGCATGGGAAAGAGTTGAGATGAAGAGGAGAGATATAAAAAGATTCTTCACTTTTGTGGATTTTTGTTTTGTGTAAAGAGAATAAATTAAATTGTTGAGCTGGTGTGTGAGATAGGAGGATACATGCACAAGGAAACTTAATGGGTGATGTTTTGTTTTTTTGCCATTAATTAGATTAGATGAGATTTAATAATTACACACAAGAGTCCAGATCTAAAATAAAATAACAAAAGGACAATCCATAATTAATGGGTGAAACATATATAACATATTTTCTAAGGCAATTGGACAAGTGCAACAACTCTAGAGCCACTAGGTATAAGTTCAAATTCAACTATATCCATGTATAAATCTTGATTTAACAACTCCATAATTATTATTTGTACAGTTGCTATAAAAATCCAATCTCAATTGGGCAGATTTCATTTTTGTATTTGGGTCTTCTGATGTGTGGTAATGCTTGTAGACATTCTTTTTGGGTCCCTCTGGTTGAAAAATATAAAGGTAAATTGTTTCGATGGAAAAGTTGTAATTTATCGATGGGAGGTCGATTAGTTTTGCTTCAATATGTTTTGTTCTCAATTTCGATTTATTTTCTTTCCTTCTTCAAGGTTTCGACTAGTATTATTTTTTTAATTGAGTCTATTTTTAAAGCATTTCTTTGGGATGGGAGTAAGGAATTTAGGAAAATTAATTGGATTAAGTGAGAATAAATTTGTCTTGAGTTGTAGAGAAGAGGTTTGGGGGTTCGTAGAGTGAGGGAGTTTAATTTATCTTTACTTGGTAAGTGGTGTTGGAGATTTCCGGTGGAATAAGATGGTTTGTGGTGTAAAGTGTTGGTGGCTAAGTATGAGAGTAGGGATGAACAAGTAGATAGTGGTGTTTGTGGTGTAAGAGGTTTAAATAGGGTGTTGAGAGTGTTGAATGATTGGAGGAGGTATGTTGAAGATGATGTGGAGGAGGGAAGAGTTGAAAATTTTCAACTGTGTTGAACCTGACAAAGAGGGACACGCGGCGCGCTTTTTGTGGCTGAAAACTGGCGCGTGCAGTACACGCACGGTAGAGAGAGTGAGGAGCAGACGGACGGAGAGAGAAAGAATTGAATGGGATACGTGTTATAATCTGATTGGCTGAGCGGATTTTTATCACAATAATACTTTGAACTCAATTATTTGATCGCATAATAATCATTGGAGAGAGTAAAAGTTGAATGAGTGTTAAATGATTAAGTGGAAGAAAGATAAAATGATATAGAGTGTTTAAAAGTGAAAAAATAATGTTGAAGATGGTTAACCATTGCACATAGTCTAATAAAAAGAATGTGGGGGTTAAAGAAATAATAATAAAAAAAGGATCAATAGCAATGAGTGTGAGAAATTAAATTAATGACATGAAATTAACTAGGCCCTAAATTAAATAATAAAAAAGAATGAAGTATAAAGTGAAGAAGGATGGTTTATTTGGAGAGTTGGAACAGAAACCATGAAATACACTCAGAAAGGAACACTGTTGCAAGTGGGATACCTGTTGGGTGCAGAAATTGATTTATACCTCAATCAAACACAGACACACAGATTTGCATTAAACAAATCTGAGATGGAAACACAAGACGCATGAAAGGATATCAAATTTGTCTACCTATTATTAGTAAAAAGAAAAGAGCACACTTATTGTCCCTAGAAAGTGCATGTTTCCTTTTTGCAGCATTGACAATAGTATTATTGGACCAATAGAATCAAACTAAAATATGATCATAAAAGGATATTTATTCATTGTACTGTTACTATAGTACTATACCCATGTGCTACCCATGTTTTCAACTTCAAAAATACCAGTATATATCATGACAGGTGTGTGTAGTGTATCTCTTCTATCATTAACATTTTGGCATTTATAACAAACAAACACATTATACTATTGCTCTATTATTTTGTTCTCATCTCTTGGGCTTTATATTATTTTACTTTTCTACTCTACCAATAATATGTTGGAAATCTTATACCAGAGTGTCTGAACTTTAAAGTTACAACTGAAATACTCCTTCGTCCCAAAATATAAAAGTTATTTTGATTAAATATATTATTCATTCATCTTGTTTTAACCGTATTTTTCTAATAACATATAAATGTAAATATTAATATATGAGATCTTGTTTGATTTGTTTTGATGAGTATTTTTAAAATATCAAGTTTTTATAATTTTTACAAATAGACAAGTAAAGATATTAGTGATCAAAATTGTGCATTGACATACGTGTTTGTGATCAACTAGGTCTTATATTTTGGGACGGAGGGGTAGTCCATACTTAAAATTTATTAAATATGAAGGATTAAAAATATAATAAAATTTAAGTATGTACTAATATTAAAAGGTCGCATAAATGTAACAGCATGATACTATTTGATAATATTTTGTAAAGAGTATGCTTTATGGTATTAATGTTAATGTTGATGCTAGTTTTTTAGAAGTTGAATATCATCTTTTATGTCGTGTCGTTCAGATATTATTTCATTTAAATTTTTAGGAATTTCGATTGGTGCAAATTCTGCAACAAGAGAGACTTGAAAATCGACGGTGGATGTTATGTCTAATAGGTTGAGAACTTGGAGTAGCCAAGTATCTTTTGATGATAGAATTACTCTAATTAAGGCGAGCCTCTCCCTCTCTATTTCTTTCCTTTTTGAAGACACCTTGTTGTATTTTAAAACAACTAGTGAGGATACAAAGAAATTTTTTTACGGGGAGGTGGTATATAGAGGATAAGAGGTTGTGTTGGGTTAAGTGACATCAAATTTGTTTACCTAAGGATCGATCAAGAAGGATTAGGAGCAAAAAATTTAGAACTTTCTAATGTGGCGT
Source organism: Trifolium pratense (assembly GCF_020283565.1). Lineage (NCBI taxonomy): Eukaryota > Viridiplantae > Streptophyta > Magnoliopsida > Fabales > Fabaceae > Trifolium > Trifolium pratense. Next base: position 14,285,441 of record NC_060064.1, on the reverse strand, counting down.
TGTATTCAATCCCTTTTTTATAATAAAAAATTGTATTAATAAGGGGTACAAGAAGTACTCAAATCCTTACAATACAACGCAAATCCCTTAAATACTAAGAATACATATTAAGATTGACACTCCAATCGGAATACAAATAATTGCAAAGTCTACCTGAACGACATATGAACCAAAACCACGAAATGAGTTTAATTTGATCTACCAACCCATCAGAATCAGCTATTACACCCCGAAAAATGACATTATTTATTAACTTTCAAGCACACCACGTTGTCGCTAGTCAAATCAAATGTTTTACTTTTAATCTCCTTTTGGATTTCAGTATTTCACAATGTCTCCAAAAAAATTGAAATGTTGTCACCCCTCATCATAATGTTTGCGTATTTTTATTGTATTGTATCCTGAATTTAATAAATTTTATGTATCCATCACATATTTATATTTGTATCGCATAAATGTTTATTATTATTAATAAATGAAACGATAAAAAAATAGGTCCTACCGGGAGTCGAACCCAGGTCGCTGGATTCAAAGTCCAGAGTGCTAACCACTACACCATAGAACCATTTGTATTAGCATTTACATTGAAAGGGATATAGAAATATAACCATTCTTTTATGTCATTACATATTTATACGTTAATTCAACCACCAATTGTTTGAAATATTTTTAATTCAATCCACTATCATCTACCTTATTAAATTACTAGTTTATCAACTCGAAGAGTACGTTTGATCGGGGTAACTCAACTGGTTGAGTTGGTTGAGCTAGGTGTTAAGAAGTTTGAGGTTATGAAAAACTAACATAACAATTAACATACTAAGAATTTTTCATTAAAAAAAAAACTCTAAAAGTTTGATCTAATGATAAAAAAATAGGTCTTGAATCTGAGAGCCCTCGAGTTTAATCCTCACTATAGTACCTTTGGATAGATGGAAATGTAAATACTTTTATAAATGTTCTTTGAACCCTATTTATGGTCTTTCATGCCTTGGACCTGGCATCCTCTCGCCTTAAATTTTATTTCATAAAAATATATTTACTAGTTTTTGATCTCTTGAGCAAGGTCTCATATTCGAGTGGATAAAAATTGTGGTTGGAAGGAAAGACCCGCCAAAGTTATCAACCAGGTTGTCTTGTAAAGGTTAGTCTTAACGAAAATTGTGTTTGTAGCCTTTATTTAATTTTTACTGCTTGTGAGTTAACTTCAATCCGCAAGCTTATCAAATTTACCATCTTATTATTCTTATGTGATATCGTTATTTACTATTACTACTTTTTTGCCATGAACAGCCTTAACAAAACTATTGCGCGTCGGAAGTGTTTGCCTTGACCATACATTTTTGGACACTATTTGTCTGTGCAAAACAATCGACGCGTCACCTGAACTTCTCAAGCGCCTCCTGAATTTCCCAAAATATCCGTCTCACAAGATAACTATGAGTGTTGAAGGGTGTAAAATCTGGAAAAATATAATTCGCTACTAGCGAACTGAGTTCACACAATAACTAACGAACCTTAAAAAAATATTTTCATACGGGGTGAAGAAGGACGAGGGGGGGACAAAAATATTAGATTTTTTAAGGTTCACTACTTAAGTAGTTAAGTAGCAAACTCAACTACTTAAGTAGCGAACTGTATTTTTTTTTCTAGATTTTGCGCCCTTTGAGTTTACTACTAAAGTAGCGAACTGTGTTTTTTCAGATTTTCGCCCCCTTTAGCACTCGCTAATTAAGTAGCAATGGGGGTATTTTTAGAATTTCCAGGGGCGCACGAGAAAAGCCAGGGGCGCGAAAACAAGTTCTCAACGATTTTTAAAAGGTTGGTTCAAAATTAATTTGCATTTTCAACTATTTCGGAATGCAGAATTCAAACTACATAAATCTATACTTCGGATTTTGTTTTCCGATCGAAAAATCGGTCTCTAAAAGTGAATTTTCTAGTAGTGTGAAGCCCTATAAGTAAGAACTAGAAAAACATTAGTTTCTATTGAAAATGCAAATTAATTTGGAAACTATAAATCCGAAATAGTTGAAAATAAAAAACTGAAGCACCAGAAGATACATAAAAAAAATGATATATTCATTAAAACACACTCAACAAAAACCTTAACATTTTGTCAAAAAAACAAAAACCTTAAAATATGCCATTAAAAAAAATGGTCAACAACTTCAAAAGATACAAGTCAATAACGGCATACAACAAAATTGACATAAAAATATAAGATCTTGATGAACAAATATAAATAAAAAACAAACGAGACTATGAGTATGATAAATTAATCACTTCAACTCTATCTTCCTCGGGTTCAACCGTCAACACTGAAAATGTCGGTCCAACTACACAAAAAACAACGAATTAAAACTATATAAAAAAAAGACTCTAAAATTCAAAAATAGATTCTGAATAGTTTAAAGGGGTAAACGGGGAATTTCAAGGGGGTTTGGAAGAAACGTGGGGATAAAGAGAAAAATTTGTCGATTTTACCAAGTTGGATCATATTATTACTAGGGTGGTAAAACGGGTCAGACCGACCCATTTAACCCGCCATTTTTTATTGTCAATGCTACGATTTTGGGCTCGATAACTTAAGTTGGTATGTCTCGCCTAACTCGCTTAAAAAATAGGGTAAGGTGCCCCGTGGGCATTTTTTTTAAAAAAAAAAAAAAAACTATGTACTAAGATTGAATTATATGTATAAGTCTAAAGTCTACTGAGTCCAATCCAATAATTCTTTTTCTTTTCTATAGTGCACTGATAAAAAAAGAAACTTAGATTTAAGAGCTAAAACTAAGTTTTCAATTCCATTCATGATTGTTTCTTGATGTTTTTTCTCCCGATCCCCCGTGTTTCTTTTATACCCCTGAATTTCCAATTTTATCCTTAAAAAATCTTCGGTTTGTAGAAACCGAAGTTTTTTTTTTGCCTCGACAACAAATTTCGGTTTCTAAAAACTGAAATTTACTCTGAATTTGCACTAAAAAAAATCCGGTTTTTGCGAACCGTATTTTTCTGTAAGGGCAAAATTGAAATATTGGGGGGTATAAAAGAATCACGGAAGGTTGGAAGAGAAAGCATCTTGTTTCTTTCCCATCATGTTCCCAATCCCACTGTTCTTCGTCCGCTCCACTCACACACGTTTAGAGGATATTTCAAAAGATTGATGTGGTAGATTGACATGTTTTAATTTATATATGAATTTTGAACACATGGTGTGTGTGTGTGTTGCTGTAAAAACTAGAAATGGGTTGAAACCAAATTAATGTTGTGATAAATAAAGATTTTTTGGCGGGACGACCCCCCCAAACTCACCGATAAATAGCAATTAGGTCACTTGCAATTTTTTTGACATCAGCAACCAAGGATAACAATGAAATTGTAGCACAAATAATCCATAGAATTTTGATAGCTAGAAGAAACAATAAAGTTTTTAATCAAGAGTATGTACTTGTCAACACCACTTTAGCTAACTCTGTCCATTTTGCATGACTATTGCACCTATTCAGCAAACCCTAACTAGCAAGCATATCATCATCAACAATAATCAGAACCCTACCTGTCACATCATCAACAAAACCCATAGTTTGTCAAAAGAGAATACTACATAGAACTAGAACCCTCCTCCAAAAGATTTCATCAAAGTGAATGCTGATTCACACTTAACTACAGATGGCAAATGGACAACTAGTATCATTATCAAAGACAATTGTGAAAGGTTTATACCAGTCGAAAATGTTACAGAATTTTTAGCATCACAGATATATGAGCCACACCACAATTGTAAACCAAATTCTTTTGTATTTGGATGCTTCTCTTGCCCTGATAATCCAGAGTTCAGCCACGAAGCGAAATATGGTCAAGAGTTGTTCCCACCGGAAATCAAACTCGTATTCTCTCAAATGATTCGTCCTTGGGAGAGATTAACCACTTAAGTCAAATGTCTTTGGTTATTTAGGTGTTTCTTTGGTTTAATATAATTTTCTTTTTCCTAAAAAAAAAACTTCACATTATGAACAATTTAAAGTCACATCCTTCAAACATACGAAATGAGTCCTTGCCAACTAAACCAAGTTGGCCCTTTTGTAACTCTTTACACCACACTCAGCATGTGTTTTGAATAAGATAAAGGGTTGAATAAAAATCTTGCCCATGACCAAGAATTTACATAACAATTGTTAATCCAAACTGGATCAAATCTGCCAATATTTTAATAGCCTCAAACTGGTTTTCTTAGGATACAGAACAACAAATATATAATACAATGCAATTGCAACATTATCTTGCATGGATTTTGATGAAGCTCTAGATCTCAAATAATGAAAATAAGATTGAAATGGAGAAATATGTAATTGTATTGATTGAAAAACAGATGAACAATTACACAGTTTATGAAAATGGAAAATGAAAATAACAAAGGTAACAAACTAGTAGAGAGAGTATACTAGCCCCAAAGCACTAAAGTGCCCCAAATCACTAAAAGTGATCCCATTAATTCTAACTGAAATTCTAGCTAGGTTCTTCCTTGTGCATAACACTCCTTATATAGTGGAGTAAGTCCTCATGCACTCATGCCACCTCATCACACCTTAGTCTTGGGCCAAAGTCAAGGCCCACTTTCACATTCAAGTCTCTATCAATACCCACCCCTTCAAACAACCTTGTCCTCAAGGTTGAAATTTTGCATCCATCCAACTTGCCTCTATCAAATACAAAGTTGAGCAATCTATGAAAGATGAAGAACATTCTCCAACAAACTTCAGTATCAGCAGCAACTACCATTGGAAAATTGAATTCTATCAAGTATTGTTGCTTCACCAAAAAAGATGAATGCCACGAAATCATGTTGAAAGGATGTACAAAGTTTCTTTCACTTACGTACCCCCATATAACTGTATTCCACAAAGCAAGGTCGTATGGTTCTACAACAATATGGATACAAGCCCCATGAGAAATGAAGACAATTCTCCAACAAAATTCATAAGCAGCCTTTGACAAAAAACCATTGAATTTTCCCAGATCCCATGCAATTCTCAAAACTGATGAATATAATAACATCATTTTCACTTTGGCTAAGGCATGAGGATCATAGTGCTTACTCACCTTGAGCAGCTCATGATAAATGAAGACCATTCTCCAATAGACTTCAATAGTAGATCTCATACCTTTTGGAAACGACATTAATTTGCTTAAAAACCAAATGGAAATGAGCCTGCAGTTGGACACTCGGTGCACTAGTATGTTGGAAAACGACATGTCATTCTTGACTTTTCCATTGTTGTTCTGACTTTGCTGCTGGGTTAGAGCTTGACCCATTAATCCAATGAGTAACCACTTGCCAATATGCAATGATAGTGTTAAAACATCTAACTTGTGGTCTGTGACATCAAACAAAATTTCCCAAAGCTTTCCTCTATCATAAGCAAAATTCAACCAACTGTATAGTGATGGAAAACTTTTCCAGCAACATTCATAAAGACTAATTAACATAAACATAAGAATATTGGTTTCCCCTGGATCCCATTGTATGACAACATCCAAGGGAAGTATTCCAAAAGCAAATCCAATCTCCACTCCTTCTAAACTCCCCATCACTACCTTCCAAAATGGCATAAGTATCTCCACCAAGGTAATTGCTAGCCAATCATTTGTATCAACAAAAAATCTTACGGCATACCTATTCATCTTTTTTCCATTTGACCTTACCAATGAGAATAAAAAATTAAAAAGGACTTCCCCACTTGGTACCTCACCAGCATTAGACTTTATCCTTTCTTCTTGAAAACTTTGTTTATCCACAAACCTTTCTCTGGTAGTGATGCCAATACTTTCCTGATAAATGAACATAAGGGCAGTTTCGCCTTCCAACAACATTTCATTGTTTGGGGAGCTTTCAATACCCTTAAAGATAATGAGAGCAACATGATCACCAACTTGAATCATCAAAGAGTTGGATGTACGTTCATATGGTCCCTCCTTAACGATGGGTACAAACTTGCAATTCTCCTTAACAACTGCTACTTGACGTTTTAAAAAATAATCAAGGTTACTAACCTTTGCCCTGAACTTGAATAATAAAGGAATTTCCTCTGCATTTGTTTTCGGTAAATGTTCTCTAGATGAAAACCTTTTTTCCTCATAGTTTGGAATTGGAAAATAATTCTTCTCTATAAGCTTCAAATTCCCATCGCTCTTTCTTATGGCCCAATTTCTATTATTAAATTGAGCTAAGCCCAATAACTCTATTTCAGCCCACTTAGTAATCCTAAGTATCTCAAAACACAGATTAAAATTAACTTGGGTCCAACTCATGAGGTTAAGAGATTTAGAAAGCTCACCAAATGTCCTATTTACCCTTGTCTCTTCCAAAATCTTCGCACCTTCAGCAACGCTACCACGCTCGAGAATGGAATTGTCACTGGAGTACGGTGGTTTCAACAATTTTGATGACGGTTCATCTAGAGTTACTCGTATGCTCCTTCTCTTTTTAACACGGAACTTACCATCTCTCTCTCTTTCGACGGATTTGCTCAAATCCGGTGGTTTGGGTTGTGGTTCTCGTCGTGGGAGAGTTGTCGCGGGTTGATCGAAGTCCATCAAACGTAATTCCGGCGAGAGTGGATCAGGTGGTTTTGGCTTAGGTGGAGTTGCTGCAAGTCGGCCGGAATCCGGCGGATCTGGAACCGGAGGTGCCGCCTCGAACACACTCGTCTTCTCCTTCCTTCTTTGCACCACACTCACTGTTTCGTCAAACATTGCTTCTCCGCCGTTCTTCGTCACCTCTAACACTGATACATCCTCATCGTGATTTTCTTCTATCACATCAACCACATTCATGTGGTTCTTCGCGATCGATGGTGTTAATGTAGTTGTTACTGGAAGTTTCTGATCCGACGAATTCTTCAACAATCCAGAATCTATCTCTTTCACTGCACAGTTAACCTTCTGAATCTCTTCTTTCTGCGGAAATGACTTCTCAATTTCCAGCGATGTCTCCTCCAAGCCAAGTTGTTTGCACAATTTACTTAGAATCAAGCCTCTTTGTTGCAGTTGGTAAGAGAACTCTTGCATCGTTGATTTCAAATCACTCATTGCTTCTTCCATTTTGGTTGTCTTACGATCACTGGTTCCTGGGAAGTAGATCCGGTAGGTCGGACCAATTGATGAAGCTCTAGATCTCAAATAATGAAAATAAGATTGAAATGGAGAAATATGTAATTGTATTGATTGAAAAACAGATGAACAATTACACAGTTTATGAAAATGGAAAATGAAAATAACAAAGGTAACAAACTAGTAGAGAGAGTATACTAGCCCCAAAGCACTAAAGTGCCCCAAATCACTAAAAGTGATCCCATTAATTCTAACTGAAATTCTAGCTAGGTTCTTCCTTGTGCATAACACTCCTTATATAGTGGAGTAAGTCCTCATGCACTCATGCCACCTCATCACACCTTAGTCTTGGGCCAAAGTCAAGGCCCACTTTCACATTCAAGTCTCTATCAGATTTAGTAAACCAAGCATTAATCAGTGCCTCCACAACATTAGACAAATATATATATTTTAAATCCACCACAGAAACATTAGTACCATATATATTATATTATAATAAATGCATAAAATCCACTAGAGTTTACTATTTTATAAACTGTCACATAAGAAGTACTGAACCATATATTGTAACCATCAAAATTGAAAACCAAAGACATACATACTACAATAACATAATCAAAGAAAGGTCTATAATAAAGGAGTACTGAAAAATTAACCTAATAATGAGATCTCCTAAAAGGCTAACAACATAACTTCTGCCTCCAAATCCAAACCTTCCTCCCTAAATATCATCTAATAGTTCTGTGAATAGTCAAAGCTCAAAGGTTGACCAAATGGAGCCTGCAAAGCAGCAAAAAGTATATCAGATGCATGATAACTATCTAACAAATAAGATCAGACAATTTAATAATGGACAAAAATAAATCTGTCAGGGAGGCAAATTCATCAAACTATGACTAGAAGAAAGAAAAATGTGCTCCTCCACGGAGTAGTTTCGTTTAATTTTACAGTTTACTTCTATTATTTTACAAAAAAATGTGTTGATACAAGGGGAAATAACAATTCAAGCTGATTCTTTATTAAACGCACACGCTGGTGTTCCCCTTACGATAAGCATCAGATCATAATTAAAATAAAAAATAAAAATCACCAGTGTATCAACCATAAATAAATCAAAGGTCAATAATCGGGGATCATTGGGAACCCTTTTAAACAGGGAACACCTTAGATATAGCACATGTCGTGAATAATTGCTCTATAACGGAGCAGGAATGAACCATGGTGTGACTCTAAATCCTAGCTTTCTGCAACTAACAGCAGCGGCCACAAATCACCGTCAAATAGAAGCAAAATTACCCTTTAGTGGCCACTAAATGGTTAGGGTTTGTAATGTCCTTAGTAGTTAACCTGCGGTATATCCAACTTTAAAATTTTAAGGGTTTTTTGTCCTTTCCTAATTTAAGTCAAGTTGCTCTGCCTCTCTTTCCAGTAATAATTAACAAAAAACAATAACACACAAGAGACACTCTATTCTACTCCGCATTTCTACGACTGCAAAGATCAAAAGTAACATGGCGACTCTTCGTCTCTAGCAATGGCGGAGGCAATTTCTGGTAACCACTACGGTGTTTGTAACGACAGCTGGCATGTTCAAGTTCTCTACCCTTCCTCGGCTTTGTTTCTAGGTTCTTAGCTTGTTTTTGGAGTTTGTGCATGCCAAAAGAAAATACCTTTGGGGGGGGGGGATTGCACAAATATCAAAGGGCCAAAAGTGCTATTTTAGGTTAGTCTTCGTAATAACAGTCTTCAGCTGTTTTGGGATTGGACGCTTCGCACCACTATCCGAGATTAATAACATAGCCTAAGTGCCTAACAATATGTGCTAGAAGTGGTTTTACTGAGGGTAGTCAGTGAAGTTATAGTGACACTGATGAGTCATGATATCACATATCAGGAAAATCGGTATGAATCTTGAAAACTATAACTCCAATGCACATCGCCACAAAATTTGGACAGTGCAAATTGGAGAATAAAAATAGCCTAACAATCCAAAAATCTACAATCATTCTGTTACAGAAGACAAGTCATTCCCAAAAGCCATTTTAAACAATCAAAATGGTTAACCTACAACACCTACATTACACGGTATTTGAAAATTCTAGTACAGAAATCACCGATTAAATTCAATCAGGTAAAATAAATGTGGTTACCTGGTAAACAGCATGTCTAAATTGGTCATATGAATGTGCATACATCATTGTAGGACTTGGCCACTGTAGGTAAGCACCATCCCCAGATGTCGGATTCAAAGTCGGCGTAACAAAAGGACTCATCATCGGGGTTGAAGGAAGCCCATATCCAATTGAAGCCTGAGTTTGTTGCATCTGAACCAACGGATTGAAAGTAGGTTCATACTGAGCAAATGAAGGTTGAGCGTTTGGCAAATTAAAAGGCACCAAGTTAATTGCAGAGGCTGATAAACTCCTGGCATACCTGAACCAACAATGAAATTCAATCTGATAAATAAGCCAACTATTACATTTAGGCCCAGTTTAGATAAACAGATTAATTAAGAGTTTATAGCAAAAACACTTGTCATATAAGTTATTGCTATAACAAAAGATAATAAAGTCGAAATATTTTCATATAAGCCATAAGCTGATTTCATAAGCTATCATGAGAGCTTATGGAAATAAGCTGAAAACAGCTTATAGGCATGTCATAAGATGTTTCCATAAGCTCTCTCAAACAGTCTCATAAGTGTTTGTGTCAATAGAATGAATAACATAAGCTCAAATAAGTCAAGACAAACAGGCCCTTAAAGTTTGAACCAATACAAATGCATCAACTAGAAAAGAAGAAACAAAAAAATCTATAAACAAGTTTTGTAAGTTATAGAATACAGAGTTCCATAATATGACAAAAATAAAAGAAATGTCATTCTTAGCTCTCAATCTTCTGTGTATCTCTCGTGAACAAAGATAGCATACAAACACAATGCAAAATGTAGCACAATAAAATGGCAAACTAATTGTGTTTGCAACTATGTCATGCGTTTTCTAAAAGCTCTCAAAAGTACAGTGATAGAACTCACCTTCCATAGCTGCGATCATAATCTGGATCACTTCGATCCTTTTCCCTATCTCTGATAATGGCAACTCGAGGATAACCATTATCCCTGAAATTGATGCATCTTTCTGGATCAGCCATGGCAATTTTGCTAGTTTCATTCTCATCCTTGCTCATTGAAGAACTTTTCCCATCTATTGGGACCATGGATGAGGTATCAACTGAATCAAAGCTTGTGGAGCCATTAAAGATACGTGCTCGTGCCCGATCATACTCCTCCTTCCTCTCTTCCACACTTCTCAATGGGTTTCCTTTTTTTGTGGAATCATTAGCTCCATTCAAACCACTGTTATGAGGCCTAGGTCGAATGACGATTTTTTTCAGCTCAGATTTCTCATTGTCCAACTGTTTTGCAGGTATTTCAGATAAGCGAACTACAGGGTACTTGCTTTCAGGTAACTTTCTGACCAAAATTTTACTCTGGCCATCTAATCCATTGTCTTGAACCATTGTTTGCAAGCCGTAGTGTTGAGCAACACGATGTGCAGCCAATCGGAGATAAGAAGAAGGGAAATGTTGAAATTCAAAATGATGCTGATCAGCGTTATTCATAAATTTCTGGATATCCAGCTCCATCCGCAGAACTAATGATGCAAACAAAGTAAAAGAAAACGATTAAAAAAGTGTCATGATTTATGCTAACGTACTAGGGAAAGGGGAAATTGAAAATGAAGCATAATGACAGCACAAATTTGTGACCCAAATAAACAATAAACAATGAGATATGAAGCACAAACACAGACAGTGACTCGTAGATATCGATAATAATTTAAAACAACGGAAGTGATTCAATGTAACCACATGTACCGGTGCCGACACATGTTAAACACCGGACAAGCCTTTAATATGAAATATCGGTGCCACGTGACGTCAATTATGAGCCTTATGACCTGCTCCAGCATAGTGTAGCTCAAGTCTATGTCCAGACAGACAAGTGAAAAAGAATCTTAAGAAAGAGACTAGCAGCCTAATTTTATAAGCCATGAAAAAAAACGATGGAAAGCGGGAAGAGAGCATCAATAAACCACAGTGAACGACATGCTTTTGAACACTCAATCATTAAAACAATATACTAAAACAGAATCAGTGAACTTTGGAAACCAAGGCACTTCCCTTCATCATCCCTAGCATGTGAAGCACAGACACTCCTCAAATTAGGTGTGTTCCGGTGTCGGACACCACGACAACGACACTTACAATTAAGTTGAATAGTGTCGTTTTCTCAAATTACTATCGGTTTCGACACCGTGTCTGTGTCCGAGCTTCATAGTGACCCTAGCTAATCCTTCAAAATTTTAAGGAATAAACATTGAAATTCATGGCCTAAATGTTATCCTTGGAAGGAAAATATAATCTTCAACAAACCTAGGGCTAGGATTCACATCTAACCAACATGAAATTTGAATAAATTGCAACACGGTACCCCCAAATAACATCTAATTTCAAAGATTTCATCTCAACAGAAACAAACAATTCAAACGTTACACATCAAAATTAAGAGTCTCAATCTCAAATCATCACAACAAAACACAAACAAAACAACAACCATTCCAGATCTGACATGATAATTAAAAAAACACAGATTATCCAAATCAAAACCTTGATACAAAATCTATACAACCATCAAAAAGTCAAAGCTAAATCGAACTAAAGGAACAATTTTGAAGCAAACTCATGAAAAATCAACACATAACTAACCCAAAAATAAAAAATCCACAATTAAAAATCAAAAACAAATACTCAAAGATAAGATTTTTAAGAAGATACTAACTTGTAAGACGATGCCTAGGGTTCTGAAGAGCCTCAACCAAAAAAGGGTCAACCATTGACTCCTTATCTTTGAACCCAGAAACAACATCGTTGGAGACAAACGATGAATCCATGGTTCTTTTTTGTGTTTTTTGGTTTCACCCAAAAAGGGGGAAAATTAATATTAATAATAAAAATAAATATATAATAATATTAATATTATCTTGTTCTTCTTTTCCTTCCCTCTAAGAATGAGGGAAAGGAATAATAAGAAGGGTCAAGAAGAAAAAGAAGAAGAAAGATAGGAGAAGGATTTGTGCCTTATAAGCATGAACAAAAAAAAAAATGGGTAAGAAAGAAAACCCAACAACAACAACAAAAAAAAAAAACCTCTTTTTTTTTTATAGTGATAATAATTGATTTTTCTATGTTCAATGTTTGTAAACTGACAAAAAGAAAAACAAAAGAGTCACCGCATTATCTTGTTTGTACGGTTCGGTTTTGTACAATTCCTCTCACACAATTTAGAATCACATGATATTATTATTATCAATTTATTTCCACACGTCTTCTACTCTTTTTCCATTCACCTTAAAAAAATATCCCATTGTTTTTATATTTGTTTTTATTATACTAATTAATTTAATTAATAATTAATAATGGGTAACAACAAATTATAAAGTTGAGAAACTTGTTTACTCAAGATGATGACTCAATATGGAGGTATAGTAAAGAAAGATTTACACGGTTCGGTCAGCCTATTACCAGCTTATGGAAAATATTGTTGACAATAATCATCTCAAAGAATAAGATAATTGGAGGCAACTTTGACAAATACAAGTCCCGAACAAAGTAAAAATATTTATGTGGCATTTGCTGAGAGACTGCTTGCCTGTTAGAAGTAGGCTAGTGAGAAAAAGTGTGTCTTGTGACAATAAATGTCCCAATTGTGGTAGTTATGAAGAGAATGAGTGACACTGTTTTTTTGGTTGTTTAGCCGCTGAAGAAGTATGGAGAGAAACATATTTGTGGGAACAAATAAATGATTATACATCAAAGGCAATTGGCATGGTTCCTATGATGTTTCAAATGATGGAAGAAATAAATGCTAATGATTTATCCTATATTGCTATGCTGGTATGGAATATATGGTGGCGGAGGAATCAAAAATATTGGCACGAGAAATTACCAACAGTGTATGAGGTAATTAGAAGAACAAAAGACACCCTTTATGATTGGGAATTGGCGCAATAGCTAAAAACAAACAACATCAGTATTAACACAGTCACAACGAGGCATACGTGGACCAAACCTCTGGTAGGAGCACTAAAATGCACTACTAGAAAAAAATCGAATTAGGACGGAATTTTGTGACGGAAATTTTTTCTGTCCCAAAATAATTAAATTGGGACGGGATTTGCGACGATTTTCTATCCTTAATATTTTATTAAAAAATCATTTATTAGTTTGGGACGGAATGTATATTCTGTCTCCAATTTGAGACGGATTGACATTTTTGTCATAAAGTTGGGACGGAATTTTATTTCAGTCTCATATTTTGACAAATTTTTTGTTTTATTAAAAAATTACTGAAAAATAAAGGAGGGAATATTGCCTCCAATAAGGTGGTAGTAAAATATTTTGACAAATTTTGTATTTTATTCAAAAATTTACTGAAAAATAGAGGGGGAATATTGGCGCCAATAATGTTAAAATAAAATATTTTTTTTGGTAAGTGTTAAAATAATTGTTAGTAACTTAGGAGTTAGTAGATTAAGTGTTGGAAGAGTAAAACAAAAACAAAAAAGGGTTGGAAGAAAATCTAAAATCTAAAATTCCTCTCCAACAGAGAAGAAAACCTAATCTCTGTGAAGAAAACAGCAAATCGCTCTTGTTCCTCGTCTCAACGCCACCACTCTCTCCTCCTCTCAACTTAATCGCTCTCTTCTTGGAACTCGTTCTTCCTTTTCGAGATCTCGTTCATCTGTGCTTGTCTTCAATCAAGGTATGCGATTATATTTTTTCTTCACCCTAATCCTCTTATCCCTAATTCTCCCTTTGGTGTTTTCCCCTTCAATTTGGTGTTTTTCCATTCTATTTCGCGCTCATTCCGTCATTCTCTCTGTTCAGTTCCACCAAAATCCTAATTCCAGATCCATTACCACGCTGAAAGTAAGACCATCTGTTATTTATATTTTTGCATTTTCGAAAACGAAAGTGAAAATTTTAATAACATCATTAAACAGGTTGCTGTTGGAAATGGGCAGTGGCGGCGAGGAGGAATTGGCTGAGCAGGGTTTGTATGACTGTAAGATTAGGGTTTGTATTTCTAACTAGAGCTGTAAAAAGGGCCTTAAGGGGCCGGCCCTTTAAGGGGCGGACCCACTTATTCCTGATTATTAATTTTATTTAAATTTTAAACAATTTTTCTAGTGTCGTGAACTTATTCTCGTTTTCTTCAATCAGCACTGTCCACGATCGACACCCTAAAAAAACTGTGTTTAAAATTTAAATAAAACTAATAATCAGGAATAAGTGGATCCGCCCCTTAAAGGGCCGGCCCCTTAAGGCCCTTTTTACAGCTCTATTTCTAACTTATTACTATTTTGTTAATTTACTTTTTTTACTTGATAGTTCTAACATAATTTTATTTGCTTATTTATTTACTTGTTGTGTCTCGTAATAGTATAGTATTCTTAATTGCTCATTAGTTTTATGTTCTGATTTTGGTTGTCTTTCTTGATTATGTTGTTTTATATATATTTAGCAAATCTTCTGTCCTAGTTTATGGAATGAAAGGAACAATAGCTGAAATAAAGCTATACCTTGTCTATATGGTACATCAATTCTTTTACTTACCTTGTACCCTTATTACTTTGTTTTCTGCTTATGCAATATCAACCCCTTTACTCATTTGCTCCCTCTATTGTCCATTTTATGACATTTTTGCCTATTTTCTTTGTTTAGAGTTGAAAGAAAAACTGTACAAATCTAATCGGAATGAGAAAGTTTTTAAGTTCTTATTCTTGCTAAACAGTTGATGTAAGTTCTCAAACCCAACCCTTCAATTTTTTTATTCTTTAATTTCACATATATTATTATTATGATTTCTTTGTTTTATCACTTCTCTATATGATGATAAAAATTTGTTTGATTTAACTATAAAAAGATAATTTGTTTGAAACCAATATTTTACATCACGAGACAATGTGATTGAATGACTTGACAAAATTGTTTTTATTTTCTTTTAAAGTTTGTGTGCTGCAATGATTTTATTTTTTAGGATTGACATAATGGTGTGGGCAAAGTAATTTACATGATATATATTTGATATTTTCTTGTATTCTATGAATGACATAATTGTGAGGGTCTAGTGTGGAGTTGAATGACATACTCAAGTGGATTGTTTTATGCTTCTCATATTGTATGTGGACTATATCTATGGGGGTTTGGTGTGGAGTATATATTTGGTTATGGTACAGGGCTGGTATGTGGCTTAAAGGTTAGGCTACATGAATCAAAGGTGTTGATGATGGATGTCTTATTTGCTTGGTTTTTCCTGCTAGTAGTTTGGTTGTGTTTTGTTTGTTTCTAGGTGTGCTTCTTTTTTAGTAGATCAAGGGTCTGGTGTGTCATGATTAGAATTGGAGTATTGGTAGTAATATGTTGGATACAATAAGCTAATTTATAGTGTACTCATTGTGAATTTTAAGTTGTATACTACTGTTATAAGTGTTTTGTTATGAAGTTATTTACCCCTTTAGTTTTAACTTGGTTTGTGCAAGTAGAAAAAAGTCGAGACTTGTAGATATCTAACAATCCAATGTTCAAGTAATTTAAGGCTTAGTTGGATGTGATATTAATGTGTTATTATGCTTGTTATCCTATTACTATAATTTGAGGTTGATGTATGTTTAATATTAGGCTTGTTTTCCTCTTATTACTCATATTTGCTACTCTCTTTTTTTCAACTAGTTAATTCTGAATCTATAAGAAAAAAGTGTTTTGTTTTTAAGATTCTGAGTTCTCTAGCTAGATGACTAGTGTATCTTTCGGGTTTGTTTTGTTTAGCCTGACCTTGGTTTTGGATTTCTGAGATTTAATGTTGCCTATCTTTTTCTCTCTGCAGCTGGGATTCTGTTTTGAGCATCTGTTTTGTGCTGGTGGTTTTTGGGCTTGTTTGGCTAATCTGTTGTTATGCTTGAGGCATTTCATATTTTTTGGCCTACATTTATCTGCGACTAAGGCAACTGATTATAAAAGGATTGCTGCAAGCTATGCAAATATAGATACGGATTTAATGGATTTAGATGAAGTAATATTTGATGATTTTGGAATGTAGAAAATTATTTAAAGTATGAAATTTTGTAGCCACCTTCAAGTTATTAGAACTTCAACCTTTTGGATGTATTGATAAAACTTTGATATTTTGTTATTGAGATACTTATGTTTCTGATGGAATGATTGATGTTTGCAAACAGTTTGTAGTTTGGGGTGAATTTTTGTTATGTGAGATACTTATGTTTATATGGAATGATTGATGTTTGCAAACAGTCTGTAGTTTGGGATGAATTTTTTAAACTAATAAAAGCATTAATAGGTGGAAAAATTATAAATAAAACCAGTCACCCATAATTTATCTGTGACGGAATTTTTGTATAATTATGTTCCAACATTTGGAAATAAATAAATAAATTGGGACGGAGTGCAAGTAATCTGTCGCCAAATTGGGACGGAAATTAAGAAATTTGTCGCAATATTGGGACGGAATGTATTAATGTGTATAACCAAATAATTATATTTCGTCCCTAAATCCGTCTCGAATGTGTGACGGAAGTAAAAATTCCGTCCCCAACAAATTGCGACGAGCGAATTGCGACGAAAATATTTTGTCCCAAATTCCGTCCCAAAATGAAATCGGGACAGAAATTTGTACTACTGTGCGACGGAAAATTCCGTCCCAGATTAATTTTTTTCTAGTAGTGATGTAATATAGATATAGCATGCTATGCGGAGCTGAACATATATTGTATAGGGGCATGTGTGCGTGATGATCAAGGGAAATTTGTGCGTGCATACACAAGACTTAACGGAAAACTAGAGATAGTAGAGGCGGAAGCACTAGGTATTCTGGAAGCACTTCAATGGTTACAAAATGCTAATATGTCAAATGTTCAAATTGAAACTAATTGCCTCCAAGTGGTACATGCTATAAATAAGAAGTCTAGAAATAACACCGAGTTTGGTGTTATTATTGAGTTGTGTCGTAGATTATTAAATATGAGTCAAAACTGTAACTGTAAGGTCAGTTATGTTAGGAGACAAGCCAATCGAGTAGCTCATGATCTTGCGCAAGCAACTCGTTTTAATGCTAGTCCCCAAATTTTTGATTATTGTCCACCTTGTATTGAAACTATTATTATAAAATGAAATGCACTAAGTTTGGTTGCTTAAAAAAAAAATTATAAAGTTGAGAAGTATTTTTTTTTTGACAAGTACTTTTTTTTAGTCAAAAAAAAATTATTGTCAAAAAGAAAAGTTGATAAGTATTGGGCTTATCCACTTTGCTTCCATTTTTTTTTTTTGTAGTTGGTAAGGTTTTTTTTTTTATTTTTTTTACAAAAGGTAGTTGGTGAGGTTTTGATTCCATTTATTTGTGTAAAATTATAAAATTTAATTAATTAATGGGTAACAATTATAAAATGTAAAACGATTCAATTGAGTCCGTTTGATTTTAATGTGATTTTAATTTGTTTCAAAATAAATAAAAAAATTAATATATATATTTTGTTTCTTTAAATATATGGCAAAATTACATTTTTAGTCGTTTAACATAATTTGAGTTAACATTTTAGTCTTTTTTTTTCATAAAGTCTTTCACCCCACGCCAACCAAAAAGGCAGGTTCATCAACCCTACGTGTGAGGGTCATTATTTCGCTTCTAGAGCGTTTAGCCCTGTGTCAGAAAGAGATTGAGGGCACATTCCGAATTTTAAGTTTTGAATTTATAGTTTTTTTTTTCTTTGTTTACTCTCAATCATAAATATATTTATGCCCTAAAAGAAGAATATATTTAAAACTTGAAAAATCATATACAAACATGAGTTAATTAAGGATAAAAAAGGACAAAAATGACATAAAAAAGAAGATAAAAGATTAAATTGTTACCTGAAATTAAGTTAAAGAACTAAATATGTAATTTTGCCTAAATTTATCAGTTTTGGTTTTAGTACTTTTAAAAGAAATTATTGAATAATCACCGTAATATTTTTTTTTGTTTTGTTTTTGAATTTGGTCCCCATTTTTAACTCTCACTATTTAAGTGACTACGTCTTATAAAATAGTTCAATTGAACCTTAATTTCTCATTTTATTCCATTCTTCATTCCCCGTCATTGTTATGAAGCAGCTATGTCGCGACCACCATCATCACCATCAATGAGCAACTCTATCACAACCACCACCGTCATCATCATTGAAGCATGCACCCACCATCATCATGTCTTTTGGTTCTGCTTCATAAAAAACACGATGAATCCATTTGCAAAATCAGTTGAAGGGTAAAACCATTATTGATACATTGTCTGACTATTCTGCGAAAATTCCTCGTGGAAGGCTATGCGCCCTTGTCGTGCTCCTGTGGTGTCATACATTAAAGCCCGGATGAAAAGCCCAGGGAATGAAATAAGTTACTCTACCCTAGGTCAAACGTGTCATACTTATGCATGACTCGCCTTATCAAGGGGAAACTATTCTGGAGATTCCTTAATGGCATGTTTGTTTTAATTTCCTTATTAAAGAGTTTGTTCATTATTGATGGTTTGATAATTGAAGAAAAGCTATTTGTCATCTAATGTTATCTTTGTTTGAAGAAAAACTCTAATGATATTATCTAACGTTAAAGAAAGAAAAAAAAAAAAATATCATGCATGATATACAGATATAGTATTTAACAGTATTGCACCAGCTTCAATGAAACAAAAACAAAAATAGTGCTGCAGTAACATGTAACATGTAACATGGTGCTGACTGCACCAGCTTCAGCCAAAGACAAAGAAAACAACCAGCTCTTTCTTCTTATTCGATATTCTATTCTAGGCAACCGCTTCGAGATGAGGTCTTCCTAAAAGACGAGTATGAATCAATTGCTTCTTTTGTTAACGATGGATTTAAAGCATTCTTAACAATCTGGAAATGACGGTCAAAAACAACACTCGCGTCAATGTTTTCCCTTAGAGCTGCTGTTCCAACTTCTCTACACAATCCTGCTAGTTCAGCACCTGTGAAGAGCTCGGTATCTTCTGCTAGTTTTCTAAGATCAACATCACTCTGTAATTTCATCCTACGTGTGTGTACATTAAGTATCTCCAATCGACCCTCCAAATCAGGCGGTGGCACATACAAAATCTAAAATTACATAAAAATAAAATGAATGAGACAAATGATTAAAATATTTTAATGTGATTCGAAAAATAGTCTCGTTATTAACAAACTTGTGTTTTAGTAATAACAACATGAATTACAAGTAATGTTTGTAAATATTTGTACCATATCAAATCGTCCAGGACGCATAAGTGCAGCATCAAGTAAATAAGGGCGATTCGTAGCTGCAAAAACAAGGACTCCCTGAAAGAAAAAGAAAAAAAATGTAAAATAGAAGAGATGTTGTCCACCAATCTCTTGATAAAAGAATTCTATAGTGAATAAGGACATAATGTCCAAAGAAAGAAAGAAAATAAAGTACTTACTTTGGCTTCTTCTAAACCATCCATCTCAGTTAGCAGAGTAGATAAAAGCCTCTCACTAGCTGCGGAACTACTGCTCGAACTATCACCCCTAAAATTAAGGAAATCTCAAGAACATTACTTTTTTTTTCTTACAGAAATAGAGAGTTTACCAAAGTGTCATCAATGCACTATCTAACATTCTTTCCAACACACTATTATTCAGGGAAATACTATATACCATATCACAGATGTTAAGCAGATGAAAAGAAAATGTCGGAGCATGTAGCTACATTTCAGACTACATGCAAGATCCTATTCAGTGCACCGTTCAGCATAAAAAATTAAATAAAATACATTTTCTTATGTCAAAACAATTGAAAACTAATTGTGAAATGCTATCAGCATATCACGATGTGTAAAAGGCTCACAGCAACACAATAACTCTTGGGATTATTTTCCATAACACATACAAAAGAAGGTTACTAACCGTTTGCCAGCTACTGACTCAACTTCATCAAAAAATATTATACTTTTTCCGGCAAGCCGTGCTTTGCGAAAAATTTCACGAAGATAACTTTCTGCATCTCCGACATACTTTGAATGTACATCTGCACAACTAATTCATAATTCATTACTTCAAAATATTTCCTTAATGTGGAAACCAGCTGCTATAAGAACTGAATTGCAAAGAAAGAAAATGATGTAAGGAATAAAAATATAAACAGAGATCTGATTGTTATACAGAAGTGCACAAATTGGAATGTGGAACATATCAAATCATAACATCATCGCTATAGAGAATTATAAGAATGCCACTTTAAATAGGAGTGATAATACTGGAAAAACAGTTGAATAATTGAATTAATGGTTTCAAAGTAATAACTAAGAATTTAGTCACATTATTTACCCATTTATGAAAGATGGCATACTATGTTCAACGTGATCTTATAGCAACTAAGAATTAATCTCAATTTCTCAAACCATCTTTATTGTTTAGCATACATGATCTTACAAGTGCTTTTTGTTTTTCACCCCTTGCCCAAGAGCCATAATCTCAAAATAGGGCTTGAAAAGGACATCACATTCGCAATAGATACGAACATTTATGAGTACTAGTGTTATAGATGGCTTATGGTAGAACATGATGGAAGACTAAAAAATCTGCCATATAATAAACATGCCATTGTGGCCTATGGTGGATGTCCAAAACTCCGCCACAAATTCTGCCTAGGCCGGCATTTGACAACACTGGTTGTGGAGCATTAAAAATAAAATAGTCCTAGGGAAAATGAAAGGATCTATTCTATCTTTGTCATCATAAACTTCAGTCCTAAAAATATGTCTAGACTCTCCACACTGCAATGATAAGCCCTGCTTAAAAAAATTAAAATTATTCAAACCTCAAGGAAAAGAAGGGAACATTAGCAGCATTTGCAGCAGCTTTAGCAAGAGTAGTTTTGGAACATCCTGGAGGCCCATGGAGAAGAATTCCACGATTAGGGGTTATTCCCAATCTTGAAAATGCGGCAGGATGCTTCATAGGCCACTCAACAGCTTGCCTGAGCTTTGTCTGTCCAAGGGAGGACACACTCAGACATTGCTAAAATATGATATTTTCAGAGTAAAAATCAAATAAAAAATTTACAAAGTACAACCTTCACGTCTTTCAATCCACCAATATCGTTCCAAGTCACATCGGGAATTTCCACAGTAATGCCTCTTGTTATACTTGGTTGAACAAGAGAGCTTGCATTCTTCCAATCTTCCATCGTTAAACTAGAGTCTTTTTTGACATCTTTCTTTGCAATTAAAGACCTTCTGATTGCAGATTTGATAGCTTCACGACACAAAGCCCATAAATCAGCTCCGACATATCCATTGCATGATGCAGCAATGGATTCTAAGTCGCATGAATTTCGAGGAATCTTTCTTGTATACAGCTAAAATAAGTTCAATATGAAAAATACATAAATTCGTGGTTGTAATCTGATAGATTGACTTTTCTCACTAAACAATAGGCCTTCGAAATTGCATAAACAATCTGAAAAAATGTATACCACTACCAAAAAGTAAATCATCCTAACTACTTAATGTGTTAATAGAGACCCATGAATGGTTTTATATGCGCACACACACATACAAAACACATCCTTCACATCTCAAGGTTCGCGCTCCTAACTTATTGCATCCAAAGGCTTTTATATCATCTTCGAGAATCAAATAATTCTAAAAGAAGACATTAGTTGAAGGCCCAAAAATAGTGTCTTTCACACTTACCTCTAGAATTTGAAGGCGCTCCTTTTTATTGGGGACTGTAACATCAGTTTCAATATCAAAACGTCCATATCTTCTTAAAGCAGGGTCAATTGCATCAACACTATACAAGCAAAAACCAAATATTAAAAACTAATAAAAAAATTCAAAGTTCTTATTATTGTCACCCCTCTTTTTATAAAAAAATCTTAAGTTTCAACAATAATTTAATATGTAACCTGTTAGTTGATGCAACCACAACTACCCCTGGCGTAGAAGAGGTTGCTTTGTTTGAATCCATCAAAATACCAAGTTGGGAAGCAATTCGGACATCTTGCCCTTTTCTGCATGCGAACAGCGTAAAATAACGGGATCAATACGCCGGTTGCATGCATATATAATTCTTTCTAAATTTAAAATAGCCGACAAATGTGAAGGCGCGACAAAAATATTATACAATAGCATTATAAAATAGATAGTCAAGGCTAATAATGTGATAAAATTGGAACCGAAGAAATAGCTGAATAATACTATATTATTATTAAAAATATGTCATTGATATCAAAATATGAACAACAGTAGATAGCAAAAGCACAAAAACAAAATATATTGACTTCCTAAGCAATTCAAGAAGCGTGTTCGCAATCTAATCCCCCCGCCCACCCGCCTACTGCATTATCGTAACTCCTATGAGTCTAACTCCCTACATCGCTCCCTTGATACAACTTAATAATTTTGGGCCTGGTGACTTTTTACCCTATTCTGCATAGACCAGGGTGTTCACTTAATGGAGACTTTTCACCCTATTCTGCATAGACTTTTTACCTATCAGCATAAGTTCTCTTAATTGAGATTTTTTTTTCTCTACTTTCATTAAATTGTGATTGTTGTAACCAAATTGATCTCAATAAAAAGAAGCAAAAGCTACAGAAAACCACAAAAGTATTATTCAGCGTAAAATTCGTGAATTGTCACATACTTGGAATTTCGGGGAGGACAAAGTGTGTCTATTTCGTCTATAAAGATAACTGAGGACTTGCCCAAGGCGGTATGAGATGATGCCTCTGAAAAAGCCTCGCGGAGAGTTCTCTCACTTTCACCAGCATTTGTGCTGTAAACAGTGTCTGGGCTGCACACAAAAAACAAACGAGTAATTGATTCAGGTCATAGAAATTGGGAACACAGGATTCACAAAACTAGATACTCAAGATACAAGTACCTGATAATTGTCAAATTTGCTCCACATTCCTCAACGACTGCACTTACCAAACTTCTCTGCAATCACATTCACATACAAGATAGATTGAGATAACTGATTTTAAATTAATAAGCAAAGCAAAATGTTGGGGTTGTTTTTTACACGTATACGAAATGACAAGCACCACTGAAACTCACACACACAATTGCTAGATCCCAGGTTCGAACCCAGGTGAAGGTGTTCAACATAGCAATATCGACATGTTAGTTTTTGGTTCATAGCATAATCACACTTACTTCTAACCTAGCTTCTAAGGAGTAAACAAATCAATAATTATGTTATCTATGTTAAGTTTCTTGTTGTTGAAAGATAGATTGAACACATTTGCATTTTGCAATAAAAAAAACTAACTTCCCACTAAATTCATATAAACTAACCAAAACATCGGGCTCAAGTGGTTAATGAGCTTTGGGACCCGAGTTCGATTCCTGGTGGGATCAATTCTTGACCGGACTTTATTTATCCTAACCCTAGGTTATCGGGGCTGTCCTCGAGGGTTAATACAAAAAAAAAAATCATATAAATTATTATAAACAATATTTTGAGTTACCT
This sequence comes from Trifolium pratense, assembly GCF_020283565.1. NCBI lineage: Eukaryota > Viridiplantae > Streptophyta > Magnoliopsida > Fabales > Fabaceae > Trifolium > Trifolium pratense. Next base: position 14,261,724 of record NC_060064.1, on the reverse strand, counting down.
TTCCGGTGCCAGGAGGACCACACAGCAACAACCCTGTTTGCAACTGTAAGCAAAGAAATGAGAAGGAATAATCAGCAAGTAATAAAAAAGAAGTAAAGAGAGAAAAACAATTGAACTGAACTGAAGCTACCTTATTTGCCTCACGAGGGAAGAGAAGAGGTAATGTGATGAGTTCTCTGAGTTTTTGAATAGCTTTTGCGTTTCCAATAATCACTTCCTCCGCTTTCCGTTGATTGTTGCTGCTGCTGCTCGTGCAACTTTCAGTCTCTTTACACATGGTATAGCACGGAATGATCAGTTCAAGGAGGAGTGGCGCCGCGCAGAGGCGGTGGCTGAATGAAACGGAACAAGTAGTTAACTCTAGGTGTTGTATAAATAAGACTTCTCTTTTTTCTTTTATTTTTCTCATTTCAAATTAATATTATTAGTAATAAATATTTATTAATTGTTAAATTAAAAATACATCAATTGCCCTTTTAATGACTCAACGGTGGTATTAAAGTTAATGGTTTGATGACAGGTTCAACCGACTCTTGTATTGAAAGTCTTCTTGACAAATGTGTTGTCATGAGGCAAGTCATGAAGCTTCCGCTTGAGGGGACATAAAAAATTAAATGACTCACACTTGATGTGGAGATTGTTGTGACAAGTGCGAAGTGAGTTAGGTCTCACTTGGTTAATAAAGTTGATGTTGAATACTTTATAAATGGGAGGCCCATAAATCTAACCTCTTAGAGTCTGTTTGGTTCAATTGATGGGAGGGGAGAGATTTTTATAGAGGGGGGGGGGGGGGGGGGGGGGAGGGAGAGGAGGGGAGGGAGCTGAAGGATTTTAATTACAAACATGTTTGGTTCACGAGAGAAAGGGAGATAATTCATAAACTCATTTACATTTTTATCCTTATAATTTTTGGGCTTAATTAATAAAATGGTCCCTTAAAGACATTTTTGGTTTCATATTGGTCCCTTAAAGAAAAAAAGGTCTAAATAGGTCCCTTAAAGAAAAAAAGGTCTAAATAGGTCCCTTAAAGAAAAAAATGTTCGAATAGGTCCCTTAAAGACATATCCGTTAATCAGTTTGGTCCTATTGGGACCAAACTGATTAACGGATATGTCTTTAAGGGACCTATTCAGACTTTTTTTTTCTTTAAGGGACCTATTTGGACCTTTTTTTCTTTAAGGGACCAATCTAAAACCAAAAATATCTTTAAGGGACCATTTTATTAATTCTTTGGTAGCAATTTTTAGATCTTGATGAACCATGCAGTATAGCGTAATAACTTTAACAATTTTCTCTAAAGAGATGCAGAGGTGTCGTTTGCCATAAAAATAAGGAGAGAATATTTGTTGGAGTTGTTATTATTAGTGCTTCAATGTGTTGCTTTTGTAATTTGTAGTAGAAGTTTACAATTTGGGGTAAGTAATTCCTAGCATAAGTTTTTGACATATGGTCCATCGACGATGACGAGAGACTATACCTAGAGTGAATACAAGAAGATGATAAATAATTTCTAGGAAGAGAAGCACCCACGAGAAAACAATTTTTAGGTAAATAATAATAGAGATAACCTAATTTTTTTTTTTTGGTACAAGAGATAACCTAATTTTTAACGACTTTAAAAAGGACAATTTTGGAATTTTAAAATAAAATTAGGGATAATTTAGGAATTGTAATAAAATTGAAAACATCAAATATTTCCTTCCCTCCACTCCCCTCCAAATCCCCTCAATTCGGGGGAAGCAAAAATTGGTCTTTGGAGGAATTTTGCTCCCCTCCCCTTCCCTCCAAAATTCTCGAACCAAACAGACCCTTAAGGTTTTGGATAATGTCAAACTCACCGGTGTATGATTACTCTAAGGCCAATGTATATAATCATTTGGCTGCTCCTCATCGTGATTGATGACAGTCAATTATATGACGTTTTTAGTAGTAGATTAGTGTAGATTTTATAGTAAATAAAGACAAAAAACAAGCAAATATCGGGAAAAGTGAAGACACAATGACCAAAAGCAAGAAAAGTGGAAAAATAGCAAAAAAGGTCATTAATGGAATAAAGCAACACACCATCGTACCCACGATGAAGTTCAACGTGGCGCGATGAGAAGACAGTTAAAATTGAAGAAAATTCGCTGAAAATCTTTACCATCGTGGCACGATGGCTTGTCATCGTGGCACGATGATGACTTGAAAAATAAGCAGAAAATCCCGAGTAAATCTTCCATCGCACCATGATAGGATTCATCGTGGCCACGATGAGGCAAAATTACACGCCATCGTGGCCACGATAGGTGCGATGGATACGCAGAAAAAGCTCAAACCCAGCTTAAAACTATAAATAGAGCCTTCCTCCTTCACAATTATTCATGCAGAAATATTGAGAACAATTCAATATTCACAAGAGAGTTAGGAGAACTCTAAAGAGGAGGCAAGGAGGCCAAAGAACTCCAAGGCCAACAAGGTTTTTTTTTTCTTTTTGTCTTTGTAATTTATTTTTCCTAGGTTAGGTGGAGTCGAGAAACTCCCTTACGAATGCTTTGTTGTATTATTTATAATATTTATAAATTTTAGTTATTTCTATTCAAACTCTTTTGTTGTATGGTTTTAGTTATTTTAATATTGATCACATTAGAATAAAATCTAAGGACCTAGTGGATATCGCATAGGAAACGAAGCTAGTAATCCCGACCGAATGATGACATATTAAGGCCTACATGAGATCATTAAATTCAGTATCCGCCGTCTTAGTATAGGATTGGAAAGAACGATAATTTCTACCTTGCAGGGTTTGTGACTAGTTTAGGACATATGTGACAACTTATAATTTAGGGGTCATAGGGGCGATGAGACCAAAGTTTAAACGAAAAAGTGGGGTTCTGGGTCATGGTGTATAAATAAAGATATGACAACCTTAAACTAGACTCTGTAAAAGCTTGTAATAGAAATAGGACAGAAAAGTTCTTCATACTTATTTTCAAGAGTCTAAATCCTTGAAGAGGGAAATAATTAAGCCACCAAGCAGGAGTAAGGGAGGGATCCGACCACACTTAATCACCCCGTGTGGTCACACACACACCTTTTTATTTTCCGCAATTTACTTTTCTGTCATTTATTTTCTGCATTTACTAAAGTACCTGCAAAGATACATTCTTAAACAACAAAGTGAAGGCACCTATCCGTATTCCTAAGCGAAACTAGTAACCTTGTCACAATTCATGTGGAGAACGATAAACTTACTACTTTATTACTTGGTAGCGATTCTGTGCACTTGCAGAACCATCGTCAGTGATCCAACAAAATTTGGGTGTAACTAGATTTTTTTAAGTTGCGACTAGGTTTCTTTTTAGTCGAGGATTAATCTGAATAATTAATTTCGTTCATCGTTTTAACATAAAGTTTTCGAATCAAGATAGTGGATTGTTGGAGTTTCTTCTTCACATTCTACTCTCATTTTGAAAAAAAAAAAAGATGTGGTTATTATTGAGAAAGAAAAAATTAATTTTATGAAAAATATGAAGCGAGATATGGAGAGAGAGAAATTCTTAGGTGAGTACTCACCTAAGCATTAATGATTAGGCACAACCAATCATATAATTACAACTCATTATTATATTAAATAATTACATATAATTAGTAGATAAATAATTAAAACCAAATCTCTATAAATAAGGAAAGGAAAAAAATGAGTTATCAAAAAACATGTGTTTTGCACTTTATTAATATTTTTTTTTTCTAATTGCTCATATTTTCTTTTCTCCAACTAAGCTCTCTATTTTGTTTTTAATTTCCTTGTTTCAATTATTTTTATGTAAACACTTCGATGATCAATACTTTGCTGAATACCTGTTAAGTAAATGTCTTATCATATTTTGATACTAACTTATCATATTTCAAAGAATTTTGTGTATGGAATAACGGTAACCAATAATACAAGTTGTGTATCAAAGAATATACATCATTATTATTTTTTTACTTTTTGAAAACTTAGGGACTGTCCAAACTATTATGAATTTGTTGGATAAAAAAATATTTGATAGTTGATAAAAAAAACTTATGTCGTATAAATTATAAGGTAGTTTATAGCCGATAAACTAGATAATTCAGTTTATATTATGTAGTTAAATTAACGATTGAATTATCTTATTAATATAAAGTGCCATAAAAAATATTTAATTAACAGTAGTATTTAATTATTTTCAAGTAAGATAACAGGAATAAAATGAGAGAAAAATAATAAAATATAAACTAATTGAATTAGTAGCTTATTACTAATATAAATACAAGATTCAATTAGTAAAAAAAATTATAAAAAAAAAAAAAGAAAGCTTAGTATGAAAAAAAAAAAGAGCGTGTGAAAATAAATTATAAAGTGTACATGTATTTTTTTTTCTTTCCTTATTTATAGAGATTTGGTTTTGTTAATTTTTTTTTTTGTTAAAGAGATTTGATTTTATTAATTACTACACTATTAATTATTTGTAATTTTTTTAATATCTTAATTATTTCTAATTATATGATTGGTTGTGCCTAATCATTAATGCTTAGGTGAGGACTCATCTAAGAATTTCTCATGGAGAGAACAATAATTATCAAAACAACAACATTTAAATAATAAAAAAATTCTTTTAATAAATAAAGAGTACTTAGAAATTAATGGTTTAAATGCACGTTTGATCACCTTATTTTAAAAATTCACTTTTATAAATAAACCATGTTTAATTTATAAAAGTATGAAATGTAGAAGTTCTAGTGCCAAATTTCATTATTATTTTTAAAAATTGGAAGATAAAAAATGCCAAAATTGATTGTCCAAAAAGAAGACATAAAAATGTCGTAATTCCAAAAACATGGGATACGGTGACCTGAAAGCTGTAGGGACGGTGATGGTTGCCACCGAGCCGCAAATGGTATGGTCAACGAAGTCAACGCGCCGGGTTGGGTTGCCGGATAGGTTACGGTGGTGGTCCTCTTGGTGGGTACGGCAGCGTGCATGGTTCGCTATGTCCAAAAAGATGTTTGTCGTCCGATGGCTCCTTACCACAACTGAATTCAACACGGTATGACCAGCAATTGCTTAAATTCAATACTCCAATTAAAATTAATCTCTTGCATTTGTTTAGAAGAATAAAATTAAACAATACTAGTATTATCTTGACTACTCACATACCAATAAATAGACGAATTTATTTATTATTGATTATAATAAAATAAAATAAAATAAAATATTGGCAATTGGATCTTAACAATAACAACTGAATGATTTTTCTCTTTGTTTAAGATGACTTTGATTTCTTCTCTTTTGAAATATTGGCAATAAGGACTAGATGGAGTAGTATGCAGGACTTGTTGTAAATAAAGAGTTTCTTATTCATCTAACAAAAAAACTAATCTTTATGGCTTCCTTCAGTTCTTCTTCCACAAATCAGGTTTTTGAATCCATATCTAACAATGATAAGAATCCAAGCTGGATCTATGATGTGTTTTTGAGTTTCTGTGACGAAGACACTGCCGATTCTTTTGCATCATATCTTTATACTGCTCTTACAGCGGCCGAAATTGTTGTTTTCAGGGACGACAGCAAGCTTAGAAATCAAGATCAGATAATAACTTCAACACATTCAGTTCTACATGCAATTGAAGGTTCTAGACTTTCTATTATTGTTTTCTCAAGAAATTATGCTGATTCAACATGTTGTTTACAAGAGTTGGAGAAAATAATGGAGTGCAGCAGAACAATAGACCAGATGGTTATCCCTGTGTTCTACGGCGTTAGTCTCTTTGATGTACATCACCAGGGAGGTATGTTTGGAGAAGCTTTTAAAGATCTTGCACAAAGGATCTCCAAGAATGACAAATCGAGTGAAGGTAGCAACATTTTAGGATTTGTGGTGGATTCCAGGTAATTTTTAATTCATTGTTATGAAGATGGGGATTTTTTGTTTCTGCCACCCTATTCTGTCGAGGGATTTTTTTTGTTGGTTACATCTGTTGACGGATATTGATATAGGTTTACTAATAGTCTCGTACTACTCTGGACTCAATTGTAACTTCTATGCAAAAATGTGTTTTAACTTGTTGGGCACAAGTATAACCAAAGGTTACTATTCCAAAAATACCCTTACATTAATTCTTTGACGGTACGTACGACGAGATGACCATAATAATTAAAGGGTAGATTAGTAAATGTATTTACTTTTTTACATGAAATTAAAAAAATTAAATGCAGTTATTTACCCTTTTTAATAAGTGTGAAGCATGGATGTGTTCCTATGAAGCCCCGATACTCCAAAAATGACGAAGTATCGTGTCCGATACGTATCCGATACCGATACTTCCCGATACGTGTTTCGGAGAAGTATCAGCAATTAATATTATTTTTTTTTAAAAAATAAAACCGATACGTGTTGGATACTTCTCCGATACGCGTATCGGAGAAGTATCGAACAATTAATGCTCTTTGATGATGGAAACGGAGGAGAGGAGATTGATACAATTCATGTTTCCTCTTTATATCAATTAGTTATTTATTAATATCTCCGTCCCTAAATATAAGAACCATTTGACTTTTTCAAAAAAAAAAAAGAACCATTTGAGAAAATTAAGGAGATTAAGAATGTGGATTGTAGTATTAAATTTGTTGACAATTAATGTTGTTTTTACAATTTTATACTTTAAGAGAGAGAATAAGTTAATGTTTTTTACTTTTTTTAGAATATTTATTATAGATTGTAGAAAAAGATGCATTATAATTAAGGGTATGTTGGTAAAAAATAGCTATCCCCTTGAAAATTTGAAAGAAGTCTTATAAAAAGGGACAGAAAAATCACAAGAGGATCTTATATTTAGGGACACGGAGATAGTAACATTAATAGATATAGAACAGTGGAGGGGGAGTATCTATATGAGAATCATTAATCACATGAATTTTATGTTCAAGTATCGTTTTTTATAATTGTTCATGCACTTACTCTTGGGTTTATATTTTGTAGGAATGAAAGTGAGGATATCAGGAAAGTAGTAGACCATGTTACTGATTTATTAGACAGGACAGACTTATTTGTCCCGGGCCATCCAGTGGGATTAGAATCTCGGGTACAAGATGTTATTCAACTACTGAACAGGCAACAATCAAAAGATACTCTACTGCTTGGTATATGGGGCATGGGAGGGATTGGCAAAACAACCATTGCTAAAGCCACTTATAATAAAATCCGTCACGATTTTGAGGCAAAGAGCTTCCTAAATGTGAGGGAAGTTTGGGAACAAGATAATGGTGAAGTTTATCTACAACGACGACTTCTTTCTGATATCTACAAAACAGCAAAAGTAAATATAGATACAGTTGAATCAGGAAAAATAATATTACATGAAAGACTTTGCCAAAAGAAAATATTTCTTATGCTTGATAATGTGAATAAATTGGATCAATTGAATGCTCTGTGCGGAAGTCGCAAGTGGTTTGGTCAAGGAAGTATAATAATTATCACAACAAGAAATTTTGATTTACTTAGTAAGGTTAAGGTTGACTATGTGTATAGAATGAATGAAATGGACTGGAATGAATCTCTTGAGCTTTTTAGTTGGCATGCATTCCGACAATCAATTCCTATAGAAGGTTTCACCGACCTTTCTACAGATGTTGTTAAGTACTGTGGGGGATTGCCGCTAGCTCTTAAAGTCATTGGCTATTTGTTGTGTGGTCGAAATAAACAAGGGTGGAAGAGTGTATTGGAGAAGCTAAAACTCATTCCCAATAATGAAGTGTTAGGGTTGCTTAGAATAAGTTTTGATGATTTATGTGATGATATGAAGGAGATGTTCCTTGATATAGCTTTTTTCTGTATTGGGATGGACCAAGAAGATGTAACTAAAATATTGAAAGACTGGGGACATCATGTAGATACTGGAATAAGTGTCCTTGTACAACAAAGTCTTGTAACCGTTGATCCGATGAACAAGATTGGAATGCATAATATGCTGCAAGAAATGGGAAGAGGAATCATAAGGGGAAAACCAACGGGTGTGGCTAATGTAAGATATGTTTTTTTGAGGTTCTACTTGATTTATCATTAATTTATGGTTTTTTGTTTTTATAATAAATAGTAATAGGTTTTTATTCGTAAGTGCACTTGTATCCTTTATATTTCAGGAAAGGATCTACGATGTGTTCTTGAGTTTCAGAGGGGATGACTGTCGTGCAAAACTCATTTCACATCTCTATACCTCCCTTCAAAATGCTGGAATTTATGTTTTTAGAGATGATAACGAGATTCAACGGGGAGATAAGATCTCACTCTCACTTTTGGAGGCAATTAGAAAGTATAGAATTTCTATTGTTGTTTTGTCTAGTAATTATGCTAATTCAAAATGGTGTTTGCAAGAGTTAGAGAACATCATGGAAGCTAGCAGAAGCGGGGGTCTGGTGGTTGTGCCAGTGTTCTATGAGGTAGATCCCTCAGAAGTACGACATCTAACAGGCATGTTTGGAGAAGCTTTTGAAAATTTCATATCAAGAATCTCAGTGGATAAAGATAGGAAGATGGATTGGGAAACAGCGCTCCTTGAAATCGGCGGCACAGCAGGGATTGTCATCATAAATTCCAGGTAACTGAATTTAATTGATTTATTTTTACTTTTTAGTATTGTCAGCTCATGATCTTTGACTTCCTGGCCATTTAAATTGTTGTTGTATATGGGGAAATTTTCCAAACAGTTGCTCCTAATCCATTTGGTATTTCTAATATCAAATTTTATTTATCCAACTGGTAACAAATGTTACTACAAAAATACAGCAAGTCAATGTGAACAACACAACTATACAAATGAAATATGTCAGGCATTGCTACTGCCTACTGGGATATCCCAGCTATGATGGATGCTTCCTAGCACCTACATCATATCATATGATATATGAAAACAATTCAAGTATTGTTAGCAAATAGTAATCAAATGTGTCTCCCAAAAAAAAAAAAGTTATCAAATGTATAACATGTAACTGAACAAACAAAATTCTGCAAGTAATGAAATTGATATATGCCCAGTCTTAGTAGAGCAGAAATAGTATCTTTGCCTTTTGTACACTTGATTGCCCATTGACGTTAACCCGCAATGAGTTATTGTGATCACCACCTCCCGGACCTAATGAACCAATGCCACCGAAACCACCATTATACCCATTGCCATAGTCACCACCATAGCCATCACCAGTGCAATAGTTGCCGGATTCGCCTCCTACGCCTCTGCAATGGCCTGCAACGCCTCCTCCTGCGGGTACACTAGGGCTACCTACGCTTGCAGCAGTAGTGCCCTCACTTCCATGGTCAGTACTACTGTTAGTTCCTGTTACTCTCCATCACCGGCAGGGCTGTTGGTCGTTATTAGGTAAAAATATTTGGCATAACTCACCCTTACAAAACCAGCTTGTAAGTTGACGGGTACCACAAGTCCCACAAAGAAAATATATATGTCCTGAAATGAGTTTATAAAGAGAGACACTGTTGCCTTACAAGTTACAAGTCGGTTTTATAAGGTTGAGTTAGACCCAACCCAAATCCTAATATGGTATCAGAGCCTATCCAAGATTCGTTGGGCCTCCTACTATTATGTCACCACTATCAGCCCACTCGGGTCACCACCAAGATTTGTGAGCGGTGTGTGTTAAGAGTTCCACATTTTATGAGATATAACTTGAATAATAGTTTATAAGTGGGGGCACACTTCACCTTACAAGTCGGTTTTGTAAGGACGAGTAAAACCCAATATAAAAACCTAATAGTAGTAAAGGAGTTCTTGACTGAGCCGGCGAGGGTCTGCCGCCATTTGGTTTGACATGACATTGGAGAAGAATTATTTTTCACAAGATCAAAGAACCTAAGGTTCGTGATACCATATAGAAAATATTACAGGAACTCAGAGTATGCTTATTCTAATGAGTGCTCCATTAGAATTAAGTAGGGGAGAGTGCTCCATTTATATATAGGGGAGAGTGCACAAAGTCAACTCCTTAAATCAAGTAGTGACTTATTAAATTAAAATTAAACCACATAAAGACATCATCAAGTAATAACTACCAAGATGTTTTTCAACACAACAGTTTATTAAATTGTATTTATACGAGAACTCTCCAAGAGGAGATTCCGAGTTTGACACAATTATCATTTTCCACTAAAAATTCCTCCTCTGCTTTTCATACACACACGTTGTACAATGGTTATATAGTCGTTCTTACACTTACTCTTGGATTCATATTTTGTAGGAATGAAAGTGAAGATATCAAGAAAATAGTAGAAAGTGTTACCAAGTTACTAGACAAAACAGACTTATTTGTTGCGGACCATCCAGTGGGGGTAGAATCTCGTTCACAAGATGTTATTCAACTACTGAACAGCCATCGATCAAAAGATTCTCTACTGATTGGGATGTGGGGCATGGGAGGGATTGGCAAAACAACCATTGCTAAAGCTGCTTATAATAAAATCCGTCATGATTTTGAGGCAAAGAGCTTCCTCCTAAATGTCAGGGAAGTTTGGGAGCAAGATAATGGCAAGGTTTCTCTACAACAACGACTTCTTTCTGATATCTACAAAACAACAAAGATAAATATAGATACAGTTGAATCAGGGAAAGTGATATTACAAGAAAGCCTTCAACAGAGGAGGATATTTCTTGTGCTTGATGATGTGAATAAAGTAGACCAATTGAATGCCTTGTGCGGAAGTCGCAAATGGTTTGGTCAAGGAAGTGTAATAATTATCACAACAAGAGATTATGATTTACTCCATAGGCTTAAAGTTGACTATGTGTATATAATGAAAGAAATGGACGACAATGAGTCTCTTGAGCTTTTTAGTTGGCATGCATTCAAGCAACCGATTCCTGTAGAAGGTTTTGCTGACCTTTCAAGAGATGTTGTTAAGTACTCTGGTGGATTGCCACTAGCTCTTCAAGTCATTGGGTCCTTTTTGTTGACTAGGCGAAGAAAAAAAGAGTGGAAGAGTGTACTGGGGAAACTAATACTTATTCCCAATGATGAAGTGCTAAAGAAGCTCAGAATTAGTTTTGACGGTTTACGTGATGATGATATAAAAGAAATATTCCTTGATATTGCCTTTTTCTTTATTGGGATGGACCAGGAAGATGTAATTACAATATTGGACGACTGTGGGCATTATGCAGATATTGGAATAAGTGTCCTTGTACAACAAAGCCTTATAACTGTTGATCGGAAGAACAAGATTGGAATGCATGATTTGCTACGTGACATGGGAAGAGAGATTGTACGTAAGAAATCAACAGAGGGAGGCAAGGAGCCTAGTAGGTTATGGCATTACGAGGATGTTAAGTATGTGTTGTCAAAAGATACCGTAAGATCTTCTTATGTGTTTTTTTTTTTTTGTTTTTTGTTTATTGTTTTTTATTCTAGAATTGCTTTTTTTTGTGTTTTGTCCAAGTGTTTGATTTTTCTTTTCGTTTTGGATGACAGAGAACCTTAGATGTTAAGGGACTGACTTTAAAGATGTCAAGAACAGACTCCACAACTCGTTTGGAAACTAAACTATTTCAGAAGATGGATAAACTTAAATTGCTTCAACTTGCTGGCATACAACTAAACGGAGATTACAAATATCTTTCAAAAGATCTTAGATGGCTTTGTTGGCATGGATTTCCTTTGAAATATACGCCTGCAGAGTTTCATCAAGAATGTTTAGTTGCTGTTGACTTAAAATATTCCAATCTGGAACGAGTGTGGAAGAAGTCCCAGGTACAACTTTAGTTTGGAAAGGCTAATAGTCGTCTTTTAATGATTGATCTTATCAATTCTATTTTTGCTATCTATTTTTTTAGGTTTCTTCTCTAATATATTTCTTCAAACTTTCTTACAGTTTCTGAAGGAGCTGAAATTTCTTAACCTTAGTCATTCTCATAACTTGAGACAAACCCCAGACTTTTCAAATTTGCCAAATCTTGAAAAGTTAATACTCAAATATTGTCCAAGTTTGTCCTCAGTTTCTCCTACTATAGGACATCTCAAGAAAATTCTTTTAATAAATTTGAAAGACTGTACAGGCCTTTGTGAAATTCCAAGAAGCATCTATAAATTAGAATCGGTAAAAACTCTCATTGTGTCTGGATGTAAGAAAATTTGCAAGTTGGAAGAGGACATAGAACAAATGACATCGTTGACCACCCTGGTTGCAGATAATACTGCTATAACAAGAGTACCCTTTGCAGTAGTAAGATCAAAGAGTATTGGATATCTTTCACTGTGTGGATTCAAAGGATTTGCACGTATTGTGTTTCCTTCGATTATTCAGTCTTGGATGTCTCCAACAAATGGTATCTTGTCCTTTGTTCAAACATTTGCAGGCACATCATCTCTTGAATTTTCAGAGGAACAAACTGATAGTTTCTATGGTCTACCATGTATTTTTGAAGATCTTCAGAATCTTCAACGTCTTTGGTTGATATGCGAGTCAGAAGTTCAACTACATCAAACTCTAACAAGTATTCTGGATAACTTACATACCAAAAGTTGTGAGGAATTGGAAGCAATGCAAAACACGCCACAATCTGCAAATTTTGTGACTTCAGCATCTACTCGCCGTTACAGTCAAGTTCAAATATCAAGCTCACAAAATTCCTTGACTTCGCTTTTAATTCAAATGGGAATGAACTGCCATGTCACTAATACTCTTAGAGAAAACATTTTACAGGTTATATCTTTCTCCCTCTCTTATTTGAAACTTGCCACACATGTACACTCCCCTCTTTGCATTTCTGTGTATATACACGTGTAATTTAAATATTCTTAGAGAAAATATTTTGTAGATTTAATTGCATTTTTCATTCGCTATTTGGATTTTACTTGATTTTTCTCCTTCAAGCCTTTTTTTGTTCTCCAGTCAACCATGTCTCTGTTTTTAAAATGTCATCATCAATCATCTTTAACTTAAGCCATTGGTATTTGAAAATTTGATATATGTTTTTCGACATTATAGCAGTATAATGGAGAAACCCATTTATTAATAAAAATTCAATTTATAAATATTGAATTTTCAGTATAGCAATTTTTAAAACTGAACAAGACCTCTAACCACTGTTTCACCAAGATTGACTTATATGCATCCACATATCTGTGGTATGTAAATGCCTTATATCATTTTCAAAAACATGCAAACAACACACATATTTAGTTAAAATTTATAGTGAATATTTACCAACTGTTTAAATAACCATGTAATATTTAAGTTTAATACTTCTATTTTTTCACAAATGTGGAATGTACAGAAAATGCCTCCCAATGGGTCTGGTTTCCTCCCCGGTGACAATTATCCTGATTGGCTAGCCTTCAATGATAGCAGTTCTTCTGTAACTTTTGAAGTACCTCAAGTGGATGAGCGAAGTTTGAAAACAATCATGTGCGTTGTCTATTCTTCTTCTCCAGATGATATAACATCAGAAGGCCTTAAAGTTTTGTTGGTGATAAATTACACAAAGAACACCATTCAGCTCTATAAGAGAGACGGATTATCAGCCACCTCTGACGAGGAGGAGTGGCAGAAAGTAGTATCCTGATTGACTTATATGCATCCACATATCTGTGGTATGTAAATGCCTTATATCATTTTCAAAAACATGCAAACAACACACATATTTAGTTAAAATTTATAGTGAATATTTACCAACTGTTTAAATAACCATGTAATATTTAAGTTTAATACTTCTATTTTTTCACAAATGTGGAATGTACAGAAAATGCCTCCCAATGGGTCTGGTTTCCTCCCCGGTGACAATTATCCTGATTGGCTAGCCTTCAATGATAGCAGTTCTTCTGTAACTTTTGAAGTACCTCAAGTGGATGAGCGAAGTTTGAAAACAATCATGTGCGTTGTCTATTCTTCTTCTCCAGATGATATAACATCAGAAGGCCTTAAAGTTTTGTTGGTGATAAATTACACAAAGAACACCATTCAGCTCTATAAGAGAGACGGATTATCAGCCACCTCTGACGAGGAGGAGTGGCAGAAAGTAGTATCAAATACAGAACCAGGTGACATAATGAATGTTACTGTTGTTTTTGAAAACAAATTTGTTGTGAAGAAGACAACAGTTTATCTTATCTATGATGAACCAATTGCCGAAAAGACAAATCACCATCTTGAGTCGGATAAGAATGTCACTCTTTCTAGTAGTGATGGAAATGTAAGTAATAATGCTCTAAATTTATGCTCTCCCCATATGGATTTTCAATTTTTTGCTTTTCTTATAGCTTATTAATTATATCATTATTAATTCCCCCTTTCTTTCTGTTTGAGTTTTAGATATTTGGTAGACTCTTGTTCAGACTTCCTCCCATTGTTCGAGCCGTTCTGATTTCACGACCTTTCTGGTTCTGTTTGGCTGTTATTATGGTTTGGTGGTCTCGCTTCCATTCTAACAAACGAACAAGTTTAAGGTATGAACCTATCTATTTTGCTTCTGAAGAACATTAATGCTAAGAAAAATACTGTATTAAGCTTTCCTATAACACTAACATCAGTAAAAGGCTATCATCCATTTAATTATTTGGGTTTAAGTCCCTTAGAACCATAACCCTAAATTTAGAATGTGACAAATTTATTTTCCTTTGAAATTTATGATTGCATCTTGTGAAGCCTTGTATTAATAATAATGATTCTGTTTTGCTGATATTTGAGATACTTCCTGCTATTGCCTATTTTGATATGAAACAGAAAATATTGGCACCCCAGAGCTCTCAAGGATGCTGTAATCCGCTATATCATGGGACAAAATTACTTCGGGTGATGTACAACAAGATTTTAAATTGTTGTCGCCGTAGTAAACCTTATGTTGCAGAAAATTCTGGACAAGTAAATATTGCTCAGTGTATCGCAGTCGCGATATAGTTGTAGATACCTCAAACATTGACGCTGCTATTAAAATTTTCTATATTTACTATTTTGAAACAGACAATGTTAGTATGTTGATTTATTATTTTTTGTTATAGGTGGAAATTGAACCTATAATCACCATTACACTCCACTCCTTAACTCCTCCACCTTAGCCACCAAACCAACCTTATAACTCCGGCTGTCTTTCTATATTAACAAGAGGGATTGATCTCCCAACTCATGTTTGTTTTCATAGAGTTGTGGATATGTGATTCCTGGGAGACACGTGACAATCTTATATTCAACAACTGTCTAGGTTCTGTTCGGATAAAATGACATCAACATTTATTATGATAAGCGTATATATGTGGGCTTTGGCTAATATGAACAAGTGCATTATGTCTTTCATGGTGCACAAGTTTATGATATCGTTATAACGAATATGATTTTTGTAAAATCCACCATTGGATTGATAGTTTACACCATATAGATCATCTATGTCAAATTTTAAAGAAATTAAAAATCTTATGATATGGCATTGAGATCCCTCAAAATTAATGGTATTTAATAAAAACTCATAAACCGTTAATCTTGATGGATCTCAATGACATATCATATGATTTTCAATTTTTTAAAAATTTGACATGAATGCTCTATATGATATAAACTATCAATCCAACGGTGGATTTTGTAAAATTCGTATTTGTTATAACGATATCATGAACTTGTGCACCATAAAAGACATGATGCACTTGTGCATATTAGAATTGGCCATATATGTGCTATGACAAGGTAAAATAAAATGAAATTATTTTCTTTAAGTGTTATATGAGCAGTCTCTTTTTTCATTTTTTAATCACTCGCTCATGCGATACGTCATTCAAAATATTTTCTTATAAGATGAAGGAAGGGTTTGCATTTTATTTATTTAAAAAAAAAATTATAAGAGGTGTGGGAAGGGTGAGTAATTTTTATAAGATTTGCTAATTGCTACTTTGAGCTGGGTCTCCAACTCATCACCTAAAAAAGAAACGCACAACATGAACCATATCACAAGGGATTTGTATTAGTAGTAACCTCATATATTATTTGTTGTTTAACTGAATTTTCAGAATGAATAATTTTTTTCAATAGTGTCTATATTTTTTAGCCACACTAATAATTTATAGCTGGGTCCGCCCCTACTCCCACCTCAAATCAAAAGGCAAACTTAAAAAGCAGAACGTAGCGGAAACGTAACTCCAAATTTTGGTTTGCACTTTTGACCTTAAACTTATGATTTGGTTACCACTTAGCACCACGATTGTTACAACGAAGTTTCCAGACACACTTTTTTCTTCACAAAAGTGCACGTGACATGCGGAGAACGTGTCATGCTTATATATGCTTATAATCTAAGTAAGTAAGATGGACAAAATCCACTCGCCACCTTTACAACGCGCTAATCACAAACACCCGCCCCTTCACAACCTGTTTTTTAATGCCACACAATATTCATTCAATATTTTAAAAATACAATAAAAACAAACAAAAGTATCAATGTATCATGATCTATTTTTTGTAGTAACTATTTTTTTTTCACCACCAGTTGAATCTGGTTCGGGGTCAGTTCTGACATCAAGTTGTTTCAGTCCCCTCTCGATCGCAGTTACGGGGGATCGAACCGCAGTCCTCCCTACCAAGTTCAGCATCAATCATCACTGAACCAACTAACGATTGATTGTGTAAGATCCCAAAATTTTATCTTATTGTATATATAAGTAGTTTTCAAAAGAATTGAATATACCATTCAAAAGGATTAACGGCGCAGCTTGTCGCACATTTACTTTTCACTAATGTGCAATTATTTTGCATATATATACACATTAAATATTTTTATTCTTATAATTTACTGGGTGACAATATTATTATTATTATAGAATTTACCGATTTCATAGTTGAAATCTCATATTTAATTACTCAAGTAATTTCTGTTTTATTTTGTTTAGCAAGGTATATATAGGAGTATTTTATTTTATCATTATCATTATATACTAACGAGAGTAAGGGATTGAGTAAGTAGTATCTAATCTAATTTGACTAAGTAGATTAATAGATACATACATTAGCTAACAAGAAATTATGGAGAGTAAGGAAGTTATTATTTTTACTGCAACGTGATTAGCAAATATTCATCATGATTATTTTTAATTATTATATTAACTATTAATATTAATCTATTATTGTTAATATAATAACATAAGCATGTCCCTAATTGTAGTTAACTGTGTTGTGTATACTTGCTTAAGTTACTTGCAACTTCTATTCCTAGTAGTACGACCCACTCTCTACTTCTTTAGTGAGATAGGTTAATAAAAGAGTATTAGTACTTAGCCTTCCCACTTTAATTCCTCATACTGATTTTTACGGTTAGAAAATAATAGCGAGAAAACTAGAAAGCTTTGAGGAGAAAAAACGGTTAAATAATAGCGGTTAGATAATACTTAGCCTACTTATTTTATCTTTAATAATTTATGAACTTTTCCACAAGTATATATATATATATATATATATATATATATATATGCATGCTTAATTGATGTTTTCCTATATTTTGGAGCGACCCTCACTATAAATTTGGCCAGATTAATCCAGTAGATCAAAGTTACGCAACGGAAGCGTGGTGACGTATAGTGGAGGCTCCGAGATTGAGGATATCAGTGTTAGTCTTGTCGAAAGATTCTCACGAGCGTCCAAAATTATGACCAGCTGCAGATTGAGTGTTTGGGTAGTAAAAGACTAAGAGTCTTGATTTAGGGGGGTGTATTGGATTGAGATTTTGAAAGACAATTTTGGCAAAAAAAGTCTTGAAGATTTTAAAGGATTTGGTGTGATTGTATTGATTTTATGGGATTTTAAAAGATGACTTTTTATAATCAAGATTCTTACCACATGATTTTGATGGATTTCTAACGTAGATTTTTAAGATTTCAAAATACTTTATGAATTTTTAAGATTTTAAATGTTTGAACCGCAATTAAAAATACGAGATAGCCTCTCAATGACATTCCTTAAAAATACATATTGAAGATTGAATAATTCCTTTTTTATTTTCAGGTCATTATTAATAATTAAAATTATAATAATAAAAATAGAAAGTAAAGATAACAATAATAATAACCACCTTGTAAAAAAAATAAATAATAATAATGAATGTTGTAAAAAAACAAATTGACGAAACGAAAAAAAAAAAACTATGAAATTTTTTCTTTTGATTTACGTATACAGTACCATAAAAATAATAATATGATTTTTTTTATTTGTGTTTGCTTTTGGTCTTTTCCCGAAAGATTGATTAACATATTATTTGCGTTACAGTACGATTGCACATCAATAGTTTTTTTTTATTTGCGTTTTGCTTTTGAGTTTTTACGAAGAAGATCGGTGAACATGATAATGATAGATGATAAAGGATAAAGGATGACACAAAAAGAAAAGCAAAAAAGTCTCATGAAATCTCATGAATTATGGTGAGATTGTTGGATGAATATGTTCTTTGTATTTTGGACAATATAGCAAGTTGCAAGAGAAGAACATATTTTGAACGGATGAGTTCAGACCAACGACAATAGGAAAAAAAAAGTCTGTGGGAGAGCATGAACAATCTCAGGGTTTGGAGTGAGATTGTTTGATAAGTGTAGTATTTATACTTTTAACTAAAAAGTCTCACGAAATCTATTCCATAACAAAATCCATCAAAATCGGTAGACTTTTGAATACCAATGAACATTTTATAAATGACAAGGAATCTCAATTGAATACCAACAGATTTCATTGCCCTGAAAAAAAAATCATAATTGTCTTAATTGAATACCACAAGATTTACTTAACTTTTGTAAAAGTCTTGATTGAATTTTTTATAATAAAAAAGTCTTTTAAAATCCATTGAAATCTCAATCCAATACACCCCCCTTAGAATCTTATTTTGAGTTAAAGAATAGTTCAATCTATTGTAATTATTATACTAAATTATTAATTTTGAGAGATCTATTATAATAATGTTTAATATTTAGTAATATAAGGTTATTGTGTTCCTAAAAAAAAAGGGCTTCGTCTTCTCACTTAAAGTTTCGTTAATTAATGTCCCAAAAATCCGGGATGTTACAGGTTGTAGTAAATATTTTTTTTTAATGGATAATCTTTTAGTAAAAGCAAAGTAATTTTTTTTTTCATTTTAAATATATGGAAAAATTCTAAGATTGTTTTACAATTTTTTTATTTTACATTTAAAAGGTCTCATGTTTTTAGTTTACCATTAGCCTCAAAATGTGTTGGCCCGACTCCGGAGAGAATCACATTTTCCTATTTTCGGAGAAGCCATTTGGTTGAGAGGCCACTCTACAACCTAGAGCTAGAGGTACTCGGTTCGTCACTCTCACACCAGAGACTCACATATTTTAAATATAGAGACGTGTGTGAAATTTTCAATTTGAACTCGAACTATTGCATATAGTTAGTGAGATTGTCGAACTACTGCATATACTCCTTCCAGTCCTTAATATAAGAAAACTTTCACTTTTTAGATACATTGAAACAATGATGTATCTAGACTATATTATAGAGTAAATACATCAATGTTGCAATATATCTAAAAAGTGAAGTTTTCTTATATTAAGGACCAGATGAAGTATATTATTATGAGCACTTCACAGAGGATTAAAGGATACAATTATAAGGGGTGCCAACATAGTTGAAATGTCTTTTGGTTTCTTTGATGTCATTATGCTTTTATTTTGCATAAAAAAAAGTCTTTTCAATCTTAAACTGAGAGAATATCTCCTCACACTAAATTTTAACATTATCAAATAAAAAAAAAATCAAATTCTTTGAAGTTTTAGAGATATCTATACGTATATTTGGTGAGATTGTTAGAATCATGATGAGTTACCCTGATTTTAGCAAAATTGTATGGATACGGAACAATGTTTAAAGCACCGTAAATAAATATTTTTGAATCTTTAATTAATATGTAAATTTATTTATTCAATATTAAATGGAAAATATATTTGTAAATTATGTCAATCTAAAATATTTTTATAAATTATTATTTAAAAACATGTTAATTAAACTAATTTAAATTGATATTTGAATAATTTTTTTGTTTTGTTTTTCATTATCAGTTTAATCTGGTTCGGGGTCAGTTTGGTAAAAAGCCAATTATAATTAGGATATCATTAAAAATTTTACAATCTTTTATTTATGATACTTGCATACTTTGATAATAATTTTTACACATTAATACCTCAACCGGCAAAAATACCGAAATTGTTAGGCCGAACATCGTCACCTTAATTTTGTAATTTATTCAATTTAAATTAAATTATATTGCACTATGTCGGTTTAATTTATAAATTTAAGTTATTGATTATTAATTAAAATTTACGTTATTATTTTTTTTAACAGTAAAATCTACGTTATTATTACAAAGGATTAGATTTTATGCAGCATAAATCTTTATACCACCAGCAAATTATATATAATTGATCGGTTATTAATTTTTTTTCACTATGACCGGTTATTAAAGTTATTTTTTTTTTTGGTTTTTATCACTAGTTTAATTTGGTTCGGAAAGTTTTGGTATTAAGTGGTTTCAGTCCCCTCTAGATCGCAGTTGCGGTGGATCGAATCGCGGTCCTCCCTCCCTACCAAGTTCAGCGCCAATCATCACTGAACCAATTGTATATACCATAAAAAAATTATTTGATTTTACTATTATCAAAACACTTTTATAAGTCACGCACTTTTTTTGATAATTTTTTTTAAAAGTCACCATAAAAAGTAACCCTATTATCAAAACATTAAAAATTAATAAACTTTTTAATAAAATAATAAAATATATTATGATTATCGAATAATATTTTTATTGTCAAAATAAAAAGAAAAAGAGAAAGTAAAAATATTGATATAGAAATCAAGCATTTGCTTTTTCTTATTTTGTCTTCTTTGACTGTTTTTATAATAACTTTTTATTACATAAATACCAACGTTATCATTCGTTGACTCTTACTTTATTTTAATTCTACTTTTTTAATATCATTTTTGTTTTTGCTAACCCTCTCATTCTCATTTCTATGAATTTTTTTTCTTCTAATAATCTAAAATTTAATCGAAAAGTAAATAAAATTTGACTAAAGAATATATATATATATAGGATAATTACATGTGAATGGAGGGCAAAATCAATCCGCTTAAATACTACATCTAGAAATCTAGAAGACACCACAACTAATTTCGTATATTCCAAACAATTAATTTTTAAAAAACTTATTATCCACTTGAATTTAATATTTTTTTAATAATATTTTATTTTGTAAAAGAAACAAAATTAAATTAAAATAATAATTTAGTCAAAAAGCAAAGAAGTAAAATACAATAATACTCCCTCTAGTTTTATATATAAGCAACTTTTCACTTTTATATTCATTCAATAATTGATTTATTTGGACCAAAAAATGACCAGATACATCAATTATTGAATGAATATAAAAAGTAAAAAGTTGCTCGTATATGAGACTAGAGGGAATAATATTTTTTTCTTAACAAAGTAAATAATAATATCAATAGTACTGCTAATATTATTTATAGTAGTGACTAGTAAGTAATTGCAAATAAAAAAAGTTGATAATGAGAATCTTTTTTTTTTGATAATGAGAATCTTATCCATCATAATTACACACTTATTAATACTATAAGTTCCGCGTATTATCTCTTCAGATCCATGAAATGAAACCACCACGGTAAGAAACAAAGTAACAAACAAATCCTGCAACACATAGATCTCAGAAACTACCAAGAACCCGGTTCAGAAACCGCGTGTTATCACGCGCACGACTTCAAATAACGACCCAAACCAAACCCTCAATTCCCAAAATTCCCAAAACCCTCACATCCATGGCTGACCAAATCCTCTCCGATCAACCACCGGAACAACAACCGTCTTCCGATCTCGATTACGACTTCGCCGACCAATTCAACAACGTTCCTATACCTTCATTAGACTTTTTATTCAACGACGATCTTGGAGATCTTGAGATCACGTTCGACGATCTTGATAATCTCTGTATCCCTTCTGATACCGAAGAATTTCTTCTTCCTGATTCATGGAACCCTAACGGTGTTCCAATTTCGCCTATTATTGATAATGAAGGCGTTGTTAATTTTGATTCACCGGAATCAGGTGCTTCTGTTGTTTCTGGTGATCTGAGTCCTGATGTTTCTAGGTTTCTTAATTCTGATTCGGTTTCTGCTGATGATAATGATAATTCGGTTGATGTTGATGTTAAAGTTTCGATGGAGACTGAAAATGCTGAGAATTCTGATCGGGAAGAGTCTTCGAATGGACCGGTTTCGTCTCAGGGATCAGGAAATGGCGGATCGGGTGTATATGAGGCGACGAATTCGCCTTCACATGATTCTGGCCGTTATGAGAGGGATATTTCGTCTTCTCATGAACATGCAATTGTGGAAGAGGGTGTGAAATTGGAAGGGATTGTTAAAGGCTGTGATTTGAAGAGGAAGAAAGAAAGTAGCCATGAAAGTGCTGAGACTCGAACTCCGAAATGTAGCAGGAGATCGTCTTCAATGGAAATCAAGACCCAACAACAACAGCAGCAGCAACAAGCTCAATCTCAATCTCAATCTGGTTTTGATGGTATTGAAGATGAGGATGAGAAGAGGAAGGCGAGGTTGATGAGGAATAGAGAAAGTGCACAGCTTTCTAGACAGAGGAAGAAGCATTATGTGGAGGAGCTTGAGGAGAAAGTAAGATCAATGCATTCAACAATTGCTGATTTGAGTAGTAAGATTACTTATGTTATGGCTGAGAATGCTACACTTAGACAACAATTGAGTGGTGGTGTGATGTGTCCACCTCCTCCGCCGGGTGCTGGGATGTACCCTCATCCTCCAATGGGACCTATGCCTTATCCTTGGATGCCTTGTGCTCCTTATGTTGTTAAACCTCAAGGTTCTCAGGTTCCTTTGGTTCCAATTCCAAGGTTGAAGCCTCAGCAACCGGCTGCGTCTTCCAAGAGTAAAAAGGGTGAGAGTAAAAAGAGTGAGAGTAAGAAAACTGAGGTGAAAACTAAGAAGGTTGCTAGTATTAGTTTGTTGGGTTTGTTTTTATGTATCATGCTTTTTGGTGGACTTGTTCCTATGGTAGATTTTAAGTTTGGAGGTTTAGTTGATAATGTTTCTGGTAGGTCTAGTTATGTTAGTGATAGATGGTTTTATGGTCATGGTGGAGGTAAGATTTGGCCTGTAAATGGTCATATGAATGAATCTGGAAGGGATGGGGAAGTGGGGTTTCCCAATGGAAGGTTTGGTATTTCTGATAGGAATAATTATGAAAGAGGTCGGAAACTAGAAGAAATGAATGAACGGAAAGACTCGAGTTGTGTTGGTCATCGAGACAATGCCAGCGAGCCACTTCTAGCTTCTTTGTATGTTCCTAGGAATGATAAGCTGGTTAAGATTGATGGAAACTTGATAATCCATTCTATCATGGCCAGTGAGAAAGCCATGGCATCTCAAGATGCTCAGGTAAAGAAGGAGAAAAGTGGAACTGGTTTGGCCATTCCTAAAGATTGGGATTCTGCATTGGCTATTCCTGAAGTTGGAAGAAATAGAGGACAGCATCCAAATGTGTACAGAGTTTCTGCAGAACAGAGGAGGGCTATTGGCTCTGGTTCAACTAAAACCTTGAAGGACCATATGAAGTCTTCTGCAACTGATGGTAAAATGCAGCAGTGGTTCCGTGAAGGAATTGCAGGTGAATATCCTTTAATTATGCATGTCCTCTAATTTTACTCTATAGATGGTTTGGTAGGAATGATAAATTGCTGTTTTGTATCATGTTTTGTTGGTTGCTGTCTAATCTAAATTTGCCAATCTGTAGCACATGTTACAAGTTTATTATGTCTTTCTGTCTTAATTTCACTTCATAGATTTTTAGTTAGAAATGATGCATACTCTTCTGCTGACTTGTGTCTTTTTGGATACCGTATAAGATCACTAATCATATTTGGCCACTGGGTAGCACATATTCTAGGTTCAGTGTTTTCAATTGGTGGTGTTCGAGTATATGAGATGCATTTTCAAGTTTAAGATCACATGTTTTGTGTTTTGGTTGTTCCTTGGTTGTTTCAGATGTCTTCCAGACTTGGTTAGATAGACTTCTTGAACTCCTTGGTTGTTTCAGATGTCTTCCAGACTTGGTTAGATAGACTTCAAGATCACATGTTTTAATAGTGCTTATTTAACAATGCCATTCCTACTTGCATTTTTGGTTCGTTCTTGTATTTGTGATTTGTGATATAGCTTTTCTTATGTAGTAGTTACTGTCATCGTTTAAGGTGTCTCTCCTGAATACAAGAACTGAAAACAATGCCTTCATGTTGTCTACCTATCAATCATTTTTAAGCAATATCTTTTACTGGTTTTACAAGCTTTTACATGCCCAAATAAGTACCTGCTTGCCTATTTTGAAGCACATAAAACATTGAAATTATACTGAATTTTCTGGTTCCATGATGCAGGTCCAATGCTAAGTTCTGGCATGTGTACTGAAGTTTTTCAGTTTGATGTTTCTCCTGCTCCTGGAGCTATTGTTCCAGCAACAGCAGTGGGCAATATTTCTACTGAAACTCGTCGTAATGCCACCAATGTCAACAAGAGCAGGAACAGAAGAATCCTCCACACCCTCCCAGATCAACTTCCTGGAACCCGTCTGAACATAACTGAAGAACATGCAAGAAATTTGCCAAAAGACCACCTCCCTGGTAATAAATCGTCTATGGTGGTTTCCGTGCTTGTTGATCCCAAAGAGGCTGGAGACAGTGGTGTTGATGGCATGATGGCTCCAAAGTCGCTCTCTCGGATTTTCGTGGTTGTGCTAATAGATAGTGTCAAGTATGTGACTTACTCATGTGGTCTTCCCCGCGCTTCTCCTTTGGTGACTGCTTATGTTTGACAACCCTCCCCATTTTGATACAAGCTTATCTAACCCTAGAATTATAGTTTATTTACAAGGGATGTGGGTTACTGGGAGGGAAAGAAATGAGGCTCCAGTTTTGTACATAACAAACATATAATAGCAGGCCTTGTGTACCCAAAAAGAGTTGCACTTTAGAATCTGGCGATGATCAACTGTCTATGTACTGAGTTGAGACATTTCTTACAAACTTCATAATAATAATATATGCCCCTTATAATTTAAAGTTTATCCCTTTCATGTCTTATTGAATTCATATTACTGTGTGTTTGAACTTAGAATGCGGTCCGCGGGAGATCAATGTGGGAAGAGAACGAGCTCACATTTTACATGGGCTGTCATCATCAGTTAAAGTTTATTGTCGTTTTTGTATGAACAATAAAACCGAATCAAACCATTTTTATAACTGAAGTACTCGTAGTTTTCAAAACTATTTTGAACTCTCTTTTTCAAAAACGATTTTTGGTTTTCTAAAGAATTAGAAACAGCAAAACTTATCTGATTATGTTGTTTTGTGAAAACACTAGCGTTTCTTTTCTTGTGTCAATACACAATGGCCTTTGAGAAAAGGAGCGTTTTCCTTGTTTTTTGGTCTTAGTTTGGTTCTTAATACAAACAATATCTTTCAGATCTAACAGATTAAGAAAACTGCCGCAAAAAGGAAACGTTTCAATTATCCGGGTGAAGAGAATACATACAAGGAGGCCATTGAGATTTTACACTTTGATTTCATAAATGAAATGAAATTTGTAGAATTATATAGAAAGAAATCGTCCTACCAAAGGATTGTTAGATTCCAACTGGATAATATTGACCTAAAAAACAGTTATGAAGCTTATTTACATTGAAACCTGAAAGCATTAAGAACAGTTATGAAGATAATAATCACCTTCGAGTTCTTTCTTTTTTCTACATTATTACTAATTTTTAAGACAACAAAAACATAAGACATGGAAAAATTTAAATTAAGACAATAAAACATAAGACATTGGCATAATCAGATATTTACAAAGACAAGTTGTTCTGTTAAAACATGAAAACATATGACTTCAACTTCAAATCAAAATATATTTCAAATGGGGACCAATACACCTCTTGCTCAATAATCCTGTATAAACAAAAATTACAAGAAATAATCCGAAGGTAAAGTTATCTAATTTACCTTTAACAGAAAACTACACTTTAAAGGAATCAAGCATGGTCTTTAGAACCTTCTCTGAAGTTTGCCACTGCTTGTCATTGGCACTAGCCACAAACAAAACAACGGTGTTTCCCTTTGCAGTTGCTTTTGCAAGATTGTGTGAACCGGTAAGAGCATATGGAGTTTCAAGCACATATTTGTAGTACTGCACACACCATTTTCAGTAATGTTAGTCATTGATAGGTATATTGTTAGGTATGCCTCATAGTTTACTGATAAGTGGAAAGGCCGCTCAAATATTTATTTAAACAAAAGCACATAATTTTGTAAACTGAACCGTAGTATTTTAACACAAGCTGTAATCTGCAACGGTAAAGCTTGAATAACAGAAAATCATTGTAGACAGTCTACAGTTGGAGACGTATGCACAAGTGGTTGAACTAGTGATCAAATATTATGTGTTCTTTGTTTGCGTTTTTCATACATGTTTTCTTTAGAACCAGGGTTGGTGTTCTAACATATATGATAATTTTTTTTTTTCTCATTTTCTATGATAATATCAGTTGATTCCTATCATACTACATTGACAAAATTTAAAAGACAGCTGTAGTTTCTTCAATTTCTAACAAGTTAAAACCAAAGAAAACCATAAATGTTAAGACATCATAGGCTATAGAAAGAAAACATACCGTCAGATCATCAATCTTTTCAACTGAAGTCTCGATGAGTTCATCAGGGTCAAGAGTGTTTCCGGTTACAAATGGGCCGAGAGAAGCAATAACCTTTTCTGGGCTACCAATGTCCTCAATTGTTGCATTTGGTTTGTTGGTTAGGCGTATCAAAGGTGAAGCAACAACCTGAATTTTTCCTTGTTTTTCATCTTCAAATTTAACCTCCACCCATGGCTCTGCACATTTTGGTTGACAGTAATTTCCTGATAGTATGTTAGCTATACGAAGCTGTTTCCATGTTGGGGGAAGGATAAACTGGTATGGCTCGACATTTCCTGCAAAGAACTAAATCTAGAGTATCAATTGCAAAGAACAAAAGTAGACAATTTCTAATAAATTTGTACATTAGAGAAACGGCTTAGTGATGGAAATGAACAATCGATCAGAAACCATATAAGTTACTAAAATGGTACACAGTTAATTTCTACCTAAATGATTATTAATCTTAATAAACCTCCAAAGTTCAATGTTGTAAATTCTAAGGATGCTATTGAGAAGTATCCAATAGATCAAGGGTGAGTTAGATAAACAATTTAATTAAACGTTCACTCCCTGTAAGAGAGGAACTAACAACTGATCTATTAGAAAATTGAATCACCAATTTTTACATAAGTTTTCAAGTGGATGAGATTGGTCGGGTGGTCTCAGTTGGAGATGGGATTGCACGTGTTTATGGATTGAACGAGATTCGAGATGGGGAACAGGTTGAATTTTCCAGCAGTGTGAAAGAAACAGCGCTGAATCTTGAGAATGTCGGAATTGTTGTCTTTGGTAGTGATACCACTATCAAAGAAATAGATTTTGTCAAATGTACTAGATTTATTGTGGATTTTCGTATGAGAAAGGCTATACTAGGGTGTGTGGTCGACGCATTGGGAGTGCTATTGATGAAAGAGGGGCACTAACCAATCACAAGTGAAGATGTGTTGAAGTGAATGCCCCTGGGATTATAGAACATAAATCAACGCACGAGCCTATGCAATCAGGGTTTAAAGCGGTAGATAGCTTGGCTCCTATAGGCCGTGGTCAACGAGAACTTAAAATGGGGGACCAACAAAATGGAAAAACAATTATAGCTATCAATATCATATTAATCCAAAAGCAAATGAACTCAAGGGCCACCTCTGAGAGTTAGACATTGTATTATGTCTATGTAGCGATTGGACATAAATGCTCAATTGTGGCACAATTAAGAAAGCAATGCTTTATGACATTCCATTCTGGTAGCAATCTAGTAGTCACCGCTTCGGATTCAACACCTCTGCAATTTATAGTCCGATGTTCTAGGTGTGCCAAGGGGGGATATTTCCGCGATAATGGAATGCATACATTAATAGTCTATGATGATCGACTTTGTCTAATATGCACAACTAAAACATGTCAATGGTGAAAACAAGCCTTGTGCAATGTGAAAAGACTTGTCTTACTTGTGCACCATAGACTTAGCCATGATGATCTTAGTAAACACGTCATGGCACAAATAAGTATATAAGATAGCCAGTGCTACAAAATATCACTTTCTATAACTTAATGATCAATTAATTAATGAGCCAAATCATGTCCAGGAGAAGCAACAAAATCATAGCCCAATAAATTATTAAAATTCTTGAGAACATCTTAATCAACACATATAATATTTTTCAACAAAACAAAAGTCTTGAATTGAAAGATGAATGTACCTGCTCGAAGGGCAGGAGTATCTTTAGTAGAAGCTTTGAAGAGAACAAAAGAAGGGTCTGATGATGAAGGAGGGAGGAAAGAACCAACTGCAACATCTCTAGCTTGTGACTGTGGTGGCTCAGTAAGAGCAATAAGTGGGAGTGAAAGAGCAATACCCTTTAAGAATTCTCTTCTGGGTGTGTGTTGAAAGTGAGTTTCAGGAACTGAGACAGAAGCCGAGACTCTGAATGCACGAAAAGGTGGGAGCTTTGAATGAGATTTAGTTGATGAAGTTGTGAATGGGAGAAGGGAGGTTAATGGAGATGTTGCCATTTCTGATGAGTGGAATGTGTGAAGAAAGGAAGGGACAAGGTTGAATGTTGATTTGGTCACACTATATATATATATATATACCTTATCCATTTGTGAAAAATATGATGTGATAAGTGGATCACACTTTTCACCACACATGACATAGTAGTATGGAAAAGGATTTGGTACATCAATATGTATATAAGAGAAAACTAAGGATTGAGTGCGTATTGATATGCAGCGAGATCGTGAGAAGAAAAGAATTTGCATACGTGTAGTATTGAAAAGTAGTACGAAGCCGGTTTGACAGAGAATTTGATACTTGATATGAGTAAGAGATACATACGCATAGAGAATTTGATCATTGATACTTACGTATCATTGTATCAATTCATCAATTATGAACCATATCAAATATCATTATATTGTACCAAAATTCATAATTGATACTTGGTACAATTATATGTTCCCCGAGAGAGAATAAAAAGCTACCGACAAAATTAAGAATTTCGTATATATTTTTTGTTGGGCCTATTAGTCGTAAGTGTTTACTTTATTATTTTTTAAAATTTTAGTCTATTAATTTTCATAAAAAAAAGTTGCAACTTATTGGCGGAAAATTAAACATGTTAACACATATTCTCACAACCGATTAAAATTAGTACATAATTCTATTTGATACCCCAAGTCCTATAGTTTCGGCTCCTAACACCCTAATTTTTAAAGCATAAAAGTAAGTCTATGATTTTTAAAACAGCTAAAAATTTGAAATGAAATATTGACTATCGTCTTACAAAAATGAATACTTTTAATCCTCATGTTATCTCGGTTGGTAGGATGTTACATTATGGGTGCGTTTGATTCGTAAAACAGCAAGAACTGGACAGAACAGTACAGGACAGAACAAGATAATACAGGACAGGACAAAATTGTACCAGAGAGATATATGACGATAATATTTTTATATTCCAAAATAAAATGGGTATTTTCGTATTTTTTATAGTTGTACTGGGGATAAAAAGTTGTCCCGTGGTTCAGTGAGGGACAAAAAATCTTGTTTTTATCCTGTCCCTTGCTACCTAATTTGTCCAGTCCCATAACCAATTTCAAATCAAACAGGGTACAACAAAAGTTGTCCTGTCCAGTCCCCTGATTTTTAGCAGATCAAACGCACCCTATATATACAGGGACTGAGGTTCGAACCTCGATCATTCCACTTATCTATTTTTTGGATGAAATTTCTAACCACTAAACCATTTGACCATAAAAAAACTAAAAGTAAATAATTTTTTGTAAGAAACTAAATTTGAAAATTCATAATTTTATAGAGACTAAAAATATTTTTATCCGTAACAACAATATGATACATTGACATTGCTTTCATGGTATTTTCTGCAAAAAGATTTCATTCCTAAATTTATCACTAACAACAATATGAACTGACACGATGAAAATAATATATTATCAAGTAATTAGAATTTTCAAAAAAAAAAAAAACGAGATTTCATTCCTAAATTAATCACTAAAAAATCCACCTCTCGTCCAATAATTAACTGGAATCCTTATCTATACTGGAAATTAAATCTACACACTATAAAATATTATTACGTGAATGAATAAATAAACTAAAAAATAATGAGCAAAGTGTCACGGACATCACTATGCCTAAGGACCTACGAGATTGGGATCTTGTATATAGTGTATCTATAGTATATATAAATGGAAAATTTTGTTCTCTTATGTTAAGATTTGTTTGGGATTCGTCCATACGAGAAAACCATGGCAAAACAACTTATAGTATTCACGTAAGGGAGGGCGTCATCATAATTGGAACTTAGTCAATTTTAATGAACTGAATTGTTATGTGGAAAAAGTTAGTCTCTCACAATGTAGTGAAATAAAATGTCTTAAATAGAATTACGTACCCTAAAAGAAAATGTATAACTTGACAAAAAAAAAATAAGGAAAAACTATATAAGAAGAAAAAAAATTGGTTAAATTTTATTTACCTTTCTATCATTTGCATTTTGAACCAACTCTGGCCAAACAGAAAATTATTTGGTTTCGATAACATGTTTATATTTCAAACTCGTAAATCTATAAAGCTAATCCGATGAAAGAAAAATTAAATAATAGTAATGATAATTTTGCTAATGCAGTTTAAGAGGCCGTTTGTTATAGCTTATTTTAGAAAAAAATTATTTTTTTTATAAAAATAATCACTTTTAATTGTTTTGCATCTGTTTGTTACAAATTTTTAAAATAATCAGAAGCTGAAAATAATCAGAAAACAACTAAAAATGAGAAGCTACTAAGAGTAGCTTATAAATAATAGATTTTTTTAGAGGAGAGAGAAAAGAAATGTTAAAAGAAGAAAGTTATTTGTAATTAAAAAAATCATTTTTATAACTTGTATCCAAACAAACTAAAAATTATTTTATTTAAAAAAAGTGATTTTTATTATAATAAACAAACACAAAGTAAATTCAACTTTTTTAAAAATCTCTAAAAACTAATTTCTAAATTATTTTGCATTAAAATCACTATTTTTTTAATCTATAACAAACGGACCTAAGACTTCTATACATGAATATAGCTAGAAGGGGATCAATATATAGAGAGCACAGTCCCCCTATTATATGCAAATATTAAGAATAAGAAAAGTTAAACTCTAGTGGAATATAAGAATAAAGAACAAAAAATGAGTCAAAAAATAGTAAAAAAATTAAAATACAAGTCACATATAAATGTTAATTTATATTTATTTTTTATATGCAAATATTATATGGTGAAATTTATTAGCATAGTGCAAGATGTATATATAGTATATACACATAGTCAATATCGATGTGTAGCATTTTAGATTTAAGAGATGTTAGATATTGAGGAAGAGAGTGGCATGAGAGGGAATGGAGAGATGGAAAAGGAAAAGAGCAAACAGAAGCAAAGAGGAGGCATCAGAACATTACCTTTCATCCTTGGTTAGCCCTCACATTAAACTCTTAATTTCTCTCATTATTATTAATTAGTATATATTTCTGCTTACTTAATTAGTTGCTAGCATAATAGTTTTTAATGTCCGTTCTTATAATGTTTTTTGAAACGGCTAAAATCAGTAATTAGTTGTTCTTATAAACTAATGAATGTAATTTGGACTATTATGAAGCGAATGAAGTGTGTGATAGATTTGCGAGCGCTGGTTTTCATGCAAACATGATAAGCTATCTTACACAACAATTGAACATGCCAATGGTTAAAGCTTCCATCACTCTTAGCAACTTTAGTGGACTATCTAGCTTGACTCCTCTTCTTGGTGCTTTCGTTGCTGATTCTTTCGCTGGCCGATTTTGGACTATTGTTGTTGCAACTCTCATCTATGAACTGGTTAATTTCTTGCACTCTCCTCATTTCAAAATCTTTGTTTACGAGTTGGTTTTTGAAGGAAAAAAAAAGAACTTATTTTTTCTTTCTTAAAGAAAGAACAATGTCCTGCATTCGATCCCTGACTAATTACGAGTTGATTTTATATCTAATACAGGGACTAATTACTATAACAACATCAGCCATAGTGCCCCATTTTCACCCTCCACCATGTCCAACACAAATGCATTGTCAAGAACCAAAATCCTCACATCTATGGATACTCTATCTAGCACTTTTTCTCACATCTTTAGGATCAGGTGGTATTAGATCATGTGTTGTACCCTTTTCAGGAGATCAATTTGACATGACTAAAAAAGGTGTTGAATCAAGAAAATGGAATCTCTTCAATTGGTATTTTTTTTGTACTGGATTGGCTTCACTAAGTGCTTTGACAATTGTGGTTTATATTCAAGATCATATGGGTTGGGGTTGGGGACTTGGTATTCCAACCATTGCAATGTTTATATCACTAATTGCTTTTGTTTTGGGATCAAGACTTTATAAGACTTTTAAGCCAAATGGAAGCCCGTTTGTGAGATTAGCACAAGTGATTGTGGCAGCTGTGAAAAAGAGGAATGAGGTTTTGCCACAAGATCCTAAGCTTTTATACCAAAATATGGAGCTTGATTCTCCTATATCTTTGGAAGGAAGGCTTTCACACTCGGATCAATTCAAGTAAGTCTATGTTACAATTATAGAATTGATCAAAGTCACTAGATTTGGTTTACCGGTCCCAGGTTCAATCCTCATTGGTTTCATCGTAAACAATTTTTCATCCCGTACAAGTTTATTTTTACCATTAGATTAATAAGTCTGGTAAATTCACTATTGCAAACTTAATGATAGTAATTTGATTATTCTCAAGTTTATATTTGTAGATGCTTAGACAAAGCTGCAATTGTAACAGAAGAAGAAGCCAAAAATATGAATCAAAAACCAAACTTATGGAAATTAGCCACTGTCCATAGAGTTGAAGAACTAAAATGCCTCATTAGAATGCTTCCAATTTGGGGAGCAGGAATTCTAATCATAACTGCAACAACATCTCAACATAGCTTTGTGATTATCCAAGCTCGTACAATGGATCGTCATCTCTCTCGCAATTTCCAAATTTCGCCAGCCAATATGGCGATTTTCAGCGTACTAACCATGATGGTCGGCGTTATTCTATACGAACGTATCTTTGTTCCATTCGCTCGTAGATTCACGAAGAATCCAGCTGGAATTACATGTTTACAAAGAATGGGAGTAGGTTTTGTGATTAACATTATAGCCATTATAGTTTCGGCATTAGTGGAAATTAAAAGAAAGAAAGTTGCTGCAAAATACGACTTATTGGATAATCCGAAAGCGATTATTCCTATAAGTGTGTTTTGGTTGGTTCCTCAGTATTTTTTACATGGAGTGGCTGAAGTTTTTATGTCTGTTGGACATTTGGAATTTTTATATGATCAATCGCCGGAAAGTATGAGAAGTAGTGCTACGGCGTTGTACGGAGTAGCGATCGCTATCGGGAATTTTATCGGTACGTTATTGGTAACATTAGTGCATAAGTATACTGGTAAGGAAAATAATTGGTTACCTGATAGGAATTTGAATAGAGGTAGATTGGAGTATTATTATTTTCTTCTTAGTGGAATTCAAGTTATAAATTTTATTTATTATGTAATATGTGCTTGGTTCTATACTTATAAGCCTTTGGAAGAGATTATTGAAATAAACAAGCATGAAGATTTGGAACAGGTCAATGGAGAAGTTTCATTGGTTAGTTTAAAAGATGAGGGTCAGAAAAGAGAATTTGCAAAGGAGGAATGAATTTGATTATGATGTTGTTGGTAGTAAGTATTGTACTTAAGATGAATGTATAAGTCTTGGTCAAATGTAAGTACATATGTCATAGTTTATTATGCTCAATTGACTGTCACATTTAGCTCTCTGATCCTATGATTATTTTGAAAAAGAATGTTCTTGATACTAGCCAGTTACTCCTCAGAAAGAGGATAATTATAACTTATATAATTATGAATTAGAATATAGTAAGTATAATAGAAGATTTTCCAATCTCGCAATACATGTGAGACTTCTTAACACATTCTTCTTCACGTCCAGCATTTTTGAGCTTGTTGCGTGGATATAAAAGGTCGGTGTCCCGATAGAAAAACCTGATAGCAAGTGGTCCAAAGGAGAGAGAGACTCTGATACCATCTTAGAATTGAAAGTTGGACCCAACTCAACCCGACAAAACTGATTTATAAGGTGATGATTGTCCTCACTTATAAACACACATTCAGACCATCTCGCAACCGGTACGAGACTTTTTAACAGATTTTAAAAAAATATAATCTTGGCTATCTTCTTTTATGTGAAAAATTAATGGTGTCCATTGTAAAATATTTCATGAAGGGACACCAATGTCAAATGTCTTAAGGGAGAATTTTGTTGTCCATACCCGGAGATGATTATCTCCCTATGCAAGATGGGCGCACACGGACTCGATTTTGAGGCTCAAATTCCTCTAAAAACAAATGTTTTTAAGACTTTGAGGCTCAAATTTTAATTAAATCTCAAATTATGACCTTATGTTAAATTCTAATATGGATCACTTCATCAAGTAGTCTATGGTAGACCAGTCGTGAATAACATTATAACGAATACGAATTTTACAAAATACATCGTTGGATTGAAAATTTATATCGCATAGATCATCCATAGAAAAATTTAGAAAAATTGAAAATCATTTGATATGTTATTGAGACACATCAAGATTAACGGTTTATTAAATAACGTAAATCTTGATGGGTCTCAATAACATATCAAATGATTTTAAAAAAATTTTAAAAAATTTATGGATGATCTATGCGATATAAACTTTCAATCCAACAGTGAATTTCGTAAAATTTATATTCCGTAGATCACTTGTCCATAGTGGACCACTTGTGAAGGTGGTCCACCGTAGCATTAGCCGCCCCTTAATTATATCAATAAATTCCTAATTTTGAGGGGCACCAAATTTCATTGTATAACAATTTTTAAGGTTCACATTCCTACATATACCAATTTTGGGTCTGAAATTTTTGAACTCTAAATTCCAACATATATCAATTTTTAAAATTAGAACAAAACCTCCAAAATATTTAAAACCAAACCATGCTCTCTCTATCAACTCGAGAGATTAGTCTATCAAATTGTAAGAAGAGATATTAGTTCGCACCTAAGTCATACTATTAATAATTAATGAAACAAAACAACAGGTTAAACATGGAAATGAGTTCCGTGCTGTCATCATTTGATTGCAGGTTAATCTCAGCAATTCATCTTTAAATTTGGACCACCAAAATTTAAATCTAAATGCTTCCAATGCATCCACTAAACATGACTGCATGATTATTTGAATGCATGGAATCCTGGTAGTTAAATATTAGTTTCTATTTTGATTGCTGACTTGTGGGATTGACTTAATTTGGATGCCAGCATTCATTTTTGTCGGTATATTAGATTCTGAATTTTTTTAATCGCTAGTTGCTTTTGTGAAATAAAAATAAGTTTTCTTTGGAGTTTAACAGCTACACTTATGTTGGAGTAATCTATTTGCAGTCAGTTGCTTCATAGATTATGATTGAGGAGACTTTAGCATCATGTTCCATCTCGTGCCCCCCTTGTGGCAAATTCATGTTGGAATATAAGAAAATATGGTATCTTAATAATATGCTATTAAGAGCCATTATTATGCATGTGTTATGCTGGAAAATCCAGAGTCTAAAACTAACTTGTTTGTATTGTCAAAAAATTTTTTTTACTTGTTTGTAACTTGTCTATTAACATTAGCAGTTTGGTATGAAGTGTTTAGATGGTGAATTTAAGAATGAATACATTTTCTCATGGAAGAAGTACCATAGTGGATAATTTATGAACAATTTTTATGGTGAATAAAACAAAACACTAAAAAGAGAAAGAAAAAAAATGATACATTTCCATGGCAAAAATATATATATATATTTAGGACTTAAAATAAAATAATATTCTTATAAGACTTAAAAACATATTTAATCATTTACCTCGGGAGGGCCAATGTGTGTAAAGTGAAGCAATCTGGACTGATTTTATTATTGCAACTATTACTATTATTATAATCATAATCATAAATAATCACATAATGTCTATATATAGGTAATTAAGTTGAAAAATGCAAATGGGTAGTAGAGACATAAAAGTATATGAAGTAGATATATAAAAGATCTGCATATGGAGATAGGGAAGAGTATGGCAAGCTATGAGGAGGTACTGGTGGTGAAAGAAGAGGTACACAAAAACAACGGTGGCGACGAAAACAACAAGAAGAGGAAACAGCCGCGACGAGGAGGCATAAGAACACTGCCTTTCATCCTTGGTCAGTCCTACTCACTTTCTCATCACTATACTCTTTCTCAAATATTAATTTCTCATTATTTTGATTTATTATTATTAGATATATATTATACATTATATATGATCAATTCGTTCTGAATCTTCTTCTTAACCATCATTCTCCTTTTTGTCTTGGGCTTGTATTGGATACAGATGATTTACGGTAGTTTACAGTGTTTTTTTTTTTTTTTGACAAAGGTAGTTTACAATGAGTTGACTTTCTATAACTTGTGCAAGTTAATTTTTGTGAATATAATTTGATTTGGAGTCTTTTTATATTAGTGAACATAAATAAATTAATATTTTAAATAAGTGTACTGGTTGCACTAATTAAGAAGTTAAAAGGAGAAATAAAAGAAAAAATATGTATTAAAAAAATAATTAAAATTTAGACTTTTAAGGTATTTGCACCGGTGCACTAATTAGCATTTGCCAAAGTAATATTTAATTGTGTGACC
This sequence comes from Trifolium pratense, assembly GCF_020283565.1. Classification (NCBI taxonomy): domain Eukaryota; kingdom Viridiplantae; phylum Streptophyta; class Magnoliopsida; order Fabales; family Fabaceae; genus Trifolium; species Trifolium pratense. The sequence continues at coordinate 14,224,678 of NC_060064.1, read as the reverse complement.
TTTGACTTGTACGTAATATTTTAAATTTAATTTTTTTAATGACAAATTATTAGTATGTTAATTACGACAAAGTAATAGTATCGATACATATTTTATGTTGCCAAAGTGTAGGAAGGGGACTCACTCCCTCCCCACCCACTTGTGGTTTCAATGGTTGAAAACTTTCAACCCCAATTTATCCACATAATTTTCAACAACCTATTCATCACCCGCATTACACATATTCAATAGTTGAAATTTTTTTTCAACACAAAGTTATATAACAGTGTTCCCCTTACAGCAGACACTATTCACAATGAAATACTAGTAGTTGCATTAAGAATATCATAATTGTTGAAGTTAATTGGCACTAAATTAGAAAATGGGTGTAAAAAAAAAATTCATTTTCACATATAAAATAATTTGTATGAAGGAGTCTAATTGGGTATGAATTCATATATATGCAGCTAATGAGGTATGTGATAGATTTGCTGTGGCCGGTTTTAATGGTAACTTGATAAGTTACTTAACTCAACAGCTGAATATGCCATTGGTATCAGCTGCCAATACACTCACAATCTTTGGTGGAACAGCTAGCTTTACACCTCTCATTGGTGCTCTCATTTCTGAGTCATTTGCTGGTCACTTTTGGACCATTACTATTGCTTCCATCATCTATGAACTGGTTTAATTTCTCTCTCTCTATCTTTTCTCTTTCAATTTCAATCATACTACTTATATTAATTAGTCACACTCATGAACCTTCTGTTGTTTGTAATTTCAAAACCTTATCCAATAGTAGTTAGTTGAGATAGAAGTTAGTTACCTTGCATTGCAAGGTAACTAACTTTGTTGAGAGATTGTTATAAATAGTGTTCACTATAAGTGTCATTGTACTCATTCATTCTTCTTTCTAATAAAAAACACTATTTTACTCTCATTCTCTTATTGATCTTTCTAAAATCCAAAGTGTGTGTGTATTGCAAGATAGGCTCAAGTTGAGCTCAATCTCCGCAACTGTGACATAGGCACTGCGCGCGCCTATTGTCTGTGTGCTTGTCCCAACACCTTCCCATCAATTTGGATTTAATTAACATGTTAGGATGAGTGAATTTTAAGGAAGTCTCTGTGTTGGGCCAAGATGCTATCAGGTTATTCAGGTCACACTCCAACTATTCAATCTTAGGTGTACGAGTTAGTGTGTGTTAACATACTAATATTTAGAGAGATAAGGCCTAAAATGTGTTTACAAGTTGTGGATAATTTTCACCTTACAAACCAATTTTGTAGGAGTTACGTTAAGCTCAACCTAAACTTAAAAGCATTAGATTTAGCATCAATTTTAGTGTTGCATGCATATATATTGCATATAATGCCAAATATTTTTTTTCATACTCACTGCTTAATACAGGGAATGATAAGCATAACACTATCAACTATACTCCCACACATGCGTCCTCCACCATGCCCAACACAACTCAATTGTCAAGAAGCCACATCCTCACAACTATCAATGTTTTTCGTCTCTCTTGTTCTCATATCCCTTGGATCAGGTGGCATTAGACCTTGTGTTGTACCCTTTTTAGGAGAACAATTTGACATGACTAAAAAAGGTGTAGCATCAAGAAAATGGAACATTTTCAATTGGTACTTTTTCTTCATGGGTATAGCTTCTCTAAGTGCTTTAACCATTGTGGTTTACATTCAAGATAATACTGGTTGGGGTTGGGGCTTTGGCATACCAACAATTGTTATGTTTTTGTCCATTGTGGCCTTTGTGTTGGGCTCACCATTTTATAATACTGAGAAGCCCAAAGGAAGCCCAATGGTTCGTTTGGCCCAAGTAACTGTGGCAGCTGTGAGAAAGAGGAAAGAAGTTTTACCAAATGATCCCAAATATTTATACCAAAATAGGGAGGTTGATGCTGGTATTTCCTTGGAAGGAATGCTTTTACACACAAATGAATATAAGTAAGTCAAATATTTATTTATTTTACTTCTTTTGCCGATCAGGAGGGGCTGAAATCACTTGATGTTAGAAGTGACCCCCGTACCAGATTAGACGGTCCAGTGAGCCGGATACTGGTGGTGAAAAGAACTTTGTTGAGATGTTTTATTTACAAAATAATATAATTTCATGATTTAGTGCATAATGGATTGAACTTTCCTTAATTTCAAACTAATTATCATTTTGATTATCTTGAATTATATCTATAGATGGTTGGACAAGGCAGCAATTGTCACAGGAGAAGAGGGAACAGACCCAAATGCACCACCAAACTTTTGGAAATGTGCCACTGTCCATAGAGTTGAGGAGCTAAAATCAATCATAAGAATCCTTCCAATTTCCGCCTCAGGAATTTTACTTATAGCGGCTTCAGCACACTTACCGAGCTTTGTCATCGAACAAGCTCGAACAATGGACCGTCACCTCTCTCACACATTCCAAATATCTCCCGCCAATATGTCAATTTTCAGCGTAATAACAATGATGATAGGCGTCATTCTATACGAACGCCTATTTGTCCCCTTAATCCGTAAACTAACAAAGAATCCTGTCGGAATCACGTGCATACAAAGAATGGGAATAGGATTTGTAATCAACATTATAGCCACATTAATTTCAGCACCTGTTGAAATCAAAAGGAAAGAAGTAGCTGCTAAGTACGGCTTATTGGACGATCCAAAAGCGATTATTCCTATAAGTGTTTTTTGGTTAGTACCTCAATATTGCTTTCATGGACTTGCTGATGTTTTCATGTCTGTTGGACTTTTTGAGTTTCTGTTTGATCAAGCACCTGAAAGTATGAGAAGTAGTGCTACTGCTATATATTGCATAATTATAGCTATTGGAAGCTATGTTGGTACATTTATAGTAACACTTGTGCATAAATATAGTGGCAAGGAAAATAATTGGTTACCTGATAGGAACCTTAATAGGGGTAAATTGGAATACTATTATTATCTTGTTAGTGGTGTTCAAGTTCTAAATCTCATTTATTTTGGAATTTGTCTCTGGTTTTACACTTATAAGCCATTGGAAGAAATTAGTAATGTGAATAAGGAAGAAGATTTGGAACAGGTTGATACAAAAATCTTAGATGCCAATTTAGAAGAGAAACTTTAGAGAAAATATATGTATTAATCATAGTGGTTGATTGATATGTATTAATCATATGTGTAATAAGAAGAACATGCTATAGTTTAGAGTATTTCTTTTTTTATTTTCAAATGTGGTTTTCTTAATTCAACATTAATGAGTGATTTCATTTTCTTAAATAACAACATTGTTGTGAGCTAATTTGGTTATTGCCATTTAGATATTCTGCATAATCCTTTAAAAATTAATCTAATTCTTAAAGTAGTAATGCACGTTCAGAGATCAAAATGGTTGAGAGCATAATGCAACTTAATCTAATTAATGCTTCTAATACCTTCTCCCAAGCTGAGATGGGGTACGACGTCTTTGTGGTGGCATGATATTTTGGGAATAGGAGGGTCACCGGATTCATCTTGGTTCAACTTCAAGTTAAATGTTAGTAACTGGTTAGGAAATGGAAATATCATAACTTTTTGGAAGGAGAAATGGCTTGGTGTGGTACCATTAACGGATTTGTTCCCGTCTCTGTGTGCTAAAGCGGTGAATCAAGATGCTTCAATTGAGAACATGGGCTGGTGGGAGTTTGATGGATGGGCTGGACATGGAGACTGAATTGGACAGCAGCACTGCTGCCAGCTGATGCAGTAGCACTAGATCAACTACTTGTGAATGTGCTACCGGAACAGAAAAAGGGATAGAAGAAAATGGATACCGATCGAATTCTATGGGCACGGTTAGTTCAACCTATTCTTTATTTCAAAATATGGTGGTCACCATTGAGAACGATATTGTGTATGTGTTGCAAAAGCTATGGATGAATGATGTGTCATCAAAGGTTGGAGTGTTTGGTTAGAGGTTGTTATAACAAATCCTCGCAAGTTATTTTGTGTCTTTTGCTTTTAATGCAGGTGGATATGCTATGATTTTTGAAGAAAGGTCGAGTCATTTCGTGTCGTTTGGTAAAAAGCAAAAAATGGTTCAAAATCTATCATTTAATTTGGCTTACCACACCACAATGTGGTGCATTTGCCGTCTTCACCAATCAAATGTTTACTTTAGACCTCTATGTTGGTTAGGCTAACCATGATAGTCAAGAACACCACTAAATAATAAATCTTAATCTAAATCATTTGATCTTAATCTAATGACTATGAATGTTTTAACAGTGTGAACATAGCAAATTTTTCAACGCGGGATGGAAATGATGGTCCAACAAACTACTACTAAACTATGCTTTATACGTGGCAGATTTATTAAATTGTATTGTTAGTGCACAAGTCAAAAATGGATGGATACATCAACAATCCGCATGCCACACCACAACACAACACATTCTACTTTTTTTTTTTTTTTTATGGTCCCTATTTAACTATTTTTGTCTGTCTCTTGATGTAATTTTATGGTTAATGGTAACAGTTTCTCATTCATTCAATGCATGAATGATTCGAATTTAGTCATGCCAAGGACCAAGGTGAGGTGAAGTGTCCAGCAACTGGTCCTTTGGATGTTGACCACTGTAATGTTGGGTCATCACGAGGGGGCAGCCGGGGATCATCCACATTGGGCTTAAGAACAACTCTACAAGTGAGTTGAACATCACACTCTTACCCAAAACCTTAAGGTGTTAGGTTTATGGGTCATCTCACTTATAAAATGTTCAACCTCCACTTTTCTAAGCAATGTGAGACTTAACCACTCAGTCACTCACACTTGCCACAACAATCTCCCCCTCAAGTGTGAGTCCATCCACTCTTGGATATGCTCCCCCTTAAGCGGAAGCTTTCTTCATCCTACACTTGTACCGCCGTAAGCCAAACTGCTCTACGAGACTCGCCACCTGACCATATTTGTCAGGAAGACTTTCGATATAAGGAGCCAGTTAATGAAGTAAATATTCATTGTTCATATACTACTACTCAGCTCTCTCACAACTCTATCTACGACCAATTTAATGATTGATGAGATGTATCTAAACATTATAGTTTAGACGAGATACATCAAAATTTATAATGAATTTAAGAAGCAAATTTTTTTTATCTAAACATTAGCTGCTTAGTGTGTCACGGATATCATCAGTCACTATGCCGATAGCAATAGAAAATTGATGTCTCCTGTGAGGCTGTGATAAAGTAATGTCCTTATTATGGAGGATCGGATTTGGATTCAAACTTGTTTAATTTTGAACCATAGCAACACCTATGTTATCGATATTGACATCCATATTAAGCCAATTCAAACCACGTAAGCAGCGACGTCATCATACTAACTTTTTTGCTCCTACTTCCAAATTAATAAAAATGATTAATATGATTCAAATAATAAAGACCAAGACTAAATGATTAATATGCCATTCATCAATTTGGATCAATTTGTATAAGGAATAACCAATCTTCTCCACCTCGATTCTCATTTAACCGGTGGAATAGCTCCCCGAAACAGCGAGAGAAACCAGAAAAGTGGAATTTGGGGAGTCCTCGGAACTTCGGTTTCGTCAAAAGACAAGAAACGGTTGAGAACATAAACATATATATGATTTTATTAATATGTAATATGGACAGTCTGATCTCTATTTAACGTTTGAGATGCAGAGCTGTATGAACTTGCGTACTTTTTATACTGCACTCAAATCCAAATCTAGAATTATTTGCTTTGTTATTCTAAGGAATATTATGGTCTTCAAACAAAGAAAGAAAATGAAAGAGTGCGGTCCTTAATATAATAGATACTTTACTTTTTAGATTAATTTGAAATTTAATGTATTTAATCCATATTATAAGCTAGATACATTATATTATCAATGAATCTAAAAAATAAAATTTCTCTTATATATATATATATATATTAACTACCAGATGGAGTATTAGCGAGAAGGGGGAGAATGACATTAGAGAGAAGAAAATTTGATGAAATGAGAAATGAAATAAACTGCTGCTAAATATAACAAAAAAAGTTTTATTTTAAATTAAACTTTTCAAATGTTTTTTCGATGGCGTTTTCTGCTGCAAATGGCTAAAATCGCTGAAATTTTTTCTGTGGGTTTAAATTCACCGGTACGTATGGCTAATAATACATTTAGTTCTTGTATGTTAGATAAGTGTTGATCAAAGTTAGTCTAGTTAGTTGCAAGGCTCATGAGCAAGCTTGCCAAGCCTGTGAGCAGGCCTGCTGCTAAGGCACACGCGCGCGCAGCTGTGGCTTAAGGCTCAAGTTAAGTTTGTTAAGTTTGTTGTAACTAACTTGTATCTTGTACATTGGCTATATAAGGCCTTGCTATGATCAATGAAAGTCAAGAGGTTCCATTTGCCTTATCAATTGGTATCAGTTTACCTTCTAAAAGATCCAGTCTTTGAAATAACCGTAGTTAGTTACAAAGTTCTTCATCGTGTTCTTGCTTGAAGATTCCATGGCGGAATCAAGCAACTACTTGCAACCATCAATTCCTAAGTTTGATGGACACTATGATCACTGGTCAATGTTAATGGAGAATCTCTTGAGATCCAAAGAGTATTGGAGTCTCATCGAGGATGGAGTAATTGAGGCTCCTGCAGGAGCAACTCAAGATCAAATTCAAGCTGCAAGAGAGAGCAAGTTGAAAGATCTGAAAGCAAAGAACTTTTTGTTTCAAGCAATAGAAAGATCCATTCTAGAAACAATCCTCACTAGAGGTACTGCAAAAGAGATATGGGATTCAATGCGTCAAAAGTATTGTGGATCCACTAAGGTCAAGAGAGCTCAGCTGCAAGCTCTGAGGAAAGAATTTGAGATGCTGAACATGCGAATTGGTGAATCCATTGATGACTATTTTTCAAGAACACTAAGCATTGCAAACAAAATGACAAGTTATGGTGACACCATCACTCAGAGCACAGTTGTAGAAAAGATCTTGAGATCTTTAACCTCAAGATTCAACTATGTGGTGTGCTCAATTGAAGAATCTAATGATACCACTACAATGACAGTGGATCAGCTGCAAAGTAGTCTTCTTGTTCAAGAACAAAGAATGAAGCATCAGAGAGATGAACAAGAACAAATCCTGAAAGTTTCTAATGGTGGAAGAGGCTCAGGTGGTAGAGGAGATAACTCTAATGCAAGGGGTCGTGGTAGAGGCCGTGGTAGAGGTGGAAGAGGAGCAAAATTCAACAAAGAACTGGTTGAATGCTATAAATGTCATAAGTTAGGTCACTTTCAATCAGAGTGTCCTAATTGGGAGGAAGACAATGCAAATTATGCTGAGTATGCTGAGTTTGATGATAAGGGAGAAATTTTGCTAATGGTTCAAGGAACAAAATCTGATGAATTTCAAGATTCAACCATTTCTGATGCAAAGAATGAGCTGTGGTTCTTGGACTCTGGATGCAGCAATCATATGGTGGGAAATAAGAATTGGCTCTTTGAATATGATGGCACTTTCAAAGATTCAGTTAAGCTTGGTGATGATTCAAAGATGGAAGTTGAAGGAAAAGGTAACCTAAAATTGCATATTGAAGGTTTTACTCAAGTACTTACAAATGTTTACTATTTGCCTGGCCTGAAGAATAATTTGTTAAGCATAGGCCAATTACAGCAAAAGAACCTAACTGTTATCTTTAAGAATGATACCTGCAAAGTTTTTCATGAGGAAAAAGGGTTAATCATGGCCGCACATATGACAATGAATAGAATGTTTGTTATCAAAGCACCAGTTATAGTCCCTCACTGCATGAATACATCAAGTGATAGCAATGACAATGCCAACTTATGGCATTAGAGATATGGGCATATGAGTTTCAAGGGTATGAATGTGCTGGCTCAGAAGGAAATGGTGATTGGTTTGCCAAAATTGAAGCAGCCAAATGAGGAATGCTCCAATTGTATGAAGGGTAAACAACATAGGAAGAATGTGCCAAAGAAAAGTTCATGGAGAGCTAGTACCAAGCTTGAACTTGTTCACTCAGATATATGTGGACCTATTAACCCTGAGTCAAATGGAAAGAAGAGGTATTTCATTACTTTTACAGATGACTTAAGCAGAAGAACATGGATCTACTTCATGAATGAAAAGTTAGAAGCTCTAGCAATGTTCAAAAAATTCAAAGTGATGGTTGAAAATGAGGCAAAAGAGTCCATTCAGTGCTTAAGAACAGACAGAGGTGGTGAATATACCTCAAATGAGTTCAGTGAATTCTGTGATCTTCATGGAATTAAGAGGCAACTCACAACTGCTTATACTCCTCATCAAAATGGAGTATCTGAAAGGAAGAATAGAACCATAATGAATATGGTCAGGTGTATGCTTAGTGAAAGAAATGTACCAAAAACCTTTTGGCCTGAAGCAGTGAATTGGTCTGTACATCTGCTTAACAGATCCCCTACCTTTGCAGTGAAAGATGTCACACCTGAAGAAGCTTGGAGTGGGATCAAGCCATCTGTAAGCCACTTCAAAATTTTTGGCTGCATTGCTTATGTGCATATACCAGACAATCTGAGGAAAAAGCTAGATGACAAAAGCATTATATGTGTTCACTTAGGTATAAGTGAAGAATCAAAAGCATACAAGCTGTTTGATCCAGTAAAGAAAAGAATTTTGGTTAGCAAAGATGTCAGATTTGATGAGAAAAAACAGTGGAATTGGGAGAACAAGATAACTGAGAAATCAAATTCAAGTCAGCAAGTGATTGACTGTGAAATTGATGCAGAAACTTGTTCAACAAGTATTCATCATGATCATTCAAATGATGCACAAGTTCATGCACCTGATGATGCTAGTATTGCCAGTAATCCCCTCAGTGAAGAAATGGATCTAACTGTATCTGATTCAGAAGAGGAGGGAAACAATGAGGTAAATGAACTAGGCAAAAGAGTTTCAAGGAAACCTGGTTATTTGAATGACTATGAGATTGGAGATTATGAAACAGGAGAAAGTAGTGACAGTCAAGCCTTTTTTAGCCCTAGTGAGGATCCAATGACATACAATGATGCAGCTAAGCATGAGGTATGGAAAAAGGCTATGGACACAGAAATAGAAGCAATTGAAAGCAATGGCACCTGGGAATTAACACACTTACCTGCTGGAGCAAAGAAAATTGGTGTTAAATGAGTGTATAAGACTAAGTACAATGAGGAAGGAAAGATTGAGAAACATAAAGCTAGATTAGTTGCAAAAGGGTATTCTCAGCAGCATGACATTGATTACAATGAGGTATTTGCACCTGTGGCCAGATGGGATACCATAAGAACAATACTAGCTATAGCTGCAACAAACCACTAGTATGTGTTTCAGATTGATGTGAAAAGTGCCTTCTTACATGGTGAATTAGATGAAACTGTATATGTGGAGCAACCATTAGGCTATCAGAAGAAAGAAAAGGAAATGGTGTATAGACTGAAGAAGTCTCTCTATGGTTTGAAGCAGGCTCCAAGAGCTTGGTATAGCAAGATTGAGGCCTACTTCTGCAGAGAAGGTTTTGTCAAGTGTACTCATGAACACACATTGTTTGTAAAGAAAGAATCAGATGGGAGAATCATTATTGTGAGCTTGTATGTAGATGATCTCATCTTTACAGGCAATGATCAAACCCTATTTGATAAATTCAAAGCATCAATGGAAAGAAACTTTGCTATGACTGACTTGGGTAAGATGAGATACTTCCTTGGGATTGAAGTAAAACAGACAAAAGAAGGTATCTTCATGTTTCAGCAGAAATATGCTTGTGAGGTTCTGAAAAGGTTCAATATGGAAAATTGCAATAGTGTATGCAACCCTATTGTGCCTGGAAACAAATTGAAGAAGGATGAAGGTGGAATAACTTGTGATTCAACCAGTTATAAACAAATGGTAGGTTGTCTGATGTATCTGCTTGCAACTAGACCTGATTTAGGATTTTCAGTTTGTTTGGTAGCTAGATTTATGGAGAGGCCTACAGAAATACATGTTGCAGCAGTGAAAAGAATACTTAGGTATGTGAAAGGGACTGTGAGCTATGGATTGTGGTTTGAAAAGGGAAAGGATGATGAACTGGTTGGATGGTCAGATTGAGATTATGCTGGAGACCTTGATGATAGAAAGAGTACATCAGGGTATGTCTTTATGATTGGTTCAAAAGCTGTGTCCTGGTGTTCCAAAAAGCAGCCAATTGTAACCCTATCAACAACTGAAGCTGAATTTATAGCAGCAGCCAACTGTGCTTGTCAGGCCATTTGGTTGAGTAGAGTACTTGATCACATCAGCAGCAGGAAAAAGGATTGCATTACCTTGTATTGTGACAACAGTTCCACAATCAAATTGTCAAAGAATCCAGTGATGCATGGAAGGAGTAAACATATTGATGTTAGGTTTCATTTTCTCAGAGATTTGACCAAAAATGGAAAGATACAGCTGCTACATTGCTCATCCTTTGAGCAAACTGCAGATATTATGACCAAAGCTTTATCCCTTGAGAGTTTTTGCAAATTCAGAGATATGCTTGGAGTGTGTAAGCTTGAAGACATAAACTGAAGCCTTGACATGGTTCAGTTTAGGAGATGCAATGTTAGATAAGTGTTGATCAAAGTTAGTCTAGTTAGTTGCAAGGCTCATGAGCAAGCTTGCCAAGCCTGTGAGCAGGCCTGCTGCTAAGGCACGCGCGCGCGCAGCTGTGGCTTAAGGCTCAAGTTAAGTTTGTTAAGTTTGTTGTAACTAACTTGTATCTTGTACATTGGCTATATAAGGCCTTGCTATGATCAATGAAAGTCAAGAGGTTCCATTTGCCTTAGGCTTAACTACATATTTGGTCCCTTACGTTTATTTTAGGTTTCAATTTGGTCCCTTACGTTTAAAAAGTATCAATTTGGTCCCTTACGTTTATTTTAAGTTTCAAGTTAGTCCTTTCCGTTAGTTTTGTCACTAACACCGTTTGAACAGTACATGTGTCAGCGTGTCCAAGTGCCACGTGTCAGTCCACGTATGCAAATTGACTGCCACATGTGACAAAATTGACGGAAAGGACCAACTTGAAACCTAAAATAAACGTAAGGGACCAAATTGATACTTTTTAAACGTAAGGGACCAAATTGAAACCTAAAATAAACGTAAGGGACCAAATGTATAGTTAAGCCTTTGCCTTATCATTGTAGTGACTAACATTGATCATTTTAAAAAAAATAAATCATAAAACTAATATCTATTCAAATGTTTAGATTTGATCTTAACTGTTGATCAGAACAGGTAGAAGGCCAGCTGGAAGTCCGTTGAGCAGGTGGTAGGCAGTAATCCGAGCAGATGATCCACGGAGGGGGGGGTTGTACCTGCAGGTGCTCCGATGCCTAAGTCAGTAAGGGTAGAGAGCAAAAGAGATACTAGAGAGAAGTTAGAGAGAGAGAGTGATTGCAATAATGAATAGTGTCTACCTTGCTCTCCCAAGAGGGAGAGTATTTATAGCCCCCAGCTCTGGGCCAAAGGTCCTCTTAGTGGGCTGGACTAGCCAAGGCCCATTAAGAGGGACTGCCAAGATATTACCCTTAGATAGTGGGTAGAGTAGTAATTTTACCCTATCTTGGTGGAGAGGTTGTGCCATGCTGACATGGAGGTGGTTGGGCAAGCCATGTGGACTTCTTGAGGGTCTAGGTGGACTAGCATTAGTCTAGTCCAGAACAGGAGCCCCCCAAGTCGTTGCTCCTAGGCATAGGAGTGATGACTTTAGATGTGTGCCCAAGTGCAGAAGGAAATCTCCTTGCAACCTCTCTTGAACAAAAGTGGACGAGGAAGTTGCTCGTCACAGCCTTGCTCGTAGCAAGTATCTGCAGTGTTTTGCTCGAATTGATTTAATATCCTGCTCGTAATTATGGTTACGAGGAAGTATGTGTTGCTCGCATCTCCTGCGAGGAGATATTGCACAAGATGGAACAGTTGCTCGTTGCTATAGCGAAGAGATAACAACGAGAAGTTTTGTTGCTCGCAATGATGACGAGGAGACGATTTTTCAAGAAAGAATTGTTGCTCGTTGCTATGACGAGGAAGTTAGCAACGAGGAGGTTTTCTGCAAAGCGCAGCCTTTTGCTTGAGGACTTGCTCGGGTGAAATTCGAGCATCTTTTTTTATTGGGGATGTGAAAGGGTGTATTTACTGCTTTGATTTTTACGAGGGAGTGTAAGGACCATTGGATCAAAGCGTCTCTTCACTCCCCTGGCTTGATCTATAAATAGAGGGGAGAGTGAATTTCATTTTTACTTTTCACTCTCTCTCCTCAATTGAAGCTCTGGGTATTCTCTCTGAAGTTTCAACTTACTAGTCAAATCGCTCTTCAGATTTTCTTCATACTCAAGGTAATTCCTCTTATATTTCTTGTTTAGATCCATTTCTTGTTATTTCTGCCCTGTTTTGGGCGTTTTTCTGGAAATTCGCATGGAGATTGCTATGAATCTATGAATTTTACGATGAACGTGTCGGGCACACTATGAATTTAGTGTCGGGGAGCTTTCCTCCCTTTTGAAACTCTAAGTTAGACAACTAGTGACGGGGAGCCTATCTCCCCGTTTCAAACTTTGGATAGTTTATTAAGAGCCGGGGAGCCTATCTCCCCGTTTGAAACTTTGGATAGTTTGTTTAGGTGACGGGGAGCCTATCTCCCCGTTTGAAACTTTGGATAGTTTTGCATGAAATTTGCTGTTTAAATTTCATGCCGGGGAGCTTATCTCCCCGTCTTTATTTGCCTTATCCTCCTCGGAAACGATTTTGATTGCCATTTGAAAAGGGCTTTGGTCGGGGACAGCGTCCTCGTCCTATCCTGCGCCCTTTCACTTGAATTGCGGTGAAAGGGTGGATTTGATCATCGAATTCACTTTGTTTTTGCTGCATTTCAGGTTGCTCAAATGTCAGAGTCCGAGGAGGTTGTGGAAAGCCAGGGTGCGGAGAAGTATACATTGGTCGACTGCATAACCGATCCTGCGCTGGATTGGGTTGCTCCAGAACCCCGGGGAATAGCTTCGGCGCTTAGTTCCCAGGATCCAAGATTATATATGACCGTCGAGCAGCAGAGAGTGGACGGGCTTCAAAATTGGTCGACCCGTATACCCGGGGAGGGTGAACGGGTGTGCTCGTCTTTTGACGGGCATGGTTTCGCTATGTACGAATTTGTTTTTAAGGAGATGGGGCTCAGGCTGCCGTTCAGCCCCTTTGCGGCCAGCGTGCTTAAAGCCTTGCAGGTGGCTCCGTCGCAGCTGCATCCAAACTCGTGGTCTTTTATTATGGGATTCGAGAACCTCTGTACGTATAAAGGCGTTCTTCCCACTCTTCCCCTTTTCTTTAGAATCTTCAAGATTCAGCGTAAGCCGACGAGGGAGGTTGGGCGAGCACCTCGTCAGAATTGGGTTTCATTAAAGCATCACGAGGATGTTAAATTATTCAAGATGTTCGTAGATTCTGTTAAGGATTTCAAGGAGAGGTACTTCGTCGTCCGGCCAGAGTCTTCATCTGCCCGGGAGAGTTTATTGGAGCTGGAGGAAGATAGGGACGAGCAAGGTGTTGCCCGTAAGGATGCCAGCGGGCAAGTTATAGTCCGGGCAGTCCCTAAGTTCCCGTTAAGCTGGTCGTACACCCATTTCTTGAAGGAGCCTAAGGAATATACAACCGGGGACGCAGACTTGTCTCCCGAGGACATGGCTGCCTTCGAAAGTTTGAAGGCTTTTGTGGATGGTTTTACTCCCGGGGTCTGGACGACTCGTAAGGGAGTTACCATAAGAGATGAACACGGGGAGCCTAAGGCTTCTCCCCGCTTTATTAATACTAGGACCCTCCTCAAGTGCAGAAATGCCGGGGAGGTTAAACTTTGTTTGGGTATTTCACCTTTCTTTTTAACTTAGAAAAATTTCTGCTATTATTGTGTGCATTCCTCGTTTTTTACTAACGTGCTCGTCTTTTATTTGCAGACGAAATGGAAACCATTGCCGAGCGCATGCTGAAGGCCAAGCAGGATGAGAAGGCGAGCAGGTCTGGCCGAGGAAAGAAGAAGGCTGTTGCCAGAGCTTCGCAGGAAGTGAGACCGGGGACCCCCTCCGTGCAGGTTATTGGGACCTCGGCGGGCACCCCATCCTCAGCTCCCCGGCCTCCTCCAGCAAAGAGGATAAGAGAAGAAGATTCCCCGGCTGAGGAGACGGGCATGGGTGCATGCAGCAAGTTTCCAGTTCCTCGGTGCTTTACCGTGGACAAATTTTTTGAGAAGTATCCTCCGGAGGTTTTTGAAGCTGAAAGGGCTGCTATTCTCAACCAAGAGCCTGAGGTTCGTAAGGAGCAGCATGCTCGTGACATGGCTGCTGTGGTGCGAATGATTTCGAGCTCCCTTGTTCTTGGTGACGAGCGAGAATCCTTAATCGAGCAGCTGAACACCGCCCAGGCCAGGAACGAGCGGGCCAAAGGTCGGATCAACCAGCTAAAAATTGTTGTGGATGACCTCAAGGAGAAGCAACAACACTGGGGTGACCAGCTGGACGAGCACCGCAAAAGGGGAGAGGAATTGGAAGCTGCTCGGGTTGAGATTGAAAGGCTTAATGCTGCCATGGCTCCGGGCGAAGACGAGCACAAGGCTGCTGAGGGGTTGACCACCCGGGCAGACTTGGTCAAGGTGATTGCCCAACTGTCCCATGATTTTGTGGAGGGCACCGAGTACGCCTTTGAGAATGCTGTGCAGCAAATCAAGTGCCTTAATCCTGAGGTGGAGTTGGTGACCCGGGGAATGCATGTCAACGGGCAGGTCAAGGATGGCCAGATTGTTGTCCCGGCTGGCCTGGTCGACTCTGATGAAGAGGAGGATGATGCTGAGGTGGCGCGCGAAGAGGATGAGGAGGGTGATGGGCACGAGCAGGAAGATAGGTGCGAGGAGTAGATGTCCCCGGCCTTCTATTGTAATTTATTTTGTCCTTTTGAATTTTGGGGCCTTTGAGCCATGGTTTGTAATATTGAAACAAGTGGGCTTTTGTCCCCGTTTTTTATTTTTATGACAATTCCGGGCAGGTGCCCGTTTTATTATCTATGCTTGTTTATAACTGCTCGTCTATATCTGCTCGCATGTATGTTTACATTTTCTGCTCGCGTGTATGTTTACATTTTCTGCTCGCGTGTATGTTTCCTCCTTTCTTAACTTAGAAAATTTTACCAAATTTTCGTTGTTCAAAATTCCAACCGGGGAGCCTCCCCGTCTTTTTAACTTAGAAAATTTTTACGGAATTTCGTTGTTTAAAATTCCAACCGGGGAGCCTCCCCGTCTTTTTAACTTAGAAAATTTTTACGGAATTTCGTTGTTTAAAATTCCAACCGGGGAGCCTCCCCGTCTTTTTAACTTAGAAAATTTTGAGGAAATTTCGTTGTTTGAAATTCCAACTGGGGAGGTCTGGTCCCTACCTTTAGCCAAATTTTATGCTAGTTTCTTGCTCAAAATCTGAGCCGGGGAGCTTGTCCCCATTTTTAACTTAACGAAATTTCGTTGTTTAAACTTCGTGCCGGGGAGCTTATCTCCCCGTTATTGAGGTGCTCGTCTGGGCGTGCTGGTATGCTCATTCGAGCAAGTTGGTGTGCTAAGTTTTGCCTGTTTTGTATACTTATCATATTTTTGCATGTATGAATGCTGCGCTCGTTGTTATTTTGCCGGGGGGTTTCCCCTGCTTGATACTGAGCATGTTTTATTGAGGGTAGTCTCCTCTGTTTTGACTTAAACAGTTTGGGGAACTGTATAAGCACTTAGAGTTGTTTCTAAGTTACGCGAATACAAGCACGCTAGTGTACCCTTCTTCGCAACCTGAACCTCCCATCGCGAGCTGGGTGCTAGGTCGTGGCACGGGGACGATGGGCTCGTTTCGAGAGTTATCCTCGTCTAGCAGGAGTTCCATTTCCCTTATGGTGAATTAGTTCCCCTGCTATGGTTTTTAGATGAGCACGTGTGCCATGGTGCCCTCCGTTGTTTAAGGTGCTCGATTCGTTGTGTTCTGAAGTGCAAGCAGCCTTTTAGTGTGGCAATAACTTAGCTGTAATATTGTTTCAATTTCTGGGCATTCCAAGGTCGAGGAAGTTTCTTTCCTCGAAGGTCCTCGAGATAGTATGCACCATTTTCTGTTTTGTCAATGACGCGGTATGGTCCTTCCCAATTGGGTGCAAGTTTGCCATCCTGGGAGTCTGCGTTGCGTCTTAGGACGAGGCTGCCCACCTCGAATTCCCTTTTGATGACTTTGGTGTCATGACGGGCAGCTATTTTCTGCTTCAGGGTGGCCTCCTTTAAAGAGGCTCCTGTTCGAATTTCTTCGACGAGGTCAAGCTCCTCTCGAAGTGCTTCGTCATTTTGCTCCTCGTCAAGAGGCTGCTCAGTCCGACGAGATGGTTCCCCAATCTCTACGGGGATAACTGCCTCCGTTCCATATACCATTCGGAAGGGGGTCTCTCCAGTTGTGGAGTGTGGGGTTGTTCGATAGGCCCAGAGTACATTGTCAAGCTCTTCGACCCATTTCTTTTTGTTTTGGTCGAGTCTTCTTCGTAACCCTCTCAGGATTACTTTATTGGCTGCTTCAGCTTGCCCGTTGGTTTGGGGGTGCTCGACCGATGTGAAGTGCTGCTTGGTGCCCAGGGCAACAAGGAATGCTTGAAAATCTTTGTCTGTAAACTGTGTTCCGTTGTCTGTGACTACCACCTGTGGTATTCCGAATCTAGCTAGCACATTTCTTTTGAAGAAGCGCAGGACTCTGAGTGATGTGATGTCGGAGAGGGGTTCGGCTTCCACCCACTTTGTGAAGTAGTCCACTGCTACTATTAGGTAGCGGTTTTGATAAAGTCCTTTGGTAAAAGGACCAAGTAAGTCCATGCCCCACCAGGCGAAGGGCCAGGGGGAAGACAAAGATTTTAGTTCTCGAGGGGGAGCTAAGTGCATATCCCCATGCCTTTGGCATTTGTCACATTTTTTTACGTGGTCTTTGGCGTCCTGTTGCATAGTAGGCCAATAGTACCCTGCTCGTAGAGCTTTCCTGGCAAGTGACCTTCCTCCCAAGTGTTGGGCGTTAATGCCCTCATGGACTTCGCGCAGGATGTAATCTGCTGTGTCCTCGTCCACACATTTTAGGAGAGGAATGGAAAATCCTCTCCTGTATAGTTTTCCATCAAGGATGACATAGGAGCAGGCTCTTCGTCTGACTATAGCTGCTTGTTTCTGGTCGTCAGGGAGAGTTCCGTGCTCGAGGAAGTTGTATACTGGAGTCATCCAGCAGTCTTTGTCGCCAATGACGTTTATGTCCACAACCTTGCTTGGTTTTTCTATGCTTGGACGAGGGAGTATCTCCTGGATGACAGATTTGTTTCCGCCCTTCCTTTTTGTGCTTGCCAGCTTAGACAGGATGTCTGCCCTTTTGTTATGCTCGCGGGGAACATGTAATATTTCAACAGAGTTGAACTTGGTGATCTTTTCCTTTACTAGCACTAGGTATTCAGAGAGGTTATCATTCTTGGTCTGATACTCTCCTAGCACCTGTGAGGCGACCAGTTGCGAGTCTGTGTAGATTTTTATCTCCTTGGCTTGCAAGTCCTCGACCAAACGTAGTCCAGCGAGGAATGCTTCATACTCTGCTTGGTTGTTCGAAGTTGGGAAGGATAGTGCTAGGGAGACCTCGATTAGTAAGCCATTCTCATTTTCAAGAATGATGCCTGCACCTGCTCCTGTAGCGCTTGATGCTCCGTCTACAAAGATTGTCCATTTATCTGCTCCGTCCACTGCAGGGGAGGAGCTCGTCATCTCTGCGACGAAGTCAGCTAGGACTTGGGCTTTTAGAGCTTTTCTGCTCTCGTAACGAATGTCGAATTCTGAGAGCTCGAGGGACCATTTGAGCATCCTGCCCGCCATATCTGGTCGGCCAAGCAAAGATTTGATTGGTTGGTCTGTTCGGACCACAATTGTATGGGCCAAGAAATAATGTCTTAGTCTCCTTGCAGCATAAACTAGTGCAAGGGCTATTTTTTCAATTTGCTGGTACCTTAGTTCAGGACCCTGCAAGGCTTTGCTTGTAAAGTATACTGGTTTCTGCCCTTCGTTTGTCTCACGAATAAGAGCTGCACTTACAGCCTCTGAGGCGACGGAAAGGTACAGGTATAATACCTCCTCGTCACTTGGTCGTGAGAGGACAGGTGGCTCTGATAAGGCCTTTTTCAGATGTTGGAGAGCTTGCTCGCATTCATCTGTCCATTCGAAGACTGCTTCTTTCTTTAGTAGTTTGAAAAAGGGGAGTGCATGTTGTGCTGATTTGGATACAAATCTGGAAAGCGATGTTAGCATTCCATTAAGAGTTTGTATGGACTTCTTATCGCTCGGAGTGGGGAGCTCGGCAAAAGCTCTGCACTTGTCAGGGTTGGCTTCAATTCCTCGCTCGGTTAGGTAAAATCCCAGGAATTTACCTGCTCGGACCCCGAAGGTGCACTTCTCTGGGTTGAATCTCATGTTGTATCTCCTGGCCTGCTCGAACACCTTTCGAAGGTGCACGACATGGTCGAGTTCCTCGGGGGATTTTACGATCATGTCGTCCATGTATACCTCGAGCATGTCTCCTATTTGTCCTCGGAAGACTTTGTTCATCATTCGCTGGTATGTAGCTCCTGCATTTTTGAGACCGAAGGGCATTACGTTGTAGTAATAGTTGCCCGACTCGGTCATGAAAGCTGTTTTTTCTCTATCTGCTACTGCCATTGGAATTTGGTTATAACCTGAATAAGCATCCATAAAAGACAATAATTTAAAGCCAGAAGAATTATCAACAAGTCTATCAATGCAAGGTAAGGGATAAGAGTCTTTAGGGCAAGCCCTGTTAAGATCGGTATAGTCGCAACACATCCTCCACTTTCCATTAGATTTTTTGACGAGTACAACGTTGGACAGCCAGGTTGTATACCTGGCCTCCGAAATAAAATTTGCCTCTAGGAGGTCTTTTACACATTTTTCTGCAGCCTCCGATTTCTCAGGAGACTGCCTACGCCTACGTTGCACAATGGGAAGTGCAGTGGGATCAATAGTCAGCTGGTGACATGCTACGTTGGGGTCCAAGCCGGGCATCTCGGAAGCGTGCCAGGCGAACAGATCAGCATTTTCTTTTAAGCAGGCTTCAAGCTGCTTCCTAGCAAGTTCGGGGAGCCCAGTCCCAATCTTCACTGCCCTGCTCGGGTCTTCTCCGAAGGACATCAGCTCGAACTCGCCGTCTGGAACTGGACGACGGTGCTCTTGGCTTGCCTCGTCGTCTTCCTTCTTCTCCTTGCGGAGCTTCTTCTCATCTATGTTTTCCTGTTTGGAAAAGCGGCTGTCGAGGTCAATGGAGCTAATTTCTGGCAAGGGCAGGGAAGTTGTTGCCTTGGACTTCTTGGACTCGGGGAGCTGCCCGATATACTCATTTCCTTTGGAGGATGCATTGAAGACTCTCCTTGCAGCTTCAATGTCTCCGTGCAGTGTTGCAACTTGGCCTTTATGAGTATAATACTTCATCTTGAGGTGGGCGGTTGAAGGGACAGCCATTAAATCAGCAATAGCTGTTCGGCCCAGGATGCACTGGTAGAGAGAAGGGCAGTCTACTACCAGGAATTTCACTTTGATAGTTTTTGCAGTTTCTTCAGAGCCAACAGTGACTAGTAGGTCCACATAGCCCCATGGCTTAGTTGTTGCTCCATTAAATCCGGAGAGATCAGATCCAAAATAAGGAGTGAGGTAGGTTTCATCTAGTTGCAGAGTTTTGAAAAGTTGGGAATACATGATATCACAGGAGCTTCCTTGGTCGACCAGTACCCTGCGGACGTCCATGTTTGCCATGTCTACTCTGATGAGCAGGGGTATCTGGGAGTTTGCAGTTCCACCGGGCAGCTCTTCCATGTAGAAGGCTAAGGGCTTTGATTGCCCTTTCGGTTTATCTAGAGTTGCGCTCAGGTTGGAGGAGCCATCTATCAATTCCTCAAATTTTCTCTTGATGGACCCCACAGTCTGTTTGTCAAAACCTCCACCAGAGATAACCATAGCGTGGGCAAGTGCGTCCCATTTGCTCAGCGTGGGGGCAACATAGGTGTCGTCCAAGTAGTCAGGGACAAAGAAGTCTTCAGTTCTGGAGATGGCAAGGGCAACTGGTTTGTGCCCGGATCTTTCTGGTGCAGCTTCTTCAGTGTTGCTGGTCTCAGCAGCTTCTGCCCGGGGAGCATTGCCCCTCTTCACGTATTGTTTGATTTGCCCATTTCTAATCAGAATTTCAATGGCGTCTTTAAGTTGTATGCAATCGTCAGTCAGATGGCCGTAACCTTTGTGATACTTGCAGTACCTGCTCTTGTCTTGGCCAGGCTTTGTGGGTTGTTGTCTTGGAAATTTAATTCCTGCTTTAGTGAACTCAGCTGAGTTGCACTCTTTCCAAATTTCTTCCTGGGATTTGCTGAGGGGAGTATAGTTGCTGAACGTGCTAGGAGGTCCACGGGGTTCCCTAGGCCTTTCGCCTCTTCGTCTTCCTCCTCCTCGGCTGGACTGTTCAGCATTCGAACGAGGAGCAGGTTGACTGTTTCCTGCTCGCCCATAACGGGCAGCGTCTGCAGCTTGTTGCTCTTCATATTGGATGTAGGGTTGAGATTTGAGAAGGAGGTCGCCAAAGGTGCGCGGTTTTTCGATGCCAACGGCTTTTGCAAAGTCACTGTTTGGCCTAAGGCCCCTCTGGAGCAGGTATTTCTTCATGTCATCAGTTGTTTCTACCTGGACGGCTTCTTTGTTGAACCTTTCTATG
The DNA here is from genome assembly GCF_020283565.1 of Trifolium pratense. NCBI lineage: Eukaryota > Viridiplantae > Streptophyta > Magnoliopsida > Fabales > Fabaceae > Trifolium > Trifolium pratense. Next base: position 14,203,884 of record NC_060064.1, on the reverse strand, counting down.
AAACTGCGGAGAGATTCATTATCAGCTTGGAAGATGGCGTCCAGGACTGCTTCGGTCTTTGGTTGCTTGCGGGAAGCAGTGAAGTGCCTGCGGAATTGGTCGGACAGATCCATCCATGAGGTTATGGAACGAGGAGCTAGGCTGTGGTACCAAGCCATAGCTCCCTTTCTCAGAGTAGTTGGAAATATTCTGCATCTAATTGCTCCACTGACCCTCAAGAAGTTCAGGGTAGCATTAACTGATGCGATGTGTTCATCTGGGTCAGAAAGTCCATCGTAAGCTGGGAGAGGAGGAGGTCGCTCACATCCCTTTGGAACGGGTGCTTGAAGTATGTCGTGAGATAAAGGGCAGCGGGGATCATCCTCGTCACTCTCATGTGAGTTTAGGGGAGGTGAGCCCTCACGATCAGGAGTTGGGCTCCTGGAGAATTGGTCGGTGTGATGGCTGCGGCTAGCTGGCTGCCCTTGTTTGGTCATCAAGCTGAGTCCCTGGGGAGAATGACGACGAGGAGGTGTTCGGTCCACAATCTTTCCTTTCTTCACATTCGGGGAAGATATACCCTCGCGGGGAGGGGAGACATGGTCTCTTTTTCTGCCAGGTTGCTCGATCCTCTCAAGGGCAGGTCGTCGTTGTCTGACAGTTTCCTGACGAGGAGGGGATGAAGAAGTAGGAGCTCTCCTCGGGGGAGAGTTATTCCTTGAGAATCGCTGGTTCCTCTCCAAGCGATCAAGTCTCATATTCTGCTCGTCCATTCGGCGATTCTGGCCCTGGAGAGCTTCGGTGGTTTGCTTTAGGGCAGCTATAAGTGCTGCTAGTTCAGCATTGGTAACTGAGGCAGTGGACAAGTCGGTCTCTGCTGATTTGCCCTGCTCGGACTGGGGGCGCTTCCCTGTCTGCTTCTCAGTCAAGACGACCAGGTCGCCATCCTCAGAGGTCCAGGAAGTATCCTGCCCGTCTCTAGGGTCAGACTCGGGGAGGGCCTGGAGGTCAGTGATGAGAGCAGGAGACAGACGGGGAGAAGATGGAGGAGCAGCGTCCTCAACGTCATTGTTGAAATGAGATGAACTGGCCATGATAAAAAAGTGATTGATTGGTTTTGTTCTTTGGTTTACTTGCTCGAAACAAAGAAGGGGAGAACTCAGGTTCCCACAGACGGCGCCACTGATCTTAACTGTTGATCAGAACAGGTAGAAGGCCAGCTGGAAGTCCGTTGAGCAGGTGGTAGGCAGTAATCCGAGCAGATGATCCACGGAGGGGGGGGTTGTACCTGCAGGTGCTCCGATGCCTAAGTCAGTAAGGGTAGAGAGCAAAAGAGATACTAGAGAGAAGTTAGAGAGAGAGAGTGATTGCAATAATGAATAGTGTCTACCTTGCTCTCCCAAGAGGGAGAGTATTTATAGCCCCCAGCTCTGGGCCAAAGGTCCTCTTAGTGGGCTGGACTAGCCAAGGCCCATTAAGAGGGACTGCCAAGATATTACCCTTAGATAGTGGGTAGAGTAGTAATTTTACCCTATCTTGGTGGAGAGGTTGTGCCATGCTGACATGGAGGTGGTTGGGCAAGCCATGTGGACTTCTTGAGGGTCTAGGTGGACTAGCATTAGTCTAGTCCAGAACAAGATTGCAACTCGTTCAATGTCACATGGATACCTAGGGATAGATTTAATCAAAGTTTATGCTCCATTGCTCCTTGAGTTAATTTTAATGTATCTCCCCAAACGCTCGATGAACCGTCTGATTGGAATTTACAAAGGTTATTTCTACCTAAAGTGTTGGACCTTTTTGCCATTGGAGGGACTAGTATGTGGTGTGGAGAGCACGTTATATAGAGCAGCGTCGTAGCCATCGGCGCATTGAAAGCCGGCTGTTCCGAGACAATGCACACTCGTTCAGTGTCACACTTTGATGCCGTTAAATGCCGCCGTAGCATTACAATTCAAATAATCTTAAGAGATATCCGTTACATTATAGGAGCATATCCGTAACAATGTAGTAGTTTGGGCCTCAGACCGAGTTAGAATAGCTAGAAAATGTAAAATGATCTGTGTGAATGGTGCATTGATCACTATATCTAATAAATTTCATCATTCAATAACATGTTTCATTATGGACCATTTGTCTTGCTTCTCCACCAACTAGCCTCCATATTATACTATTATTATATTTATAATTTCTTTTACATTCCTAAATTTATGTTTTTTAATATAAAAATTCAAATAAAAATTAATTATTACCTAATTATTTAACCCGCCTTTTATTTTACAGAATAAGTTAAAATTTAAAATCCGCCATCACTAGTCATTCCGTCCCACCTAATTAACCTACTAACAGAACGGGCTAGGGCGGATTAATCCATTAGATCAATGTTAATTAGTAAAAAAAAAAAAAACATTTTTCAACCAACATTTATTTACAAGTCACAAATTATCTAATTTTCCCTTATATTGGTAGGGACAACAAAAGTGTCCAAATAAAAAAAAATAAATTCTTTGAGGCATGAAAATCAATCCATCTCTATCTATATATATAGAGTGGCAACTATCATATATAGTTAAACATATAATTGTAGTAGAGGTGTATCTATATATAGACACTCACACTAACTCACACTAAGTGTTTAAACAGTCTAGTACATCATATTAAGGGAAATGGAGATAGAGAAGAAGGGAGTTAAGGATAGTATGGAAATGGTAGAAAAGGAAGAAGTGAGTAGCAAGAAGATGAACCACCATCGGCGAGGAGGAATTCGAACATTACCTTTCATTCTTGGTGAGCTTTCATAATAACTCTTTTGAGTTTTCTTCATATGATCATTTCTCAATGAATATATCTTTTTTCTCATTCATGTTCTTAATTTGTTCATAGCTTTGAAATAAATAAGAGTTCAGACCAGTGTCCTTATGAATTTTATTTTTTATTATATATAATTTGAATTAAGATGTTAAAACTAAAAGAAAGTAGTTATATATATTTTCTCCAAATTAAAATAACTTAAATTTAATAGTAAAGCACAAATTAATTAAGTACTACATTTACTTATAAAAAATAAATTACTAATATACTATAGATCAATGAAAATGGTATATAAATTGTTTTTAAAATCAAATGGAGTTTTAACTTGCATGGATAGTAAAATCATTCAAGACAACTATATAATACATTCACTTGCATGGAAAATAACTACAGAATATATTTTTTCTTATGCATATGTGGACTGCCACATGGCACTTGGACACACTGACACATGTATTGTTCAAACGGTGTTAGTGGCAAAACTAACGGAAAGGACTAACTTGAAACCTAAAATAAACGTAAGGGACCAAATTGATACTTTTTAAACGTAAGGGATCAAATTAAAACCTAAAATAAACGTAAGGGACCAATGTGTAGTTAAACCTAAAATATAAATGTACCTAGCTATTTCCTTCAATTTAGTCCATTTTATCATTTTTACGAGTATTAAAAAAACTTATGGTAGCAGTATGTATACCAAAAAAAGCAAAAGATAGTACCAACAGAGGTTAAGTCTAATGGAAGGGTTAGACTCCTACAACGTAGTAAATCAAAATTTGAATTTTAGGTCAGAGAAAAACTGACATTTAGTATTAGACAAAACTTACAAGAAATGGAGAACGAGGAATTCTTAGAAAAATTAAGAGTGAGAGAGGCAAGTCGCAAGGCAAAAAACTTAGTCGATTTCAAGTCCGAGGGTGAACGAACGGGATTTAATTTCTATGTCATTCAATATATATAATATTAATAAAGAGCATTTTTTAAAAATTAATAATTTAAATTAATAAGATTTATATTTGAGAACAACCTTCTTAATAGAAGTTTATAATTAAACAAATACATGATTTTTTTTCATAAAAATAAATAAATAAATGAGTTAATATAGAAAAGTGATTTAACAAATATTTACAAAAAAGTGATTTAAGGGAGTACCATTTTTATTATCATACTATAAGTAGATAAAGTTCTGTGATACGGAAGACAATCGTAAACTTCTAACACGAGGAAAAACATGGTATACATCTCATTGATCTGAAAGCTTCAACAAGCTTTCAGATCTAAGATCTTGTGGTGCCTCCAATAGTGTTTGCCCATTCCGTTGCCATGCCTATAAACAGTTTCCACGTGCAAATATTCTGCAACTTTTGTCCATATGCATAGTTTGATGGTCTATAATGCTGTGGTTTTCTTCACCACAAAATGCATATTCAACTATTATATCCACAAATTGGCTAGTGGTGCTGCCGTATACAGCCAAGTTAAATTTGAGACATTAAGAAAAAAAAAAAATCTGAATCCTGCAATATATGAATGATGTACCCAAAAATTCTTGCACTGTCGACCATTGTCCAGTTGCCAGTTGTTAACCATTGTCAATTTTGGTCAGATGAGTGGGTCACAAAGGGCCTATTATTATCTATAAATTTATTTATCATTTATCACATATTTTTTTATTGATCATATTAATTCTAGTAAACTAATAGTGTAAAATATTTTATGTTACCAATCAATGGCAAATAATTTAACATGTGATTGACAATATTGTATATGCAGCAAATGAAGTGTGTGACAGATTTGCAAGTGCTGGTTTTCATAGTAATTTGATAAGTTACTTAACACAAGAGTTGAATATGCCATTGGTAGCAGCTTCAAACACACTCACAAATTTTGGTGGAACATCTAGTTTCACCCCTCTTGTTGGAGCTCTATGTGCAGACTCTTTTGCTGGACGGTTTTGGACCATTACTGTTGGATGTCTCATCTATGAACTGGTTTCATACTCTTCCTTTCATAATATAAATTAGTCATTAGTTTACCTATTGCATTTGATTACACTAGTTACCCTCAAGAGTCAAGATCGAGAACCATTTTAAATACAACCTAAGAATGTAAATTACTACTTGTGTCTATGGTTTTAAATTGCGGCCGCAGTTGCGTAAGTGGCTACTGCGACATGCATTGCAGCGTGAAATAATTTTTTATTTTCACAAATTATAGTACTATCGTGCCACCTATACTATTTATCCACTATATAATAGAGTTATTTACCCACCATATAATAGAGTCTCAGGTTGCTCCGTAAATATTAGAACTGTAAACGATGGGTCGGGCTGATGGGTCGGCCCATTAGCTCACAGTCTTGGATGGGTTGGGCCTAAAATATAGCCCAAAATATAACCGGACTTTTTTGGCCCAAACCATTTAGCCCATATGGACATCGGGCTGGACTGGGCTGATCCATTGAGCTTCGGGCCGGCCCATTATAAACACATTTATGTCATTTTTGTAAAAATAGTATCAACGAAAATATAAAAAATTATCATTTGATTGATAAATTATTATAAAAAATATATTTAAATGTGTAAGCTTAATTAAAAGGGGTATATTTACACTTGCATCGAATAATATATCCATAAAATTTATAATTATGAAGAACTACTACATTAAAATGACATAAAAAAATATTGAATAAACAGGAAAAAAGTAAAATGAAATGGGTCTGGCTGGCCCATTAGCCCACATGGCCGGGTTAGACTTGATAATTGGTAGCCCAATAATAATCGGGTCGGGCTAATCTGGCCCATTTATTTTGTTTGACCACCGGGCTGGGCCGGGCCCGTCCATCGCAATTGAAGTGCAATGCTGTTGCAGAAGCTACCGTATCTATGCAATATTGTGGATGTAGACACCAATTTAAAACCATGATTGTATCATATTTCATTTCAATACAACATATAGCATTGCATACCTAGTTTATAATGTTGCCATGTTATTTTGCTTGAAACAGGGATTGATTAGTATTACTATATCAACTTTACTACCTTATTTTCGTCCTCCACCATGTCCAACACAAGTGAACTGCCAAGAAGCAACATCTTCACAATTATCAGCACTCTATCTATCTCTCCTCCTAACATCTCTTGGATCAGGTGGCATTAGACCTTGTGTTGTTCCATTTTCAGCAGATCAATTTGACATGACAAAAGATGGTGTAGCTTCTAGGAAATGGAACCTCTTCAATTGGTACTTTTTCATCATGGGTTTTGCTTCTCTAAGTGCTTTGACCATTGTAGTTTATGTTCAAGACAATGTTGGTTGGGGATGGGGTCTTGGCATTCCCACCATTGCTATGATGATATCAATAATTTCATTTATGTTGGGTTCACCATTGTATAAGACTGTGAAACCAGAAGGAAGCCCTTTAGTTCGTTTGGCTCAAGTGATTGTCGCTGCTACAAAGAAAAGGAATGAGACATTACCTGATGATCCTAAGTTTCTTTACCAAAATAGGGAACTTGATGCTCCTATTGCTTTAGAAGGAAATCTTTTACACTCAAATCAATATAAGTAAGTCAAATATTCGTTACTACGATCAAATATTCCGCGCATTCAGGTAGATAATTGCTTAGGGTCATTGGACCGAGTTCAGATGACTTTGATTTTTAACTCATAAAATTAGGAGTACTGAAGCGAACATGAAAATTAAGTCATTTGATCTTAATCCAATAGTTCCAAATGCTAAGTACCTTAGTGCGATGAATCTTTTCTACAAATTTCCACAAAGAATTAGAATTCGAATATAGAGATTGAGTTGGTTATTTCAACTTCTTGTTTTATTTGAATGAATACGCTTAACTATCTAATGAACTATTTCACAATTATTGCATAAATTTGTAAATTGACAAAATATAGTACTATCTCCGGTCGTTTTTATAAGAAACAATTGATTTCTTAGGTTCATTGATGTATCTGAATCTGGTACCAGATACATCAATTATTCAATAAACCTAAAAAATCAAATGTTTCTTATAAAAAGGACTAGAGGGAGTATTGCACAATATTTGCAAAAATCACCTTCACAATATGATGTCAATTTGACCATATAAAGTTTATATTTCCCTAGAACCTAATTGCTCTATGGTACATCTGCAGATGGTTAGACAAGGCTGCAATTGTGACAGAAGAAGATGTCAAAGATCCAAATACACCACCAAATCTATGGAATCTAGTAACTGTCCATAGAGTTGAGGAACTAAAATCCATCATTAGAATGCTTCCAATTTGGGCTTCAGGAATTTTACTCATAACTTCTTCATCACATTTAGGTAGTTTCGTCATACAACAAGCTCGATCAATGGATCGTCACCTCTCTCATTCGTTCCAAATAGCACCAGCCAATATGTCAATTTTCAGTGTCCTAACAATGATGACAGGAGTTATGCTATACGAACGATATTTCGTTCCATTCGCTCGCAGATTCACAAAGAATCCAGCTGGAATCACATGTTTACAAAGAATGGGAGTAGGATTTGTGATTAACATTATAGCTACTATAGTTTCAGCATTAGTAGAAATTAAAAGAAAATCAGTAGCTGCAGATTATAACTTATTGGATAATCCAAAAGCAATAATCCCTATAAGTGTTTTTTGGTTAGTACCTCAGTATTGTCTACATGGAGTAGCTGAAGTTTTCATGTCTGTTGGACATTTAGAATTTCTGTTTGATCAATCGCCGGAAAGTATGAGAAGTAGCGCCACCGCGTTATACTGCATAACTACAGCTATTGGTAATTATATGGGAACACTATTGGTATCATTAGTCCATAAGTATACTGGTAAAGAGAATAATTGGCTTCCTGATAGAAACCTTAATAGGGGTAGATTGGATTATTATTATTTTCTTATTAGTGGTATTCAAGTAATTAATCTTATTTATTTTGTAATATGTGCTTGGTTTTATACTTATAAGCCTGTGGGAGAAATTTGTGAAAGGAAGATAGAAGAAGATTTGGAACAAGCAAGTTCAAATGTATCATCAGTTGAGAAGTTAAAAGATGTTAATGAGGATGATAAGAAAGGGTTTAGTAAAGGTGAATGAAATTATTATGGTGTGGTTTATATTGTTTAGTATAAATAAGGTTCAACTCCTATATACAAGCTATAAGTTATGTGTTTAAGAAATGGTTTTTTGTTTTACAATTTGGCAATGAGGATCGAACCTAGGACCTCATACATATTATCTATAAGAAATGGTGATAGTGTGTTTTTTATTTTATTTTTTCACATGTACTTATAAGTTATATCATCATTTGATAGTACATTGTTTATATATATAAGTTTACCAAAAAACTTTCTCTTATTTTAAGTAAGGCAATTCTAATTACAAAAGTTGTCTCCAATTCCATAAAAAAAAAAAAATTTCCATTAAGATTGAACAACTCATAAAAATTTAAATTAGTACAATTTATTAAAATCATAAGGTGAGTTAAGGAGGCTCATTAGAATTAGAGCAGACTCCAAAATTACAAAGAGCATTTACAGAATTGCTCGTAGATTGTTCACCGAAGAGATCTTAGAGTGTGTTTGGATGGGAGAATTTTTTGAGGTAAAGTAATGTTTTGAGGGAATTCAAATGATTTGAGGTGAATTCCATTGTTTGGATGAAAATTTGAAGAATTTTCAAAATGATGGAAATTTATGAAGTATTTTGTTCAAGTTAAATTTGGAGAATTTCAAAATGACACTTAAAAGTTAAAACCAAAGAATTTGAAATTCCTTCTTCTCTATAAACTTTTAAAAATTACTAATTGATCGTAAAATCTAAAATCGACGATAAACGCTAAACCGGCCGAAAATCCAAAAAATCGGCAGAAAAAACCTAAAATCGGCCAAAAACCCAAAAATCGACTATAAACCCTAAAATTGGCCGAAAACCCAAAAAATCGGCAGAAAAACCTAAAATCTGCCAAAATTCCAAAAATCAACTATAAACACTAAAAATCGGCTGAAAACCCAAAAATCGGCCGAAAAACCAAAAATCGACCGAAAACCCAAAAAATCGGCCGAAAACCTAAAATCGGCCAAAATCCCAAAAATCAACTATAAACCCTAAAATCGGCCGGCAACCCGAAAAATTGGAAGAAAAACCTAAAATCGGCCAAAATTCCAAAAATTGACTATAAACCCTAAAATCGGCTGAAAACACAAAAAATCGGCCGAGAAAACCGAAAACCCAAAAAATCGGCGGAAAACCAAAAATTGTACAAAATCCAAAAAATCGACTATAAACCCTAAATCGTCCGGCAACCCGAAAAATCGGCAAAAATTCTAAAAATCGACTATAAACCCTAAAATCGGCCGAAAACCCAAAAAATCGGCCGAAAAACCAAAAATCGACCGAAAACCCAAAATTGACCAACATCCAAAAAATCGGCCGAAGAATCTAAAATCGTCCCTAAACCCAAAAAACTCGGCCGAAAACCTAAAATCGGCCGAAGAATCTGGGTTTTATATTCAATTTTTGGGTTTTTCGGTCGATTTTTGGGTTTTTTTTGCCGATTTTAGGTTTTTCGGCCGATTTTTTGGGTTTAGGGTCAATTTTTGGGTTTTCGATTAATTTTTTGGGTTTTCTGCCGATTTTAGAGCTTATAGTCGATTTTAGGGCTTTTGGTCGATTTTAGATTTTTCAGCCGATTTTAGGTTTTTCCGCCGATTTTTTCGGTTTTTCGGCCAATTTTTGGGTTTATGGTCGGTTTTATTAAAATAAATAAAATTAAATGAAGGAAATTCAATTACATTATCCAAACAAAGAATTTTACAATTGATGGAATTTCAACACTTTATCAAAACACTGGAATTTGAAAATCAAGGGAATTCAATTGAATCAATTGAATTGCCTAGTATTTAAAATCCATTGAATTTCTAGAATCCCTCATCCAAACACACTCTTAGATTATATAGTACATTTCATTAAACTCATAAAAAAATGACATATTTTTAATAGTTCGTGAGAAATTTAAAATGTTTTTTTTTATTAAATATAATGATCATAAACAAATAATCTTTAAAACATTTTAAAAGTACCGAAAATTAATATATTTAGTTTGAAATAAAATTACTAATGGTAAGATTATATTTCATTTTATTTTCAAATGATAAAAGGATGATAGTAAAAAGAGGGACTCCTTAAAATAATACCCTGTTTCGTGATGACATTTCAATTGAGATTTGAACTTTTCGCATCCCTTGAATATACTCGGTCACTCCCTGAAATTACCAAACTAACCCTCTCGCTTTCTAGGATGCGAACGCTTTTTCGCACTCTAAGTAGCGAGTGTCAAATTTTTAGCTCAAATCCACCCCTAGAATGAAAAAAATCATGAAAAAACGAGTTCACATTCTAGAAAGCGAACTCAGCTGCAGTTTGCTACCTAGAAAGCGAACTGGCTGCAGTTCGCTATCTAGAAAGCGAACTCAGCTGCAGTTTGCTATCTAGGAAGCGAACTCAGCTGTAGTTCGCATTCTAGAAAGCGAACTCTTCCCCCCTCCCCATTTTTGCTATTTAAACACTCGCTTTCTAAGTAGCGAGAGGGGTAAAATGGGGTTTTCAGGGGGTGACCATGACTGCCGGGGGAGCCAGAAGTAACTTTCTTGAATTGATTATGTTGTTGATGTAGTCCATTTAATTGGCCTAATTTCGAAAACCAATCTAAGGTAATAATCTAGGAAGAAGCATATCTTTTAGAAACTTTCTTTTGGCATCCCCCTATGCTTTTCGCTCGCCCTGCTTATTTTTTATTTACTTTTCCGCTATTTAAGTAATATCTGCTACTTGTCTGGCGAACTGAGTTCGCTACTTAACTAGCGGACCCGTCGGTAGTCAGGTATGTTGTTATGAAATATCAAACAATTTCAATGACTTAAGAAAAATTTCAGCATAAGATAGGTACACTATTTAAATAGGGAATTTGACCGCTATTTCAGCATAATGACGGTTCAAACGTTCACTCCGTCCGCTACTTAAGTAGCAGACGACAAAAAAAAAAAATTTGTGGGTGGCACGGAATCTTAAAATGTTGTTGAAGTTGAAAATTTTCTCAAACTATAAAATGTGTTCAATGTGATAATGGGCGTGAATATGACAATACACTATTCCATAAACATTGTGCTGATAATGGTCTCATTTTTCGTTTCTCTTGCCCATACACCTCATCTCAAAATGGGAAAGGGGACTTAAAATACGCACTATTAATAACATTATTCGCACTCTTCTCGCTCATTCGTTTGTTCCTCCATCATTTTGGCATCATGCCCTTCAGATGACTACATATCTTCTTAATATTCTTCCCCAAAAGAATCTGTCAAATCACTCTCCTACTCAACTTCTGTATCATCGCGATCCCTCCTATACACATCTTCGTATTTTTTGTTGTCTTTGTTATCCCTTGTTTCCATCCACTACTATTTACAAACTGCAACCACGCTCGACCCCGTGTGTCTTCTTAGGGTATCCCGTTAATCACAAAGGTTACAAATGTTTTCATTTGTCGCACAGAAAGATCATCATTTCCTGGCATGTCATATTTGATGAGACACGATTTCACTTTGCCCACATGTCTTCCCCACCTCTCACAGCCTGTGACTGTTTCACCGATGACCTGCACCCATCTATTGTCCATAAGTGGACCAATCCCACCTTGCAACCACTTCTCGGCGACCTTTCTAGTTTACCACCTACTATACCTGACCCTTCGTCTATCTCAGCAACCGGACCACATAATCCCTCTCCCACTTCCTCCACCACCACAACATCCTCTTCCCCTTCTACGAATACACTTGGTACATCACCTATACCACTGGCCTAGCCTGCACCTCCTACTCAAACTATGGCCACCCGTAGCATGCAGGGCATCTACAAACCTAGAAAGCTATTTAACCTTTCTGTTACCATCGATGATCCGACCATGTAACATCCTGATTTTCGAACATTATTTAATAAAGTTTTAACGGAAACGGTGTACCATTTTTTTTTTAAAATAAAATAAAATAAACTTATATTACTAAATATGAAACATTTTAATAATAGATCTCTCGAAATTAATAATTTAGAATATAGTAATTACAAAAGATTGAATTTATCTTTAACTCAAAATAAAATTCTAAACCAAGACTCTTGACTTTTTACTACCTCAAAACATATCCTATAGATGGTCACCAATGTCCACAAATCTCGGAGCCTCGACTACTCGTCACTATGCTCCCGCTACGCAACTCTGATATACTGAATTAGTAACCTGACCAAATTTATAAATTTATAGTGAGGGTCTCTCCAAAACATAGGAAACATAAGTCAAGTATACATATATATATTCATGCTGGATGATCATAAATTATCAACAATAAAACAAGTAGATATCAATCACTTACCGCACGACACCATAGTTACACCCTCCAATGCCTCACCAAATCCTAGATGTTAGTCTATATGATACTCTAATGCACCCTATATGATCCGGATATCACCGCTCCGCAGAGTAAAATGTCCCACCATTGGACACAATACCCCACCGTTGGGTATTAAGGTTCGGTACCCCACCGTTGGGTATTATTCCGAACCACGTCATTACCAATGCATGTATGAATGCCCTATCGCCGCTAAGTCAGTCACACCAAAAAAATTACTCACACCAAGTAGCTAATCAAAACGATCTTGTTCTAACTCCGGTTTAGAGACAAATCACCCCAATGATAACCCCAATCACCAACCAAAGACCCATTCATTCACCAAATAAAAATACATAATAAATCAACGGTTAACAAGAAGAAATAAACTCAATAAATTCGTGCATCACAATAATTCATATATCATTTACGCACGCCATAAAGATCACATGAGGAACACTTTGGAAAAAAAATTGTTTTTTTTTATAAGAAACACTCTTTAAATTTATTCTATATTAAATAGATAATCTCTTGTATACCCTATTAAATTGTATAAAATGCAACTTATTCCAATGTTATGCATTAATTACAGAGACACATTGTCAATGTTAGTTTTGGAATAACACATAACATTTTAGAATTTTTAATAAAAAAAAATAAGCCTCTTTAGTATGTGTGTTTTTCTCAATATGTTCCTTATATATAAGATTGGGCTAAATATACACTTATGGTGATAGACTTAAATATTGGCTCCTTTAGTTTGATCTTTTCCCCCTTAGATGTATTTTTCCTTCTGGCTAAGCCCTCTCTATTCTCGATGTTTTTTTTTTTTTTTTTTTTTTTTGCTTATTTCTTAGTGTAGAATGAGTAATTTAGAGAACCAAATAAAAGAGGGAACCGGTAGTTATTAATAGAGTATTCATCCACTAATTTGTTTTTCCAAATTAAATGGAATTATAGTTGAGTTAAATGTGAGAGTGTGGTTGTGTTGCCGTGTAACAAGGAAAGGAAGTAGCACTCAAATTTTCAAAGTATATACTCATCCTCACAATACATGCTTATATCATATTTAATTTATTAGTTTTTAGATCAATAATGAAACCACGTATTCCTTAAAACAAGTTATTGTTTTTCTCTAAGAGGCTTCTCTCCGACTCTAGTCGTCACCACTTTTTCTTTTCTTCTTGATCTATTGGAGAGGAGGTGTGATTTAGGGTCAATTTAGATCTAAAATCACCCCTCCAAATCGTTTTTATTTATATTTTAATCAAATAAGCGTGGTTTCCACGTATATTTAGTATTTCTTTTTTTCGTTTTTGTGATTTCATCCTTCTTTGTTTTGATTTTCCTGTTATCTCGTCTTAGTGCGGTGTATTGTTGTCTCATTGTTCATTTGTTTTATGTTGAAGGATTAAGGTTGATTCAGTGCAGATTCAATCAATGACTTTTGTGTCATCAACGCTACAGATCCGGAGACATGAATATTCCGAAAACTTCAAGTTTGTTCGCAAATTAATCTTTTTTGTTTTTAGCGAGTTTGAATTAGTATTGCATCGATGTACTCTTATCAATTTGAATGAATGAATACATTTTATTTAGGAAAAAGAAAACAAGTCATTTAAACCCCACTATTCTAAATAGGAAAAATAAATGAAAAACGTGTCTCCTGGATTAAAATTTCATCACTCTAGTTAATAATTTAATATTCAGTATACTCGTAATATCAAACATAAATATATTTTTCCTATACAATGCTAAAACAAAATAAGACTTCGATTAAATGATTAAGAGCAGATATTTGGACCTATGATTAAACATTATAAATAATACTATCACTCAATAAGTCATAAAGATAAAATAATTTCATTTAACAACAATAAAGTATTCTAATATGCATATTTGAAATAAAATACCTAATTATAAAAATAGTATAAAATATCAGGATCTTACATACCATCTCCCCTCTTTCTAAAAATCCCAAACTAGCCTTATCCGACCCTAATTGAAAATTCGCAATGCCTTTTATTAGAAATAATACGTGGGTGCAAAAGCTAAGTATAGGGGTGTTGCTAATGTAGTTTATGAATCTAGTTGGCTGCGCAACCTTCTCTTGGAGCTTCACTTTTCACTTGTATTGTGATAATGTCAGTGTCATTTACCTCTCTTGTAATCCAGTCCAACATCAACGTACTAAACATATTGAAATGGACATCCACTTTGTCTAGGAAAAGGTCGCTCGTTACCAGACATGCGTCCTTCATGTTCCTTCTCGTCACCAGATTGCTGACATCTTCACCAAAGACTTACCTCGTGTTCTTTTTGATGATTTCCGGAGCAGTCTAAGCGTTTGAGAACCTCTGGCTTCGAGGGGTGTGATAGAATGAAATATTTTGTCATTAAGAATAATTTTATTTGTAATCATTTGTAATTATTTATATTTATGTTTGATTATTTATATGTTTGATTAACCTATTATTATTATTGTATATATATACATGTACTCTTTACAGACAAAGACAAGAAAACATATTCACTTCATTATTATTATTATTATTATTATTATATTCCTTCCTCTCAAAATATTATCCCTTCTTTTAGTGAGCAAGAAGAAGATGAGCCACCATAGACGAGGTGGAATTCGAACATTACCTTTCATTCTTGGTGAGCTTTCGCAATAACTCTTTTGAATTTTCTTCATATGATCATTTCTTGGTGAATATATCTTTTTTCTCATTCATGTTTTTTGTTCATAGCTTTGATATAAATGAGCTCATACTTCAGTGTCCTTATGAATTTTATTTTTACTTTTTTTTTTAATATAATTTGAATTAAGATGTTAAAACTAAAAGAAAGTAGTTTTTTTCTTTTATATATATATATATATATATATATATATATATATATATATATATATATATATTCTCAAAATAAAAATAAAAAAACGTAAATTTAATAGTAAAGCCCAAATTAATTAAGTACTACATTTGCTTATAAAAAATAAATTACTAATATACTAGATCAATGAAAATTGTACTCCAAAATTGTTATGTATTTATTTTTTTTAGAATCACTTCTCTATATTAATTTGTTTATTTATTTATTTTTTATAAAAAATAGTTATGTATTTTTTTTAATTATAAGCTTCAATTAAAAATGTTATTCTTAAATATAAATATTATTTAAATTATTAATTTTTAAAAGACGCTCTTTATTAATATTATATATTAATTTTTCTAATAATTTCTTATTTACAAATCAAATACATTGAGGTTTTTTACTGTATTTGTTTTGTAAATAAGAAATTTTTAGAAAAATTAAAATATAATATTAATAAAGATCATCTTTTAAAAATTAATAATTTAAATAATATTTATATTTATGAATAACATTTTAAATTTAAGCTTATAATTAAAAAAATACATAACTATTTTTTATAAATAAATAAATAAATAAAAGAATTAATATAGAGAAGTGATTCTAACAAAAATTTACAAAGAGTTATTTAAGGGCAGGGGCGATTTTGCCGCCTGGCTTGCCTGGGCACATGCCCGGGCTCGGCATATATGTTTTTTTTTAAGGTTCTTACTTTAATATGAAAATTCGAATGTTTGTGTAAGAATTAATAAAATTTAAGTGTATATTCATAATCCTCATCAAATTCTGAGAAAAATGGTATATTTACATATCCAATTTGGTGCAAGAATGAAAAAAATGATTTTTGAGGTTTTTGTGAGCACGAGGTTAAAGTTGATGAACAGTGTAAAAAAAAGTAATTTTAATATATATATATATATATATATATATATATATATATATATATATATATATATATATATATATCAATTACGCTATGTTTATATGACTAGGTGCATGTCGGCCCAGTATTCTAACTTTTGATTGAACAAGTAGAGGGCTTGGGTTCAACTCCGAGTTTCCCCCTTTATTTTTTACCCATTTGTCTTTTTACTTCATTTTCTTTTATTTGTTTATATACATTATTAAAAATATCTAAAAAATTTAAAAAATATTTATTTTTTGTTTTCTTTATCAAAAATACTAAAAATATCAACTTTGTTTCCTTTATCAAAAATATCAACTTTGTTTCCTTTTTATATATGATAAAAATAGTAAGAAATGTATTATTATTGTTTTTCTTTGATTTTAATTTTTTACTAATGCTTAAATATAACCCAAAATCTATGAAGCACGGACTCCGACACAGATACCGCGATACGACACGAACACAACTACACCACTAATGTAAAAAATATAGGACACCGACACCGCTATATATTTATAAAAGATGCGATTTTATCTTGTTTTCATTTTATTTATTATTCATGATCCGGAAGTAATATACATGTAAATTTAAGTTGAGCAGATTATTTCTTAAAAAAAGTTTTAAAACAAAATATGATAGTATTTTACATTTATTTATCCATCTACTGTCGAAAAAACTAAAAATATTGTAATCTAAATGTAACGTCTTCAATCCCTCATTGAACAATATTATTATTTTTGACACGTCTTTAACTCTTGTAGATATGTCTGATATGTGCATAAAACGAGTATAAGCAAAGAAAAAACATTATTTTTGGGACACTTGTCCGACACGTGTCGTGCGAATGTCTTACAGGTGTCGGACAATGATCAAAGAAGTGTCAACGTAAAGGAAACATTAAGTTTTTTCCCGACACCGATCTGTGCTATCCGACACGAGTGTCGGACATGGACATGTGTCGGCCACCGCGACACGCCTAATCATAGAGGTGTTCGTGCTTCATAGCCCAAAATACCAAAAAAATATGTTTGATTGTTTTTGTGTTAATCTCAAATATGTAAAATATGTTGTAATTCTACTTTCTTTCATATGTAGGATTGTGGAGAGTTTATGACTTTTACTTATGTAGTTATTATGAATCAAACATTTAGATTAAATCTTAAAATTAATTACTTTTATTATAACTAGTTGCCAGACGGGCACGTTGTTGTAACAAAGTTATTTTTGGTATAGTTTATTTTTTAATAATTTTTTTTTTAGTTTTTTTGATTTTTTTTATTAATTAGATAGAAGTTATAGAAATAGAATAATTTTTTTAAAAAAAAAAATTGTAGAAGTTAAGAAGAGTTAAAAAAAATGTTAAGGGTATTGTGGTATTTATTAGTATAAATTTAAAATTTGAAATAAAGGGTAAATTTGAAAATAACATAAGAGGCCTATTATCTATAGCCATTAAATTTATTTATCATTTATCATATATTTGTTTATTGATCATATTAATTCTAGTAAATAAATATTGTAAAATATTTTATGTTACCAATCAATGGCAAATAATTTAACATGTGATTGACAATATTGTATATGCAGCAAATGAAGTGTGTGATAGATTTGCAAGTGTTAGTTTTCAGAGTAATTTGATAAGTTACTTAACACAAGAGTTGAATATGCCATTGGTAGCAGCTTCAAACACACTCACAATTTTTGGTGGAACATCTAGCTTCACTCCTCTTATTGGTGCTTTATGTGCAGACTCTTTTGCTGGACGGTTTTGGACCATTACTGTTGGATGTTTCATCTATGAACTGGTTTCTTACCCTCCCTTTTCATAATATAAATTTGTCTTTAGTTGTGAACCTCAAGATCAAGAATTAACCATTTTAAACATAACATGGTTCAATCAATTTAAGAATGTCAATTACTACTATTACCCATACGTGGTCTTAAATTGTGGTAACATGGAATAATTTTTAATTTTCACAAACTATTACAAGTTTGTTTTAACTTTAAAAAAATAGATTTTTTCTTTGTATTTTTTAGAATAAATTTTATAAAAATATTTTTTAAAATATTACAAGTTTTTTTATATTCATTTTTTTTTTTAAAATTGAAACATTAATTTTAACATCCTATAACATAAACATACATTATTGAAGATCAAAACATGGTCAAAATCACAATTTTTACAAAAAGTTGTATTTCAAAATTAAGTGATTTTTTGAAATTTTGATATCCAAAAAAAGTTTCAATAAAATAATGAAATATCTAAAATAACATTTTAAGAATAATTATTCAAACCAAATTTTCATTTAAAGCTTTTATAAAAAGTTTCTTTGTAAATTACTTTGATGTTTTCTCTCCCCACCCCCCGTGATTCTTTTATACCCCCTGAATTTCCAATTTTACCCTTGCAAAAAACTTCGGTTTATAGAAACCGAAGTTTTTTTTGCCTTGAAAACCGAAATTTACTTTGAATTTGTACTAGAAAAAATTCGGTTTCTGCGAACCAAAGTTTTTTGCGAGGGCAAAATCGAAATATTGGGGGGTATAAAAGAATCACGGGGGTGGGGAGAGAAAACATCAATTACTTTTGCACAAAAATTATGTAACAATATAAAATCCATTTTTAAAAAAAAGGCAAAACAAACAGGCCCAATATTAAGTGATACCACTATACTACTATACTGGTTACCCGTTGTATAGTAGAGTCTCCATTTACGCCGTAAACTAAATATTGATTGAGAGGTGTTTAAATACAAAGTTGGGAGCTGCTAAAAGTTGAGATTTTTCAATTGATTTGAAGTATTCTTAAATTTGGGGTTATGAAATCTTAATTTTTTGTGAGAAGATTTTAACGAACATATTTGAAATCGTCTAATGCGATTACGTTGAGGCCAATGGCGGATCCACCACCCGGCCAGTCCGGGCATTTGCTTAGGCTCTGGTAAAAAAAAAAAAATTGGTATTTTAGGGATTAGTTTAGAGCAAAATTAAGATTTTTTTTGTTCAAAACAGAAATTTTGCCCAAACTTTATAAATTTTCTGGCTCTGCCAATGGTTGCAGTCATACATGCAATTAAAGATCACATTGCAATTGTAGTGCGATGTGGTTCTAAAAGCTACTGCATCAGCAATATTGTGGCCGCAATTTAAAACCATGCTTGTATATCATTTGCCTTAGTAAGATAATCTTTTAATCCAAATAAATCATTTGAAAGCTTAGAATTTTCATTTTAGCATTGCATATATACCTTGTTTATAAAGTTACAATTTTATTTTGCTTGAAACAGGGATTGATTAGTATTACTATATCAACTTTACTACCATATTTTCGTCCTCCACCATGTCCAACAAGAGTGAACTGCCAAGAAGCCACATCTTCACAATTATCAGCACTCTATCTATCTCTCCTCCTAACATCTCTTGGATCAGGTGGCATTAGACCTTGTGTTGTTCCATTTTCAGCAGATCAATTTGACATGACAAAAGATGGTGTAGCTTCTAGGAAATGGAACCTCTTCAATTGGTACTTTTTCATCATGGGTTTTGCTTCTCTAAGTGCTTTGACCATTGTAGTTTATGTTCAAGACAATGTTGGTTGGGGATGGGGTCTTGGCATTCCCACCATTGCTATGTTGATATCAATAATTTCATTTATGTTGGGTTCACCATTGTATAAGACTGTGAAACCAGAAGGAAGCCCTTTGGTTCGTTTGGCTCAAGTGATTGTCGCTGCTACAAAGAAAAGGAATGAGAGATTACCTGATGATCCTAAGTTTCTATACCAAAATAGGGAACTTGATGCTCCTATTGCTTTAGAAGGAAATCTTTTACACTCAAATCAATATACGTAAGTCAAATAATTGTTACTACGATCAAATATTCCATGCATTCAGGTCGATAATAGCTTAGGGTCATTGGACCGAGTTCAGATGACTTCGATTTTTAACTAGTAAAATTAAGAGTACGTACCGAAGCGAACATGAGAATTGAGTCGTCTGATCTTAATCCAATGGTTCCAAAGTGATAACTGCATGAGGCCAGTGAATCTTTTCAAAAAAGTTCTACAAAGAATTAGAATATAGGGTTTGAGTTGGTTACTTCGATTTCTTGTTTTATTTAAATGAATAGGCTTAACTATCTAATGAACTATTTAACAATTCTTGCATAGGTTTTTAATTGACAAAATAAAGTCCTACATCGGTCTTTTTATATGAAACAATTGATTTTTTAGGTTCATTGCATAATTGATGTATCTAGACCTGATACTAGATACATGAATTATTCAATGAACCTAATAAATCAATTGTTTCTTATAAAAATGACCGGAGGGACTATTACACAATATTTGCAAAATCGCCTTCACAATATGGTGTCAATTTGAACATATAAAGTTTATATTTCCCTAATTGCTCTATGGTATATCTGCAGATGGTTAGACAAGGCTGCAATTGTGACAGAAGAAGATGTCAAAGATCCAAATACACCACCAAATCTATGGAATCTAGTCACTGTCCATAGAGTTGAGGAACTAAAATCCATCATTAGAATGCTTCCAATTTGGGCTTCAGGAATTTTACTCATAACATCCTCATCACATTTAGGTAGTTTTGTCATACAACAAGCTCTATCAATGGATCGTCACCTCTCTCATTCGTTCCAAATATCACCAGCCAATATGTCAATTTTCAGTGTCCTAACAATGATGACAGGAGTTATGCTATACGAACGATATTTCGTTCCATTCGCTCGTAGATTCACAAAGAATCCAGCTGGAATCACATGTTTACAAAGAATGGGAGTAGGATTTGTGATTAACATTATAGCTACTATAGTTTCAGCATTGGTAGAAATTAAAAGAAAATCAGTAGCTGCAGATTATAACTTATTGGATAATCCAAAAGCAATAATCCCTATAAGTGTTTTTTGGTTAGTACCTCAGTATTGTCTACATGGAGTAGCTGAAGTTTTCATGTCAGTTGGACATTTAGAATTTCTCTTTGATCAATCGCCGGAAAGTATGAGAAGTAGCGCTACCGCGTTATACTGCATAACTACAGCTATTGGTAATTATATGGGAACACTATTGGTATCATTAGTCCATAAGTATACTGGTAAAGAGAATAATTGGCTTCCTGATAGAAACCTTAATAGGGGTAGATTGGATTATTATTATTTTCTTATTAGTGGTATTCAAGTTATTAATTTTATTTATTATGTAATATGTGCTTGGTTTTATACTTATAAGCCTGTTGGAGAAATTTGTGAAAAGAAGATGGAAGAAGATTTGGAACAAGCAAGTGCAAATATATCATTAGTTGAGAAGTTAAAAGATGGTAATGAGGAAGATAAGAAAGGGTACTAAAGGTGAATGAAATTATTATATGCTAAGTTATGTGTTTAAGAAATGGTGATAGTGTGTTTTTTTATTTTATTTTTTCTCATGTACTTATAAGTTATATCATCATTTGATAGTACATAGCACTTTGTTTATATATTTAAGTTACCAAAAAAACTTTCTCTTATTTTAAAGTAAGGTAATTCTAATTACAAAAGTTGTCTCCAATTCCATAAAAAAAAAAAGTCTCCATTAAGATTGAACAACTCCTAAAAATTTAAAGCAGTAAAATTTATTAAATTCATAAGGTGAGTTAAGGAGGCTTACTAGAATTAGAGCAGACTCCAAAATTACAAAGAGTATTTACAGAGTTGTTTGTAGATTCTTCACCGAAGAGATCTTAGATTATATAGTACATTTCAATAAACTCATAAAAAATGACATATTTTTAATAGTTTGTAAGAAATTTAAAATGTTTTTTTATTAGATATAATGATCATAAACAAATAATCTTTAAAATATTTTAAAAGTACCGAAAATTAATATATTTAGTTTGAAATAAAATTACTAATGGTAAGATTATATTTCATTTTATTTTCAAATGATAAAGGGATGATAGTAAAAAGAGGGAGGTGCTTAATATAATACCCTGTTTCGTGATGACATTTCAATTGATTAGGTTGTTGAAGTAGCCCATTTAATTGGCCCAATTCAGAAAACCAATCTAAAGTAATAATCCTGGGAGTTTTGCTTTTACCACCCTACTAATTCTGGGGTGCGCCATACGAAATTACCAATATACTCCTGCCCGCGACTTAAGAAACAGAATAATTTCTGGCACATATAAGTAACGGATGTGTTAAAAATTTCAGTTTTGTTACAAGTTGATGGCGCATGCCCTACCAAACACCCTTTGACGTTTTTACGTCCGTAGCTTAAGTAGCGGACTTGTGTTTGGCAATAAAATTAACAAGAACACAGAACAATGTATATAGCAGAAGAAGAAATGCAAATTATAATATTATTACAATAGAATTTATTACATACATTCATATTATAATATTGCATTTGTAAGAAATACAAAAAAAAAAAAAAAAAAATCGATTAATCATAATTAATAATCTGTGGCCAACTCTATCGTATCTCCCTCATCTTCCTCCATATTTTCATCCTCCTCCTCCTTCTTATTTTCATCCTCCTCCATATTTTTCATCGTCTTCCTTCTCCCCATTTTGAAGTACAAATGAAAGAGAATAAAAGGGTTGAAGGGATCCCTTCCGATTAATCAAAGATCCTAAGAGGTCTCAAAAAGTCTCTCGTCGATTAACATAATGATCTCAATCACCGCCATCAAAGAACATGTATGCATGCGTAAGATCATTATGATTAATCGGCGACGAACATTAAGGCCGTTCACGCCTAAAAACAACAAAACTACAACTAGACAAACAAAATTTAAGAGAAGAAATGGTTGAAGGAAAAAGAAATGAGAATGTGATAAAGTGAAAAGGAAATGCTTCAATTTATAGGATTTCAGCCTAAATTCCATTGGCCGGTCAAAGTAACAGCCACATTGACTGCCAATCAATTGCCACCACCGTCCTCGACCATTGACTATCACCGATTCACCAAAGACCACAAAAGTTCTGACCACTGACCATTCACTACTTAGGTCGCGGCGGTACTGTGTAGAGTGTCAGTTACCTAAGTCGCGGACTGTCTGACGTATATAACGAGCCCACCACCTTCTTCCCCTTCATTCTATTAGTTTCGAAACAAGAAAAAAGTCTACAAAATCGTCCCAAAACTCAAAAACAATTCCAAATTCAACCATTTTTTCGCCATTCTACTCGGAATCAACTCCACAACAACTTCAATCATCATCCAATGACAGGTTAGTTCATTTGTTCGAATATTTTTTTGATTTTTGACATTTTTTCTTCTTCATAAAACTGTTCAAATCCGTGACTTAAGTGACGGATTAATGTGTGCCATATTGTCAATCGTCAAATTAAGCTTAATTCGGTGTTGTTTTGCTACTGATTGATATGTTGATTTGTTTGGAATCAAAAGGGGCTAAAAGGAGGAAGAAGGATGTTGACACTTGACACGGTGTCTACAAAACCCGTCAGGGTAATTTGACTCCATCTACCTCTCAAATTAACCACATGCATGCCGAAATTTAGACTCTTATATTGAAGATACTACTGATGTCAAGGGTGACAGTAATTGTGGATACCGTGTGATTGCTTTAGACAGTAGAAATAATAAAAATGATTTTGAAGCTATTAAAGTGGACATGATTAATGAGTTGAGGTTGCATATGGATGATTATTTGAAATTATACGGGGGTGAGGAGTGTTTGGCTTATATCAGAGAAGCACTGTTACCACCAAAGAGAAAGTCTAGGCACGGTGTTGCACTAATGGAAAAATGGTTGAATTTTCCGGATATGGGACACATTGTAGCATCTATTTAGATAGAGTCGTTGTAAAGCTGACAAAACACGGAGCATCTGAGACATTTTTCCATTGCGTGGCAGCCCACCAGCAGACCCTTCTTCATAGATACTTTGCCTTGGTTACATTCCCGGTCATTATGTTTATGTCAAGTTGAAAGATGGATGTCTGATACCTCCGACGTGTGGTCAGTGGAAGAATCATTGTTTTGCAGAAGTTGTTGCATGGGAGTCAAATTTTTTGGATCGACAAACCAAGTTTGATGAACTCATGAAAGAGGAAAGAGGCGACAACAAAATGAATATCAAATTTGGTTCTAAGTTTGATCCTATCGAGCTTTAATTTATTATGTTTATGTATTTTATTTTAGTCATTTTGATGTCTTTTTGCATATGGTTATGTACTTAATTTTGTTTAGCAAATTTGCATATGGATATGTATTAATTCGACTAGTCATTGGTTAATATGGATATGCTATGTTTTTACAATTATTATATGGATATGCTATGTTTTTACAATTATTTTGTCCTGACAATTTTATGTTATTAGGGGACATCATCATATGAACTATGTAGTCATTTGTACACGAAATGACAAACACTAAACACTAAACAAAAAAAATATATAACGTATATGACAATTTGAGGTGTGAAAAATATATACGAAATATGAAAATACACTAAACAAAATGTTCAATTGTTGCAAGCCTTGCGCACCATGCATCCGCTACTTAATTAACGGACATTAGGGGTGAAATTTCTCAAAAATTACTCATTTTACAACGTCTGCTACCTAAGTAGGGGTAAAATGGGAAATGCGTAGGGCGCACGAGTAACCGGTAGTAGAGCTGTCAAAAAGGGCCGGGCTATCGGGCCGGCCCATTAGCCCTATCCTTTTACACGGGGCGGGCTTCATAAAAAGGGGGCCGGGCCTTATCGAGTCAGACTTTTTCATGGGCCGTCATGGGCCGGCCCACAGACTTTTGGGCCGGCCCCTTAAAGAATTTAAAAAATTATTTTAAAAAATTTTATAATCTTTTTATTGTTATATTTTGGTCCTATTTTTATGCATAAATTCATATATAATTTTTTTTTATTTTTGTTGTTTTATTGTTATTATTTGTGTTTTGTTCCTATCTATAATCTGTTTTATTCCTATTTTTAAGCATATCATCATTTTATATTTTTTTTTTGCGCAATTACAACGAAGGATATAAAACTTGGAATATGGTTATTTTAAGCCTGTCACCTTTTTATTGTATTTATTTTAAATTTTTTTTCTATATTTTTGTGTTTTTTTACTTAAATTACAATGGACGAATGAAAGATATAAAACTTGGAATTTTTTTTTGTAGTAATAATAATAATATGACAAAAAACTTATTGGATTAGAATGAGATTATCTGTTAGAGATTTGTTTGTTTGTTTGATGAGGATAAAGAGGAAGATATTGTTGTTTGGGAGATTATGTGAGAAAATATAGGGATACGAATTACCTTCTTGAAGATTTAGTTGAGAAATATAACATAAATTTAGTAGAATATGTTTTTTTTTTTCAAAAAAAAAATTATGAAAATTAGTGGGCCGGGCCATCGGGCCATGTAGGCTTTTGCTTATCGGGCCGGGCTAAGCGGGCCGGGCCATGAAGTTAACGGGTCGGGTTGGGCCGGCCCCTTTATTTGACCGGGCCCCTCAAGGTCGGGCCAGACCGGACCGGGCCGGCCCCTTTGACAGCTCTAACCGGTAGGGTGGGAAAAGAAAATCTCTAATCCAGGAAGAAGCATATCTTTTAGAAAATTTCTTGTGGCGCCCCCTATGCTTTTCGCTCGTCTTTCTTGTTTTTAATTTCACCCTTCCACTATTTAAGTAACACCCGCTACTTGTCTGGTGAACTGAGTATCGCTACTTAACTAGCGGACCATCGATAGCCAGGTATGTTGTTAAGAAATATCAAACAACATTAAAACAATTTCAATGACTTAAGAAAAATTTCAGCATAAGACAAGTACGCTATTTAAGTAGGGAATTTAACATCTTGTTTGTAGTTGGTTTTGAGTAGATTTCGACCACAAATGACGGTTCAAACTTTCACCCGCTACTTAAGTAGCAGACGACAAAAAAAAATTAAAATTTTCTGTGGGTGGCGCGAAATGTTAAAATGTTGTTGAAGTTGAATATTTTTTACACATTCAATACTTATGTAGCAAATTTTGTTCGGTAGTTAAATAACGAACAAAGATATTTTGATAATTTAGCATGGCACGTGAGAAAACTACGGAAGTGCTAAATGAAATTTTCTGTCTTTCAACCAAAAGAAAGAGTACGATTTTTCTATCCAAAAAAAAAAGAAAGAAATAGTACGATTTGTGTAATGCTTCATCATTTATTTCCTACTTTTAGAAAATAAATAAATTATAAATTATATAATAAATTTCGACTACCGTTTAGTTGTAATTTATATTTGTTAAAAATTTGAGGGGTACATAAGATTTATTTTCTCCAATCAATCAAATTTTTCTATTCACAAGACAAGAGTGAGAGACCGAAGTAATTAGGCAAATTGTCAATTGAATGGTAGGGATAATTCATCTTATGTACTTATAAATTTTTCGATAGAGATTAGTCACCACTAAACGGTAATATAAACCTCCTACTTATAACATGGTAAAGAACAAACTATTTAGATTTTCTTTTACTTTTATGTTATATATTTTTTAATTTATTGTGTCTCACCTCTCCAAATGATTCAAACGGTTAACTTTCAAAAACCTCATCACATAAAAGAGACATCTAGCTCTTTCCCTTTATGAAGGATCCTAACAGGAATTAGATTATTAAATTAAATTCTTAGACGGATGAAATTAACCAATCAATCTATGTTTATATAGACTTTGTTTTTTCTTACAGAAAGTTCCTATAATACATGATTAAGGGAAAAATGGTGGAAATAGAGGATTGCAGTATGGAAATGGTAGATAAAGAAGTGGATAGCAAGAACATGAACCACCATCGACGAGGAGGAATCCGAACATTACCTTTCATTTTTGGTTAGGTTTCACGATAACTTGAATTCTACGTAATATTTACATATTTCTAGGATGTTTACTAACGGAATATTTTTTTCTTTTTTTGAGAATTTATAACTACCATGATATAAATTTAGCGCGATAAAAAAATTGAGAATTTTAAACTCAAAGATAACATATGACATTTTGCTTTTTGAGTGATTACTATAGAGACATAAACATTAACACAAATCAATGACAATATTTTATGTTATGAATCATTCACAAATCATTTAATATGTGATTGACAATATTGTATATATGTGCAGCAAATGAAGTGTGTGATAGATTTGCAAGTGCTGGTTTTCATAGTAACTTGATAAGTTACCTAACACAAGAGTTGAACATGCCATTAGTATCAGCCTCAAACACACTCACAAATTTTGGTGGAACATCTAGCTTCACTCCTCTTATTGGTGCTTTATTTGCAGATTCCTTTGCTGGACGATATTGGACAATTATTGTTGGATGTCTCATTTATGAACTGGTTTCTTACCCTCTTTTCCACAATATAAATTTGTTAGTAGTTTACCTAATATATTTCATTATTCTCATCATGAAACTCAATATCAAAAATTATTTTACGTACAACATGTTCCAATTCAAATTACTTATAAATCTATGTTCATATCCACCTTTCAAGAGACTCTTTAACACGCTCTCTCAAGTCCAACACTATTGAACTTGGTGTGTGAATAAAAATGGTGGTCATCTCTTAACCGATGACTTTTTAACACCTCTCACGCCCAATACTATTGCGCTTAGTGCGTGGATATAAATGGTGGGTGACCCGATAGCGAAAATTTGATAGTAAAATCCAACGAATTTTGGAGAGGAAGCTCTGATACCATCTTAGAATTGAGAGTTCAGTCTAACTCAACTCTACAAAACCAGACTATAAGATGAGGATTAGCTCTACTTATAAGTCTATGTTCAGGCTATCTCTCAAGCGGTGTGAGACACTTTAACAATTGTCTCGGTCAAATAGGGTCTATTTGATTTGTAAAGGATATTGAACAACTTTTGTTTTGTATGATGTTTGATGGACAAAATATTATTTTAGATTTTAGACAACTTGTATTTGAGCCAAAAAGTTGTCATGTGATTTAGCAAGGGACATAAATTTTAGTTTTTGTCCAATTCTTTCCCCCCCCCCCCCCCCCAATTTGTCCAATCTCAGGAACTGTTTTTAAATCAAACACATTGCAACTAGAGTTGTCCTATCCAATTCCTCATTTTCATTTTAATACAACACATAATATTGCATAACTTGTTAATAATGTTCCCATGTTAATTTGCTTGAAACAGGGATTGATTAGTATTACAATATCAACTATACTACCATATTTTCGTCCCCTACCATGTCCAACACAAGTGAATTGCCAAGAAGCCACATCCTTACAATTATCAGCACTCTATATATCTCTCCTTCTCACATCTCTTGGATCAGGTGGCATTAGACCTTGTGTTATGCCTTTTTCAGCTGACCAATTCAATATGACAAAACATGGTGTTGCATCAAGAAAATGGAACCTATTCAATTGGTACTTTTTCTTCATGGCTTTTGCTTCTCTTAGTGCTTTGACCATTGTAGTTTATGTTCAAGACAATATGAGTTGGGGTTGGGGACTTGGCATTCCCACCATTGCCATGTTGATATCAATATTTTCATTTGTGTTGGGCTCACCATTGTATAAGACTGTGAAACCAAAAGGAAGCCCTTTGGTTCGTTTGGCTCAAGTAATTGTGGCTGCTGTAAAAAAGAGGAATGAGGTATTACCTAATGATCCCAAGTTTCTATATCAAAATAGGGAACTTGATGCTGATATTTCTGTAGAAGGAAGTCTTTTACACACTAATCAATATATGTAAGTCAAATATTTGTTTTAGTATTCAAATCAAAATCTTCTATGTTATGATTAACTTCAGGGAATCAGGATAGTTTAAAGCCATTGGATTAAGTTCATATGACTTCCATGTTTAACTTAGGAAATCAAGTTTAAAGTAGACATGAAAATTTGAGTCAGCTGATCTTAATCCAAGAGTTTCAAAATGCAATACTAATTGCGAGAGTAATGAATCTCTTATGAAAGAGAGTTAGAACTAATTCAACCTTACAAAATCGATTTGTAAGGTGAAAATTGTCTCTATTTATAAACTCATGTTGAGACCATCTCATGTCTATGTGGAACTTTTAGCGGAATCTCTTTCTACAAGGAATCATAATTTGAATAAAGAGTTAAGTATGTTACTTTAGGCTTTGCCTATGATTGGATTCATAAATTTAAAGTGCATGTTTCACTTTATAGTTTTTTGAATGAATAAACTAAGCCATCTAATCAACTATTTCAAAATGGTTGTATAAATTCCTAAATTGACATAAAATATATTAGGCTAAATTGCACTTTTAGCTATCTAACTTTCACAATCTTGTAATTTTGACCCCTTAATTTTCATAATAGCATTTTTGGCCCCCTAAATTTAGCCCTTTTTGTAAAAGGTTGGCTCATTGTTGATTTTGACCAAGTCAACACACACGTGGACAGTGACTCACATGTCATGGCAGCATGTCATGAGAGTGGTCCACGTGTGTGTTGACTTAGTCAAAATCAGTAAGAG
This sequence comes from Trifolium pratense, assembly GCF_020283565.1. Classification (NCBI taxonomy): domain Eukaryota; kingdom Viridiplantae; phylum Streptophyta; class Magnoliopsida; order Fabales; family Fabaceae; genus Trifolium; species Trifolium pratense. The sequence continues at coordinate 14,174,395 of NC_060064.1, read as the reverse complement.
GAGGGAAGGTAACGTGGCATGCGAGTCACATTGTACACGTGTGCGTTGACTTAGTCAAAATCAGTAAGAGGTCAGTTTTTTAAAAGGGGTTAAACTTAGGAGGCCAAAAAGGAAATTTAGCTGATATATTATTGCACAATATTTCCAAGAGTACCTTCATAATTAAGGTGAATTTGAACATGTAAATTTTACATTTTCTAACTTCTTTATGGTATACATGTAGTTGGTTGGACAAAGCTGCAATTGTCACAGAGGAAGAAGCCAATGATTCAAATATACATTCAAATCTTTGGAATCTAGTCACCGTCCATAGAGTTGAAGAGCTAAAATCTATCATCAGAATGCTTCCAATTTGGGCTTCAGGAATTTTACTCATAACATCTTCATCACATTTACATAGTTTTGTTATTCAACAAGCACGTTCAATGGATCGCCGCCTCTCTAACTCATTCCAACTTCCACCAGCCAGTATGTCAATTTTCAGTGTCCTAACCATGATGGCAGGAGTTATTCTATACGAACGCCTTTTCGTTCCATTTGCTCGTAGATTCACAAAGAATCCTGCTGGAATCACATGTTTGCAAAGAATGGGAGTAGGCTTTGCGATTAATATTTTATCCACTATAGTTTCAGGACTAGTCGAAATAAAAAGAAAAACAGTCGCGACAAAGTATCATTTGTTGGATGATCCAAAAGCAATAATCCCTATTAGTGTGTTTTGGTTGGTGCCTCAGTATTGTCTACATGGAGTAGCTAAAGTTTTCATGTCTGTTGGACATTTGGAATTTCTGTATGATCAATCACCTGAAAGTATGAGAAGTTGTACTACCGCGTTATACTGCATAACTGCATCGATCGGGCATTATATGGGAACATTATTGGTATCATTGGTTCATAAGTATACTGATAAGGAGAGAAATTGGATTCCTGATAGAAACCTTAATAGAGGTAGGTTGGAATACTATTATTTTCTTGTTAGTGGTATTCAAGTTATAAATCTCATTTATTACATAATATGTACTTGGTTTTACACTTGCAAGTCTTTGGATGTAATTTGTGAAAGGAACAAAGATGAAGATTTAGAACAAGTTGATGCAAATATATCAATTGGGAATTTAAAAGATGGTAATGAGGAAGATAAGAAAGAGTTTACAAAAGATGAATGAAGTTTATGAGTGGTTGATATTAGGTGGTATGAATAAGCATTGTTTATTTTTTTTGGAATAATCAATAAGCATTGTTTTGAACATTGATGAAAGTTCAAATACTATGCAAAATTTTGTGTTTAAGAAATGAAAATAATGTTTCCAATTTTATTTTAGGGTTAAATATGTTTTTGGTCGCTATGAATATCTCAAACTTTATTTTATTTTTTTGAATCAAACAAACTTAATTCATATCATTAACTAATAAATGTTCAATACATAAAGAGAATAATCTCAAATCTATGGAAACTAGCCCAAACATTGGTCGCCCTAGCAAGAGTATGAGCAACCAAATTCGCTTGTCTCCGAACAAACTTAACCTTAAAGTTTACAGAAGAAGATGACATAAGAAGAATAATGTCGTTAACAATTAAACTAAATTCTGAATCGTCCCGTCTTCTCGAATGGATAGCGTCAACCAACAACTTTGAGTCACTCTCAAATTGAACTCGCACAAATCCACGATGGATAGCCTCTTTCATAGCATGTAATAGTGATCATGCTTCGCCTTCCACGATGGAATAAACAGGTTGATGTCATTGAGTCAAGCCAGTCACAAACTGCCCCTTGGTATCGCGAAAACAAATACCCATAGAAGTAACATCGGATCCAACTACAAACCTGTGAAATGGTATTCTCCTTCTACCAACCTTTACAAATTTAATGTGGACGAAACCTACATTAGTAATATTGAATGCCTAATTAGAAACTCAGAAGGTCGGCGTGTTGGTGGTTTTACTTGGGTTATGACTGAACTTTTGGTATTGATCCATAACTTGAATATAGGGTACCATCTTATTATTATTGTTGAGTTGAATTTCCTCAATGTTGTCAACATAATATTTGCTCCAAAGTCTCAAAATCTTTGCATGAAGAGTTCAGTGAGATCCAGACCACTCATTATTTTTGAACAGGTGCTTTAACAAATAAATAATGATATCAGTGGCACATATATAAAGAAACTTGAAACAAGAACGAAACAGAGGAAGAGAATCTTCGATGCAGACATGTACCAGAAAGAATCTTCGATGCAGTGAAAAAGCTTCAATTGTCCCGCACCGACATCCTAAAGTAAGTAATGCAAGCCAATAAAACAGGCACAATATCTCTTGATGACTTTTACTTAACAGAATGTTCTTCATATGATTGTTTCAGATGGATAACAGCGCATGGATCGATATCGCAACTTGAAAGTGAAATCATACATTTTATTTTTGAGATAACTTGTTTTTATTTTTAAAATTCTTCTCATTCTGGTGTATGACAGAAACCGAGAGACATAGTTTAGAGCAGCATACTAGAAAATCTCTCTCAGTGAAAGTAGGGGGAATCAAGTGTATGGTAGAAAGTCATTATATATCTAATCAAGATTTTCTTGAGGTAATAATCATTTGTCGATGATTATTTATTGGATTTAATTTGTATATACTGTCGGTGTAAAAAAATTACATGCACTTATCGATAATAATCAACTTTACAGTGCAAGCGCATGACAATTAATCTCTTACTTTTTAAGCTTTTCTGTAGTTCTCATTGTATATGTGCCTACTGTTATTGAAGCTATTAGTTTCAATGTCATTTTGACTCCATAAACTCTTGTAAAATTCAGGCTCTAACAAACTTTATCAAATGTGAAATTTTCATGTGGTTATGATGATATTGTCTGCTTCTTCTTTTTTTTGGTTAAGTAGCTTAGTGGCTAGAGTCTCACGCATAATGTGGAGTAATGTGGAATCCGGGGTTCAAACCCCGGCCACTCCAATAATGTCCCTGGTAGCTACCATTTAAGCTACACTTATGGGACGATAATGTCTGCTTCTTTTTGTTGTTTTTGTTACTTTTTATTTTGGTTCAGTTATTTTATACTAGTACTTTACAATCAACATGTAGGATCACATGTTTTGGCTATTAACTTCACCTAATGCTCTTCTCTCCTTTCTTTATGTGCAGGAAGAAATCAAAGAATGGTGGTCTAACACCTCAAAAGCAGGTGTTGAGATTCCATCTGAAGAAGATCTAATTGCAAATTTTAAAAAGAAACAACTGTTAGGCTTGTAGCCATTTATTAAGCATGTGTTTTGGAACGGCGTTTACAAGCAACAGCAACTTCTCACGTCCCTAGACATTCTTAAGGTTTAAGACTAAGAAATGTGTATCAAGTGTGTTTAGAAATTCTGGTAATGAGACATGGTAATATCGAAGGTACTGACAAATAAAAAAGTAAGATCGTACAACTTAATTAATAATTTAATGTTATATACATCACACACATAGAAGTGGAGTTAAGAATCCAGGTAGAGTATTGTTTTCTTATTGGTATAGCAAGTCACAAGAATCCTCACCGTGGTCTAACTAGCCACAATAGTAACAATATAAGTCGATGTGTTCATACTTAAATTGAACTTCGACCATAGTTTGATCCTTCTTCTTCAGGAGTTTTTGTTATTTTTAGCGGTTTTGTTTGAATCACACTCCAACAAATCTCCCATGGCTCCGTATTTGTTTTCATATCTTCTCATACATGAATATCGAGGTTGAATTATGAACTTGCACCCATAACAGAACAATGTATAATGGAAAATGTGCAAGTGACTTTGCACCTACCATACCCAAGATCATAATGTGCTCCTCAAAAACCGTATCACCTTTCAAACCCTTAAATATATCACAATGTCACAATAATACTAAAATTGAAATAAGAAACTGTTGTTATGAACTTTACCGTGACTCTCTTACAAGGTGTCAGAAATCTGACATCTTCAATTTCATCATATACGAACATGTATTTTCCTTCGTTTTTTTTCCTATGGGTTGGACTCGTACTTTTCCTTCAACTCATGAATTTTCCAACAAGGCATAACTTAATCTCTTCAACTCCCTTCCACTCTATTCCCTTCCTCCACTTCTATGTGGTAAGAAAATAGTTAGGTGTTGGTTTTGCTTCTATCTTGAAGAGAAAATGTGCTTCTCACTTGACTATGATTTGGCTTGATAATTGGGATTTAGTGGCAGTATCCATAAAACTTGGTTGTAAGCAAGTGGCTAATAACATTTCCAACAACATTGGTTTGAAATAATTTTACATCGTCAATTAATATTAATTATGTTTTCCGCCACATCACCCCACTTCATCCCACTTTTTTGATATGACATGACAAAATGATAGTTGTTTATTGGACGATCATATAAAACTATTTTACACCGTCGATGCATATAAAATAAATTCAAATTTAAAACGTTACCAAGTGACCCACGCTATCTTCACGCGCTCACCGTGAACTCAACTCGCGTCCCACTTCATTTTACACGTGCGGCCTCTCCCCTACCTTGTCTTGTTTATTTTCCTCATCACAAAGTTTGTCTAAATAATACTCCCAATATTCTATAAGAACTTCATTTTTTAGATACATTGAAATATTGATGTATCTAGATTATATCAATGATTTTTTTTTATATTAACAATCGGAGGAAGTACTACTAATTCAGCTGATTAACAAGTTTTTAAAAGAGTTTCTATGAGCTTAACTCATTAAAGAGTCCTCATGAGCTTAACTCAATTAGTAAGGAACATTACATTTTATATGCAGGAGTTGAAGTTTGAACTTCGGACACTCCACTTATCCACCTTAAGGGTGAAGTTTCTAGCCACTCAGCTATCTGACTAGAAATAATAAAAAAAAGAGTTTTAAAAAGATACATATTCAGTAGAATTTGAGTTTAATTATTTGGAGAAATATTTTTATCATACTTTACTTATTTTGTAGCCTATTTATTCGGACACCCCACTTTTTCACCTCAAAGGTGAAATTTTTGGTTACTAGATTAACTGACAAAATAAAATTAAAATGACTTATAATTTAGAATATTGGAGTATTAATTAATAAATAATAAAAAATATTTATTATGGTCCACAAATTATAATTCAATCGACAACAAAAATGTTAAAATTATTTGGTTGATCTTCATGAGCGTAATTTAAACCTCAACTACTCTAAATATGTGAGAGTTTATAATGAATATCTCATTTCGTCTCCTACAAACAAATATCTATTATGATTTTTATAAAATTATAAGGTGGTCTTTGGTTTTATAATAATATAAATCAATTTTTATTGAGTAACATACAGAAATTTTAGAGAGATGAACAAGAAACAGAGAGAGAGAGAAAAAAAAGGTAGCAGTTTAAAGCCAGCAGAGTTAGATGTATTTGGATTCTCATGATTTTTTTTTTCTATTTAAAAAAAAAAACACTTTCTCAAGATTTTATTTTTATGTTTATTATCATTTTTATGTTCAGATCACACACAGAGAAAGCAAGCTGAAGAGAAAAGAAAAAGAACAAGTTTCATAAAATTTTCGCAGTAATTTAATTTTTTTTATTACCGTGTAATTAATAATTAATTAATTAATTAAGAGATTAGATTGTTGAATAAGATCGTGTTAATGTTAATTCGCACATATATATAACAAGTGCATGCTCTTATTTTTTCTCATCTCATTTCTGAAGAACCCTTTCGATTTTTTGAATCTTCATTTTCTGGTTCATCGCAGAAACTCGAATTCAACGATACAGGTTTCTTCGACTCCAAATCAAATTCACTTTGCTGAAGGTAATGCCACCGGAATTTTTTCCGTGTTTAGAGACTTGATAATTTTTCTCAGGGGTTTTTGATTTCGTTAATTCAATTTTCATTTTTTGAAATCGATTTGTTTATTATTTTTGTTTAATTGAAACTGTTTTTTGTTGTGTTGATGAGGATTGAGATGAATACATTGGAATATTAGGTTTTTTGTTTTGTTGATGATAATTGAGTTAATTCACTGTGTTTATAGGTTAGGGTTTGATTTTCTTAGTGGAAGGGGTTTTGATTTAGTTCAATTAGCATTTGTGAAATTGCTATTGTTGTTAGATTTTGATTAGAGAAGTATTTCATTTTTTTTTTTGCATAGTTCTTTTGATGAAAATGTTGGTATGATAGATACTTGTAAAAAAAATGTTGTATGATAATTGATAATATGGTTTGGTTTTGTTGTCTGTATGATTTCAGTATTGAGGAGTTTTTCCAGACGCTAGGATATTGAGAAGGAGTAGCATGCTGAGATAATAGGGTAATTCACTATATGTTGCTTACTGCTTTCCACTTTTTTATTTTGTTGTTGTTATGAGGCTGTGAAATAATAGCGACATTTGATTCACATTATTGTTTATTTTTCCCGCGACTGTGAAACGATGGGTTGGGAAGATTAAATATGACGAAATTTTTCCCGCGAAATTGCCAGAATTGTTTATTTGTTGTTTGTTTTTCCCGCGAAATTGCCAGAAATTGCCAGAATCATAGGGTTAGAAGATTGGAGACATTCTCAGTGTCATGTTTAGACAAAGTTATAAGTGCACTTGGATTAGTGTATTACGTAGGCGTAAGGCTATTGAGAATTAGGATTCCACCCTTAAGGAGGCATTTCAAGAAAAATGCAAGTCATTAGCTCAAGAGAGTGGTCTTTTCTCTGTTAGGTACGACTAATAAGCCTCCTAACGAACTGGCCATCTAAAATCTATAAGCCTAAACAATAACCTAATTTGATAAAGCAATAGGGGCAAGACACTCTCACTTTATATATAGTTCAGTAGTATATTCAAACACGGTCGTTAAGAACGCCAGCTAGATCTTGAGATCTCCCACGTTTTTCTCACCTCTAATTCTCTCATTTTTTTCTAGTTCATTTTTCTCCATTTTTTTTCCCTTCAGTTATTCTTTCTCCTTTCCCAGCATTCTTTCTTGCAATAGTCTTTCTCAATTCCAATTCTCTCTCAATATTTTTCTCTCTGCACTTTCTCCATTTTTTCCCCCTTCACCTCTCTCCTTTCCCATCGTTCTTTCTCCCAAGACATTATGGCCAACAAAATCTACATCACACGAGAATGGGATGTTGCTTCGGTAAGTCTATTTAGGGAGAGAATTTTTGAGATCGATGCCTTCAAGGTTGGAAGAAGTTTGGAGGAGTTAAGAAGCAACGGTTGTGTTTGTTGGTTGTGTTTGGTTCTCTCGGTTCTTTTTATTGAATTTCTTTTGTGGATGATTCCTTATTTGGAACTCAGTCTATATATAATAATACCTTATTATTTCAATTTTACTGTATTTATATTTTGATTTCATTTTTTTTTACTTGCAATTTTTATTATAACAATTTAATCTGACACACTACAAAACCCGTGTAATGCACGGGTCGGAGTCTAGTTGCGAAAACAGATGGGAGAGCCGGGTCAGTGGGTGATGGGTTAATTATTTGGGCCTTTGTTTTGAATGTTATAGGGTATGGGCTGAGTGATTGGAAGCTGGGCCAAAGCATGGGCAACCCGGTTACAATTACGACCCGTATGAACAAAAGTGCAATTCCTAAATCTACCCTTGTTACAGAGCCACTACGTCGACGTTCGCCGTGAATAAGAGCCGCCCAAGTTTGTGGTGGTGTCATGGGATTGAGGTAATCGAACATTTTTCACATTCAGATTCATTCGGTTGCTGGCAGTGTGAGGTAATCGAACATTTTCATTTTCCAATTTCCATTTTCTCCACAGCAACTGTTAATTATTAATAATGATATGTGTTTATGCTTATTTTCTTTGAAATTGATGATTGTTAATGGATTTGATGTATTCATACTTGTAGGATAAATAATGAATTTCAGAGATGGAGCTCATAACTTGTATCATATTATTGTTGCTGTAAGTCTTCAATTTTGTATCTTCATCATTTAGGTTTCTCAGTTGTTCTAATTTATCAATTTTCCAATTTCAATGTATAATAATATTGTTGTTATAATAATATTGTTGTTTGTTTTAAATTTTTTTGTTTGGGGTTCAATCCCTGCAAATTCAAAAAGATTGTTTTTAGTCCCTAACACTGTCTTATTGGGCCACACCGTGCCACATGGTGTAATTATATTGGGCCATATATGACGTTAGAGAAAACAATCATTTTTGAATTTGCAGAGATTGAACACAAACACTATATTTGCAGGAAATAACATCATATTTAAACTCTGTTGATTTATATTTGGTCAATGACATTAACATAAATGGTTAGTCTATGACTCTATGCAACTGAACACAGACTTTCCCACTCAATCTAAAATTTAAAAAGTTCATCCATTCTGGGTTTTAGGGCTTTGTACCAGTTTTTGGATTAGTTTCTAGCTTATAGGAGTGTCTTTAGTTCAAGTAAATTTACGGATTTCACTATATCGGACAAGTTCTAATAAGCTTATAGACATTCACAGAGAAGTCAAATTATAGAGCTTATGGAAAAATAGAGATTTTAGTTTTAGATGTTAGAGCTAGTTTCAACTTATAGAGAAGGTGTTGTTTAAAAGACTCATTTATTGCAAGATTTGTTTAATATTTCTTTTTTCTTATGCGCCTCTTGAAGAGTTTATCCAAACAAACTTTTGTACAGATTGGATATCTTGGGCTTCAACTATTATGGTACTTTCTGCAAATCATTGTCAGCGCATGGTATTACATATTAATCGCAGGTAATATATTTGAAAGCTATTTCATCTCTTATGGAGTATTGAAGAAATACAAGTCTCTTCATATAGGAAAGCTTCAGTACCTTGCCATTGTCATAGAGAGTGAAGATGCTCATCAGACATCAAAAGTGGTTAAGCTTTTGCAGTGGCTGGACTCGGTTGGTGTAAAAAATGTATGCCTCTATGACATGAATGGTATGAAAGGTTTGGATAATCAGTGATTGTAAGCTTTCTTTTATTAATTAATTGAGCCGTAAGATAATGATTCTTTTGAACTCTACATTCTAGGAGTGTTGAAAAAGTCAAAGGAAACCATATTTCAAACATTAAAGAATGCAAAATCCATAGAGGTAATATATAATTTTTTGTTCTCAGCATATTGCTTCTTTCGTATTAATCACATAGTTTGGGTTAATCGAACCTTCGCCCTCATTTCATTTTACTGATTCTTATTTCCTGCACATGTATTTAAACAATCATTTATTTAGACAACAGGAAATGATGTGTCCCATATCAAGTTAATTGGTTTCACACCTGAAATTTGTTGAGTACATTCTGTGCCATTTTTAGCTGCCCTTTTATCTTGAAAAGTTAGTAACCGATGGAACCTGCCTATAGTATTTGTCGATATGTCATCTGAGAAATCATTGACGCAGAGATGATATACATGTTTCTGTTGATATATTGTAAAAGTTCATGCCTCTCAATTTTTTATTAGGCTTGTTGCATCGGTAAGATGTTGGTAACATCCTCATGATACAGAAGCCCCTTTTTTCTTTCTTTTTGTTCACCTAATCATAAGAAATTGTTCCACACACACTACAAGTGAGAGATGATACCTTATCTTCCTCGTCTATACAAGTAGAGGGAGAAATATCATTATTTCCTTATGCTCTATTTCCATTTTCCTATGCATCCATCTGATTCATTTATATAAAATATGTATTAAATGGCTAATTCAGCTGTAACTTCAATTGTTTTTTCGTTCGTTTGATCTGGCCTAGCTTTAACTCAGTGCAGGAAGTTAATGAAGATGTAACACACCATGCACCAGATCACATGACCCTAGAATTTGTTTCTTATGTGGATGGGAAGGAAGCAGTGGCCAAAGCAGCTAACTTGATTTTTGTTAAGAATTTTAAGCAACATAACATAGGTGGAGTCCTTGATCATCAAATATCGTTAGAGCCTCACCTGAATCAGGCACTTCAAATTGTTGGTTTGTTTGCATCCTAATTCTACTATTAATTTAATTTAAACGGTAAAGTGTTTATTTCCTTGTGCAGAGTATAATGTTATCTGGATAATGATGATCTCGTTTTACTCTCAGGTTGCAAAGGCCCTGAACCTGACCTTTTACTGGTTTACGGACCCGTGAGGAGCCATCTTGGTTTTCCTGCATGGAGAATTCGGTATACAGAGATCGTGTAAGTTGTTTCTAGGATAATATTATTTTTATTGTTGTCGTCATTGTTATCATCATTGGACCAATAAAAAGTTAAATTGTTTGTTATCAATGAAGTGCAATAATGGTGATGCATAGATGTTAAAAGAAGCAGTAACTATTACATGGGCATTTTGTTCTGCATTAGTGCATTAGGCTTATGAATTAGTCTGTTGATAATCTGAAATAGAAATCCATGTAAGTGAAAGTAGTTTGCAATTATTGAATGGTCAATTGGTCAGTGAATATAATTGGATCTGATTTAGTTTCTCTCCCTTTTTGTTATACTATTCTTTCTTGGGTGGTAAACCTGTAGCAGACCTTAAAAACGAACTTCCATGCATTGGATAAGTTATATGTGATGTTAGTTTTAAAGTTCTCTTTTGTATGCAGCTTCATTTTTCGGTCTTTTAGTTGAACAGATTCTGAGTAATGCTTCTTGCAGACATATGGGATCTTTGAACTTCATGAGATACGGTTCCTTGATAAAAGCCATTTACAACTTCACAAAAGTGCGCCATAATTATGGTAAGCTTTCTCAATATCTGTCTTGGTTTGACCCCCAATAATTGCTACATTTTTTAGAGTAATTTTAATTATGAATTGCATTTTGCTTCTTGCATCTCCATGCTCACGTGTTGTTATGTCTTATACCAGACTTTCCAAAAGCTAGCTCACAGCCTTCAACTAGAAATAAATAACACAAACCTATAATAGTATACTATGTCGACAGACCATTCGTTAGTCCTTACCATTATGTATGATGTTGCCTTTGAACTATAAGCAGAATTTGTATAAAGTATGTTATAATATTCTATTTGATTGCAAAAAAATTAAATTATTTTTTCGGGATCGCTAACAGGTACGTAGGGAAGGAAATCAATCAGAAGTAAATTGACTGTGCAAGCACAAAGCATAGGCGTGAAGAATAGAAAAAATACCAGCTAAACATCATTGTGAGGAAGCGTTTTACACTAGTATTGTGTAAATGTGTCCTGATAGAAATAGAATTACAAGTAATGACATTGTAGACTGTATGAGTATGAGGCGGCCAGCTTCTTGCGTGAAGCATCTGATATGAAGTTTTTTTCTTTGGTTCCTATTAGACAAAGTTTGATCCCCTATAAATTTCAAAGTACATACACAATATTTCCACTATTCAGAACAAAAATACGATCAATGATATAAAACTTTAGGAAAATGCTAAACAGTGCCCCGGGCACTGTTTAAGGAACCAAATATAGTAATATCATAATGAAATTTGTGCAGTCAACGCCTCGAAAGTCTAAAAAGTGTTATTTTCAATTTTAAAATTTCCTTTTTTGGTTTCCTTAACCAGTGCCCCGGGGGCACCGGTTAGCATGACCCTATATATATTGTGGAAAAGAGTATATAAGTTGAATCTCAGGTTCAATGTAGATTTTTCATTTTTTTGGGTGAGTATGTAGATTGTTTTTTCTACAGCTTACCATTTTTATGCCTTTGCTTTAGTAACACTATGTGTTGTGTTGTGTTGTGTGATTGATGTGTGTGCTGTGTTGTGTAACACTGTATTTTATCCTGCAAAATAAATAAACTCAAGGGTTATTTTTGTTAAATAAAAAAAATGAAGTAACCAACTCCCAATTGTAAAGATACACTACATAGTAGCAAACTGTGTTTTTTTTTTCCAAATGTTGCGCCCCCTTGAATTCACACTTTAAATAGCAAACTATGTTTTTTTTTCTTCAGGGTTTTTCCTCCTTTAACACTCGTTGGTTATCTTGCGAAGAAGGTATTTGTGGAATTTCACAGGGCGTGCAAAAAGAAACACTCAAGTTCCAGGAAAGTGCAATTGTTGCAACTCATTATCAACTATTTGATTTCTTATATGTTAATAAAGCTAGTACAAGGAGAAAAAAAAAGATATGACTGAAAAATTGTTCGAAAAATATTGACATTACAACTGCAATTGCATTTGCTGTAATGTAATAACGACTGCGGGCCATATTTTATAATCATGTCTGTGACCGAGTATCACATAACAAAAAAAAATGGGCATTGATTATAAATAAGTTTTCTCTCCCGAACCCGCTTTTCTTTTATACTCCCAAAAATTCCATTTTGCCTCTTGCGATTTGAAAAAAATTGACCAACTTATTTTGATTTCTACGAACCGAAATTTTTAAACATTGAAAAAAAATTCAGTTTATATAAAATTAAATAACATAAATTTACCCCCCAAAAAGAAGAAAGATTTATGTGGAAATTCATGTAGAGCATGTGGTAAATTTAGTACATCTCTCTGAATATAAGTCGTATGCTAATGATTTTTAATGTAGTGTAAAAAAGACAAAATTTAGTGAAAATCATGAAGAACGAAGAGAATGCCTCTAGTTAGTAGGTGAGCATGGAGTTTCTTGATGGCTAAGAGATTATTAGTTGATTGACATTGGTGTAAATATTGAATTAAGTTGGACATGTAAAAATTATATCAAGCTCCTTGGTGATTGGTGGTATTTATTTGAGAGGAGAGGAGAGGAGCATGGAGAAAGTGTTGTGTTACAAACTCAAATCATTTTATTAGTTTAGTCTTGAAATTTTAATGTCTATTCAAATTATATAAAAATAATTAATTGTATATAAATTAAGTTATATCAATATAAAATTGGTTTTTTTTTTTAAGCCAATAGGTTTGATTAGTGCTGAGGGATTTAGGTAGTATGCTAGAGGTCCTGAGTTCGATCATCAGTTCATTGTAAACAAAAAAACTTGGTTTTTTTTTTTTGACTAAAAAATTGGTTGTTATTCACCAAAAAAATAAAAATAAAAAAATTGGTTGTTATATATGTTCTAAGATTTTAATAGAAGAGTTTTGTCAAATAGTTTTATTGATTAAAATATGAATTTATTTATAAGTACATTTGTCAATTTTCTTTGAACTTTGAGACATGCTCTAGTTCTAACTGGATTCAAATCACTTAAATTTTTTGTTATAAAAAAAAAAAAGAAATGATGACTAGATCAAGTAATTAGGCTGATCTTCAACAATTACAAAGTACTGTATGCAGTTTTCACATTTTATTTCAGTTGAATTGCCGGTTTACAACACCATCAACTTGGTTAAAGATTTATAGCACGCAATGTAAGATTCATATGTTTCAGACAAGCTCTTAGCATATCAAATATTTTGTTCTTGTTTCTATAAGAAAAGTTGTAGTTATTAATTCTTGGAAGATGCTGCAACTTTATCTGGATATGCTACTGCCACATTGTTGATCCAACTGTAGAATCTGACTGATACATCAATTGGAGAAATGAGAAGCAGTTGATAGAAGCATATTGCATAAGGCATGTAAAAAAGTTGCGAGCTTAGATACAAGATAACTTATCAACTATTAGAGTTTGAAGGAATTGAGGTGCCTAATGCTTCCAGCTTCTGTACCAGTGCGCTTAATACTCTTAGCAGATTTCACAGCATGCAAAATGTAATTCTGCAGACTTAAAATAAGCCTATCCCAATGCAAGTCTCAAACATTAGAGGGTGTCATCCGACTGCGGGTTTTTATAAGCTAAATGTTGATTCTGCAGGTCCGTCAGGTCAGGGAAAGTGGGGCCTAGCTATGGTGATTCAAGATGCAGATGGTTTGGTATCAGCTGTGGGTTGTTGGTGTTTACCAATATTGCCCTACTCTAATGTTGCAGAAGCAATGGCTTCGAAAAAGTTTGGCGTTTGCAAGGGATTTGTTATTTTTATCTCTTCAGGCAGGATCTGACAATAGTAACATGATTGCGGCACTCACAAACAAGCAACAGGTCTCAGCCTACTGGGATACAATTGTAGAAGACTGCATCAAGTTAACTTTTAGCTTGAATTCTTTTAGTTTCACTAATGTAAGGCGTGTCGCAAATCAAACTATTCATTATTTAGCTAAATTAGCCTTATCTTCTAGTTTAGGCTTTATTTGGATTGAAGAGACTACATCTTGTATTTTCGAGGTTGTGGCATTTGATTTACCACCAGAATCGGTTCAAAGAAAGTATTTCTCCTTTTAAAAAAAGAAAGATAACTATGCTCTCCAATATTTTTCAAATTTTCGCTTAGCCTGTATATTTGCAGTATATTCGCCTTTAACACAAGTTAAGTAGAACTAATTCGACTGAAATTTGAGATTTGATAAACACAGCCCTTTTTGCGGCCAAGATATTGCGCTATATATTATAAATCAAAGCTGCTACAAAAATCATTTTCTATAAATTTGTGAGATTGTGAGAATATTCGAGCTAAAGGAATCAACAATTTTGCAATTTATAAATAGAAGCATATGTGAGCCATTGAGTTGTTGAATATATTGTGTCATTAAGATTAGAAATGTATAATAACAAATAATCTGTTCCTGAATATGTCATTCAAATCGATAACTAACCCTTCCAAAGTTAAGGAAGGGAAAAAAATCTTGACTATTGTACAAAATGTCTCTCCTAATCTATGTCAGTCTCTATTGTTGTTGTAGATTTATAGTCCATTGAAGCGAGAAGTGATATTCAAGAAAACATCTTCTCTGCAAGGAATTGTAAGGCCACCCATTGGATGATCATATCCAAATTCTTCCTCTGCTTGACTCAACAAGTCTTGAAATGAAGGTTGGTTCAAGTATGACAAGGGGACAACAAACCGCTTCATTTCCTCTCCAACGTACACTGCAAGATAGCCCTTTGGGATATTTGATACTTTAGATGATGTTTGGCTACTGCTTAATGATGCCCGTCTAATAGCTGCAGGTAAACGGAAACCCATTTCAAATGTTTTGAATTTGAAGAACAAGCTATGTTTCTCGATCGGATGTAAGAAAAAGTTATATAAGTTTGATTGCTTGAGTGATTTGTGATGGTTGTGAAGGAGGACACTATATTTATAGATTTCAAGAGTTTTTTGAAATCCCTTTGCTAGAGAAATAATTGTTAAAATGATGGGGGCCAAGTGATGAGAGAGCTCACATGGTGTTGTCTTAGATTCCTTTGTCAAGGATCAATAAGTTCAGTAAGAGTGCAAACCCCACCTTTGAATGAATGGCTCATGTTAAACTCAATAGTTGTATAATGCCTATTCATTTCAGACATGCATCAGACATGGCACATGTTCTATTCATATTGATAACACAACTTCATGGCAGTGTTCAATAGT
The DNA here is from genome assembly GCF_020283565.1 of Trifolium pratense. Classification (NCBI taxonomy): domain Eukaryota; kingdom Viridiplantae; phylum Streptophyta; class Magnoliopsida; order Fabales; family Fabaceae; genus Trifolium; species Trifolium pratense. The sequence goes on along the minus strand of NC_060064.1, from coordinate 14,159,052 downwards.
TGTATGAGAAAAATATCTGTCATACAGCAACACACTATTTACGACTTGTGCATAATTATTGAAGGGTCTAGTTGAAGACAATCAGACTATGGATAACAAGAGATCACATGATACTGTCTATTGGTTTTTATCAAAGATTGAATGACTGCTTATGAATGGAGAGAGAGAGAGTAATTAAATGCATTTCTGATGACAACTGTAAGTGGCCTACAAAACCAGTTTAGCAGACATATAGACAGCAATATAATGCCTGTGGTCAATTGTAAGGGACTTGAAAAAGAGGATAGAAACCCAAGTTTTGTTTTGGTCCTTAATAGTACAAGATTGGCTGCATATATTGGGCCATACTGACCAAGAATTCGGTTACTGTCATCCAATGGGTGGTCTTACGATTCCCTGCAAAGAAGATGTCTTCTTACATACAGCTTCTCGCTTGAACAGCTTGTAACTACTAATTCTTAATGCAAAAAAGTCATGAATAATCGTCAAAAAACATAGAATAGGGTAGGATTGACTAGTTTAGACTTTAGACATTTTTGTCCATTTTGTTGTTTCCTCTTAAGTGGAAATCTGAAATATTGTGAACCTTACGAAATTATATTCTTTTGAATTCGTCTCTTGTGTTTTTCCCGTCATCTAAAATACTTCCATTGCATGCACGGACACAAGCCATGACCAATTTAATGGATGATGTCTATTACATACTAGTAGAAAAATCTTTGTTTTTAATCTACAAAGATTAGCATGGTAGAATTTGGGAAGCAAATCAGTAGAAGTGAAATGAATATGAATAAAGGAATATAGTAATAATTGATCACTTAATAATATACCAACATCTAGTCATCAATTAATCTGTGAGTTGCATTTTTATCGTGACGATTGAAGAATGTGGTGGAGGCCAAAATCACAAGGACTTTCCGTGCTTTTCACATGGACTTTGTCGTCAAATTGTTGTCATAAATTACGTACACCATTAGTTAGCGGCAAACATATTCTCTGATTTCCTCCTAACAGCCTCCACTAATCATATACAAAAATGCTATTCGAGGTAGCTTAATTTCTCTGCCTAGGTGAAGAAGATACAGGCCTGTAAAAAAAAATTGTGAGTGAACTGATATAGGTCGACCAGATAAAGAAACAAAGGTCTACACCTTAACTGGCTTGACGCTTGGTGGACTGTGGACTGATATGAAGACCATATCATGGAATAATATTATTGTTTGACCATCCAGGTCACCAGCTCCACTCCTACAAGCCTACCTCAACCATGCACGTCATGAGCTCCATTCCTACAGGCCTAGCTAAACTACGTCATGAGCTACATCTTCACGATAGCTCATCTCAACCATGAGCTCCATCTTCAGGCCTAGCTCATCTCCACCACGAGCTCTCCACGCTAGCTCATCTATACTATGAGTTCCATCTTCAGGCTTAGCTCATCTCCACCATGAGCTCCATCTTCACGTTAGTTCATCTCCACCATGAGCTCCATCTTCACGTTAGCTCATCTCCACAATGAGCTCCCTTCACGCTAGCTCATCTCCACTATGAGCTTCATCTTTAAGCCTAGCTCATCTCCACCATGAGCTCCCTTCACGCTAGCTCATCTCCACTATGAGCTCCATCTTCAGGCCTAGCTCATCTCCACCATGAGCTTCACCCTCACGTGATTCCACCTCCACGTGATTTGCACAGACAAGTGACGTGAGCCACGTGTGCTCTAACCCCACGCGCCCTGTACGGACGAGCTGATTATGGATCTCAATGTTATATTTATTAGGCCTGAACACCTCAACCCAAGAAAAGGCCCATTAGGTCAAGGAATGTTGGACTATAAAAGGAGACACTTAGACTCATTCTGGGGAGGGGATTCTAGGGCAAACATTGTATTTTACTTTAATCTCTTTAGAGCATTCTTGGAGCTTCTCTTGTGCTGCTCCATATAGCAGCTCATCCTCTGTATTTTATGTTCACATGCGTGAACAGTGAGCTTAGATACAAGATAGCTTACCAACTAACCAAATCAATTAATGTTGAATTTCTCGAGAACTTTACTTCCATCATGATCAAATTTTGGGCTGCCAAGAGTTTCTATCTTTTGATGCTTGACTAAATGAATGATTTATGATGGATGAATTTATTTTATTTTAAAATTTGATAAAATTAACCTCTTTTTTGGCCATGCTATTGCTATACAAAAATAATAAACCAAGGAAACTAGATATTGCTTCATGATTTTATTGTAATTTATAAATAGAAGCATATAGGAGCACATTGAGTTGTTATATGATGTCATTTGATTAGAAATAAACAATAACAAATATATATGTTCCTGAATTTTTCATTCAAATGGAATTTCTATCCCTTTCCAAAGGTAGGAAAGGGGAAAAAATCTTTACAAATCTAAATGATGACTATTGTACAAAATGTCTCTATGTCAGTCTCTCTATTTCTGTTGTGGATCGGATTTATAGTCCATTCAAGCGAGAAGTGATATGCAAGAAAGCATCTTCTGTGCAAGGAATTGTGAGGCCACCCATCGGATGATCGTATCCAAATTCTTCCTCTACTTGACCCAGCAAGTCTTGAAATGACAGTTGGTTCAAGTAAGACATAGGGATCACAAACCGCTTCATTTTTTCTCCAACATAGACTGCAAGATATCCTTTTGGGACATTCACAGCTTTTGAAGAAGCACGTCTAATGGCAGGTAAACGGAAACCCATTTCAAATGTTTTGAAGAATAGGTCGAGTTTTTCAGATGTAAGAAAAAAGTATCTAAGTTTGTTTGTTTGCTTGGCTGAATTGTGAAGTTGTAAAGGAGGAAAGTGTATTTATAGTTTCAAGAGCTTCTTGAAATTCATTTGCTAGAGAAATTATTGGACTCATGAGACAAGAGACCACATGGTGCTGTCTTAGAAGAGTGAAAACCACGGGCGGCCACTCAAATATGCTCATTCCAACTCAGTATTTTTCAAACATGCATCAGACATGGCACATGTTCTCTTCATATTGATAACACAACTTAATGCTGATGAATGGTCACCTCAAATATTATGAGAAATATCAGTCATACATTACTAACACGCTATTTATAAATTGTTGTTTCTCTAGACCATGTTCATGTAGGGCCTAGTTGGAGAAAATGAAGGCTATGGTTCACAACAGCTTCCAAGTAGATTTCATGGTTTATTGATTAAATTTCAATCAATAATAGGCACAAGTTGTCCTATCCTATTGAATCAAGGACAAAATACTTGATAAGTATGTTTAGAGCTTGTCGGGAACTTGTGAAGAAGGTCTCTTTCACAAGCCTAATCTTCATTAAAAACCTCCAAGACAGTGCCATGTGATCATTAATGAGTCTTGTCTCCAACGAAACCCCATTGGTTTCCAAAGTCTATATATACACTCATCATTGGGTTTATAAGCAACACAAATCATTCTTACCAGAATTCAAGCTCAATTTTTTTCTTCTATTACTTCTTTGAGATCATTTGGTGTGTGTAGAAACAAAACAATAATGGGTTTTCGCTTACCTGGTATTAGACGATCATCATGTAGCAAACAAATGGAAGTGCCAAAAGGCTATCTTGCAGTGTATGTTGGAGAGAAAATGAAGAGGTTCTTGATTCCAGTATCATTCTTGAATGAGCCTTTATTTCAAGAATTGCTAAGCCAATCTGAAGAGGAATTCGGTTACAGTCATCCAATGGGTGGTCTTACAATTCCCTGCAATGAAGATGTCTTCTTACATACAGCTTCTCGCTTGAACAACTTGTAACTTGTTCATACTGCAAAATAGTCAAATGAATGATAACATAAGCATAGCACAGTAGGATAGACTAGTTGAGACAACTTTTGTACATGAGGAATTTCTTTGTCAATTTTGCTGTTCCTTCTTAAGTGGGAATTTGAAATGAGAATTTATCAAACTCTATTCTTTTGAATTCATCTGTTGTTTTTGTGTCATCTCAAATACTTTCATTGCAGAAACACAAGCTATGTACTAATTTTACGGATACTGTCTATTACATACTAGTAGGTACATGGTAATGCAAAATTGGTATGTGTTACGAGTCCATAGAACAAAACTCTAAACAAATAAATTTTTAAACCAAAACCTTTCTTATCCTATAAAGATTTTCAACTTGATTGGAACATATCACATAATAAAACTTCTTATCAATTAATTATTAAGTTGGATTTTTCTGGTAATAAGACGTCAAAGTTGAAGTCCTAAAACACAAAATTATCGTCAAGGCACCCTTTAATACATTGCCGCCTCAACTATTCATGAAAGTGTATGTTAGCTGAGAGTCGAAACTAAGCCAAAAAAAGTTGTTAAAAGTCATCTCAATTCTGTAAATCTATAGAAACTCATCCAAACTAGGTCGTACTGTCTTGCCTACTTATGTATGTTTATCAATTTTAAATGGAGAGCTTTGACTTGTCTGATACTTGGGCAGTAAGTCATCAACTGTATGATAGTTTGGCTCTGATACTTGAGCAATAGTCCTCTTTATAGTCATGCCAAAGCAGTTGTTTTTATACTTTCTTTAAAAGACTACATTTATCTAAAATGGAATATACAGGAATGTTGAAATTAAGAATTCAATTTTCAGGATACATACAATATTTCTATTACTTGTAGGTTCAAACATGTACTGCTATCTTCTGACTACTAACCAATCCTTTGATGAAGGTTCACTGTTGCCTCCTAACATAAGTATTTCAAACTCACTCCTTAATTAAATCATAATCACATAACATGAAGTGTACAGTAACTCAACAAAGGTGTCAACTCTACACTGTCGCTAGCTATACATTTTTGTCAAAATAGCTGGACCCTTTGTTTTATGTATGTATGATTGTATTGGCATGGTTTGAGTGTGAGGGACAAAGTTTCTTATTGGTTTTTATCATCCGAAACATAACTCACTGAGAGGGAGTCTTTGCTTCTGCGAAGGAAGGTTGAGTGTGAGGGACTTAATGCTTGAGTTATGGATATCCATATTTTTTTAGACATGCATTAGACACGTCACATGTTCTCTTCTCGAGATATAGCTCAATCTCAAGATATAGAAACAAAAACTTCTCTTAGTGATGAATTTTAAGTCAAATAATAGCTACAAATATAAGATATACTGCCATGAATAAAAGACCAACTGAGATGGCTGGACCCAGAGAGCTGGCAATGGAAGACTTTTCATAATTGGGTCAAGAAGTGGTAAACCAGAACTCTATTATTTGATTTGATGGGTTTAGCTTCTGTTTTAGGCTCTAATTAATTGTGTGTCTATAACATTAATACATGCTTAGTGCAGACTCTAAATCTGTTGGTATATAAGTTGGGGAAATGAGATGGATGAGTCCATGAAATTTGGTTCCACAATTGTAGCAGACATTTACTAAAACAGCTAAAAGTAAAAAGTCTTCCTTAGAGTGATTACACATTTTTTTCCACCATCCTATAATGAGTGCAAATGGAGTATATCCTTTATTATCATTACACTTTTTCATAGGTTGGGTTTGCGTAAGTTGATGATATTTGGAGGAGCTTGTTATTATTTATTAGGGTAATTGCACTGCCTTGTTGAAGAAGCAATTGATAGAAGCACAAGGCATGTAAAAAATTGTGAGCTTATATACAAGATATATAGCTTATCAACTATTAGAGTTTGGATGAACGTTTTATTAGGTCAGAGAAGTTTGCAGGAATATTCTAGCTCAATTTTGTGCACAGCACATACCCTACTATCATCATTATAATAAACCAAGGAAAACTGGATATTGTATAATAATTTATTTCTCTTTTCCAAGGAATCACTGGTTTTATAATTTATAAATAGAATCATATAGGAGCAAATTGAGTTGTTGAAATATATTGTCATTATAATTAGAAAAAAATAATAACATGATTTGTTCCTGAATTTGTCATTCAGATGGACAATTCTAACCCATTCCAAAGATAGGAAAAGGCAAAAAAAAAACTTCACAAATCTAAATGATGACTATTGTACAAAATTTTCCGGCTAATCTATGTTTCTCTGGTTACTGCTAATCTATGTTTCAGTGTAAGATTTACAGTCTATTGAAGCCAGAAGTAATATGCAAGAAAATTTCTTCTGTGCACGGAATTGTGAGACCACCCATTGAATGATCATATCCGGACTCTTCTTCTGCTTGACTCAGCAAGTTTTGAAATGAAGGTTGGTTCAAGTATGAGGTGGGGCCGTTTCATTTCCTCTCCGACGTACACTGCAAGATAGCCCTTTGGGACATTGAATACTTTTGATGAGGTTTGGCTATTGCTAAATGAAGCCCGTCTAATAGCTGCAGGTAAACGGAAACCCATTTCAAATGTTTTGAAGAACAAGCTGAATTTCTCATATGTAATGAAAATGTATCTAAGCTTGTTTTCTTGAGTGATTTGTAATGGTTGTGAAAGAGGACACTATATTTATAGTTACCAAGAGTTTCTTGAAATCCCTTTGCTAGAGAAATTATAGTTAAAATGACAGGGCCTATGAGACACGAGATCACATGGTGTTGTCTTAGGTTAGATGCCTCTATCAAGGAACTGTAGAGCCTATGAGAAACTATCTATCACTCTCTCACCAATCTAGTCCCTAAACTATTAAAAGCAACTAAAAGATCCTAAACTATACTAACATCCAACAATTTCATCACTCAGTTAACTTTTTCAGTGGCCGTTAGTGGTCCCTAAACTATTAAAATACATAAATTTAGTCCCCTAAACTATCCTAAAAAACAATAAAATAGTCCTTAAACTATCATATAAGTCAAATTTCAAAAATAACCCATTAAACATTTCTCCAAATGAAAATATAATGAAACCCAGTTTGAAAGATAACACAATAAACAAACAATTGGATTTGAAACCTGGTTTTTAGCGGTTGCGAGCAAAATGACCGCTGCCGGAGAGCAGAGCAGTTGGCGAGTGTGTTGTGGGGAAGAAGATGATGGGTCATAAGTCATAACACAAACGGGTTTCTGGTTCGAAACATATAAATCATAAGAGCACGTGGCATCATATAAATCATTGGATTTATCTTGGACTAAAATAAACGAACGGTAGAGTACAGTTCGCGCACTAAAGACAGAGAATAATTAAAATTAAAATTAAAGGTTAAAATTTTGAGTAACTTACAAAATTTATTCATGGAGTTAATATATCTCTCCAACCTCTCCGATCGCAATTGCAGGAGATCGAACCTCACAGAAGAGACTTTATAATGTACAGATTTTGGATTTGGATGTGTTGCAACTAGTATACGTACCCGTGCAATGCACGGGACGACTATAGCTGATATGATTGAATAATATTAATGACGTAGCTTTTTTAAGATAATACTTGACCTATGTTAATTACCCAAACAGAACCAATAAAGATAATTGTATTTATATATTTTAAACTTTAACTGAAAACCAAAAAATAACATTAGACAACAATACGAAGCATTGTTTAAATCAAAGGTTTAACTTAATAATATAATCAACTACACACATTAGCCATGATAAGTTCATTTGACATAATACAATTATTGTTGTTGATCCATGACAACAACATTCAAGATTTGAGGTGGATCTGCTAAAGTGAAACGACATCTTGAACATGCTTGTATGTTAACAAAATTTAAAAATGCATTCCATCCTGCAGATATATATACCTCTTATTTTGATTTCTTGGGGCCGTTTGAATTGCTCCTTGTTACTTCTGTCAACCCTAGTTGTAGCTTCATAATGCAAAATAGGCAAGAAACAATGTCACTTTCGGGTATGGACTCCCCTTTTTGGGTCAAGTTTGATTGGATCTTTTATTTGTTAGTGGCCCAACAACAATACTTGTAAAGGCTCTCATATAAAGAAATTATTGATACAAAGACTAACAATAATAATAATAATAATAATAATAATAATAATAATAATAATAATAATAATAATAATAATAATAATAATAATAATAATAATAATAATAATAATAATAAGGCTAAATTGCAATTTTGGTCCCCACGTTTCCTAATTGTGCCATTGTAGTCCCTCATGTTTGCCCCCTTTTGCATTTTTTGGTCCCTTTGACTATTTTGACCAAAAAATTGATGACATGAAATTTTGGTGACACATGTCTTAATTTTATTGGGCAACCTACAAAAAATAATTTTTAAAAAATTAAAAATTAAAAAATCCAAGGAATGTCACGTGATATTTTTTTTTGTTAAAATATTAATCTAAAATTAAAAAACAATAATATATTTTTTGCTAAAAATATTTTTTTGTAGGTTGTCTAATAAAATTAAGACATGTGTCACCAAAATTTCATGTCATCAAATTTTTTGGTCAAAATAGTCAAAGGGAACAAGAAATGCAAAAGAGGACAAACGTGGGGACTAAAATCGCTCGTTTGAAACTAGGGGACTAAAATCGCACAATTAGGAATCGCTCGTTTGGACCACGTTTCCTAATTGTTTCTTATGTGGATATGAGACCCTAGAATTTGAAGTGCCTGCTTTGGCCGCTGCTTCCTTCCTATCCACATAAGAAACAAATGCTAGGGTCATGTGATCTGGTGCATGGTGTGTCACGTCTTCATTAACTTCCTGCACTGAGTTAAAGCTAGATCAGATCAAACAAATAAAAAAACAATTGAAGTTACAGTTGAATTTGTCATTTAGTACATATATTTTATATAAATGAATCAGATGGATGCATGGAAAATTTGAAATAGAGCATAAGGCAATAACGATATTTCTCCCTCCACTTGTACAGACGAGAAAGATAAGGTATCTCTCACTTTTAGTAGTGTGTGAGGAACAATTTCTTATGATTAGGTGAAGAGAAAAAAAGAAAAAAAGGGGCTTCTGTATCATGACTCATGAGTATGTTACCAACATCTTACCCATGTAATAAGCCTAATCAAAAATTAAGAGACATGAACTTATACAATATATCAACAGAAACATGTATTTCATCTTCGCATCAATAATTTTTTAGATGACATATCCACAAATATTATGGGCAGGTTCCATCGGTTACTAACTTCTCAAGACAAAAGGGCAACAAAAAATGGTACATAATTTACTCAACAAATTTCAAGTGTGAAACCAATTAACTTGATATGGGACACATCATGTTGTCTAAATAAACGATTGTTTAAATACATGTGCAGGAAATAAGAATCAGTAAAATGAAATGAGACGAAGGTTCAATTAACCAAAACTATGTGATTAATATGGAAAACATATGAGATGCACTCCCCAATCAAAAGAACGTTAATATATAGGCAAAATTATACATGTACTTTATCTTATTTTTTTTGTAACACTTTGGTTCTTTATCTTTTTTTTGTAACACTTTGGTCCTTTATTTTTTTTTATTTGTAATACTTTAGTCCCTTTTTTTGTAACAGTTTGGTCCTTTATTTTTTTTTATTTGTAACACTTTGGTTCTTTATTTTTTATAAATAAATAAGATAAGGACCAAAGTGTTACAAAATAAAAGATAAAAGACCAAATTGTTACAAAAAAAGATAAAGGACCAAACTGTTACAAAAAAAAATAAGATAAAGGACATGTAGTGTAATTTTGTCTTAATAATAATATCATAAACCAAAACAAAAATTTATCAATTATATTACGAAAGAAGCGATCTGCTGAGAACAAAAAAAATTATATATTACCTCTATGGATTTTGCATTCTTTATTGTTTGAAATATGGTTTCGTTTGACTTTTTCAACACTCCTAGAATGTAGAGTTCAAAAGAATCATTATCTTAAAGCTCAACTAATAAAAGAAAGCTTACAAACATTGATTATCCAAACCTTTCATACCATTCATGTCATAGAGGCATACATTTTTTACACCAACTGAGTACAGCCACTGCAAAAGCTTAATAACTTTTGACGTCTGATGAGCCTCTTCACTCTCTAATCTATGACAATGGCAAGGTACCGAAGCTTTCCTATATAAAGAGACTTGTATTTGTTAAATACTTCATAAGAGATGAAATAACTTTCAAACATATTACCCACGATTGATATGTAATACCATGCGCTGACAATGATTTTACATAAAGAGGGCAACAAGACCAAATAAAGGAAAAAACTATGAAATTAGACGAACATTTCTAGGCATGCAAGCCCCTGAAATGTCATTAAACAAGATACTCTGCAGATCCTTCGGTGGGGCCTCTAAAACAATGGGCAAAAAGGAATCATTTGTTAGACTATATGAAGCTAACCAATCAGCACATCTGTTGCCTTCTCGCAAGGTGTGGTTAACCTGAACATGCCAAGAAAGATTAATAACACTACAACAAAAAAGGGCCTTTAATAACGCTTATTTTGGCTTTTAATAGCGCTTTAAAACGCTATTACTGATACCGCTATTATAAGTCTGGATGTCTATAATAGCGTTTTTAAAACGCTATCATATGTACACTTTTAATGGCGGTTTTTCTAAAAAGCGCTGTAGTATGTAACTGCGCGGACCAAAGAGCCTTATGGAAACGGGTTTCGGTAGCGCTTTTATATAAAAGCGTTGTTATATGTTATCTATAATAGCGCCCGTATTAATAAAACGCTATTATAATTCTTTCTCTGGACCAACTTTTAATAGCGCCTGTGTAAAAAACGTTATTGTATGTCCTGTCTTTTTTTTTTTTACTAATCCTGTCCTTTTTTAAAAATTGCTGTTTTTTACAATAAATTGCATTTTTTGTTTGACAACTTGCTCTTGAACTTTTAAAATAGTATCAATATATATATATATATATATATATATATATATATAGACTTTCGAAACAAAAACTCTTGTAATACATTCATTTCATAAACAAAATCAATCCGACTACAAGACAAATCCGAATTGAATAGTACAAACACAAAGACCACTACAAAAGAGATATGTCAAACTTTGGCCATACTTATGAGAAAAATCAATGAAATTTTAGTACAAAACAAAGACCACTACAAAAGAGATTGTCAAACTCTAGCCCTACTTTCTTCTGCGACCTGTCATTTGATGAGAACCACCTAGTTCATTGAGAAAAGAAAGGCCTTAAACTACCTGTATAATAAAACATAGTCATTATATATATACATGTACAAAAAATCAAGTATATAGGCATTTGCTTGATAATACATCGTTTGGTGCATCAGCATGCTCATAATTCATTCTAGTGTTTCAATAGCCCATTTAAAAATAATCTTTTTAACAGGAAAAATAGTATGACCTTGGGGACATTATCATTATCCCCATTACTCTAAAATTTTAGTGTCACAATACCAAACTACATTTTCTACCAAGCACAACAGCCAGATCAGAATATATTTGGATTATAAAATATTTATAAGATACAACTTACCAATTAATGATCAACTATTATTTTTGCCGCCTTTTTGCATCATTAATTGATAACATCTTCAGCCATATAGGTAGTCGTACTCCTCCTTCACGTCATCTAGTGAAACACAAGCTCTGAAATAATATATTCATTTTATAAACAAACCGAACCGGGAACAAGACAAACCCGAATTGGACGGTACAAGAACAAACACCGCTATAAAGGAGAGGCTAGAGATACAACAAAAAAAACAACTAAGCTATGAATGACAACCTTTAAAGCAAATAATTTTACAACCCACTTATGGCGAACATGTTGCACTACATCACTGCTCCCTTTTCTGATTACTTTGATAGTCGAAAGATGGTCCAACGTGAAGTCATAGTTGAGATCCTTAGAATCTGAAGGCTGCTAGAGACCAAAAACAAAATAAACAAATCAAACACAATTGTAAATTCATGGTGATAAAGTAAAAAGTGTGTAATATTAAATAAAAAGCATGCTTGTACAAAAATAAATAAATAAAAAAGCATGTTAATCATAAATTTAGTAACAAATGGGCATAAGCAAGATGACCTGAGAATGAGAGCTACTCACTTGGTGAATGACCTGAGAAGGTGAGAGTATTCAAGGGAAAAAAGATTCTTACTGTCTAGAAAATAGAAGTGGGTGAATGTACTCCCGTGATCATATTTTGTAAAGAAGTCTATATTTATAGATGACTGCATAAACACAAAAAATTAAACTTGGTGAAAAGATACCAAGCAAAGCCACATATGTGATTTAATGATCTGCAACACATGATATTGTAAAAGAAAGAAATAAACAACTCAAATATCTATGTCCATTAGACCATGAGTTATTATTGACAGCCACAAACTCCACCAAAACACCTGCTGAAATTACTGTCTAACACAGCAGAAAATCTGCCGCAGAGCAGAGAAAAAATAACAAACTCTGTTGCACCTGTGAGGTCCTAACTAGACCACCTATTATCTCTCCAAACTCTCCAAACCTGACACCAAAAGCCATCGAAGTCAAACAGAAGCTCAAAATCATTTGAAACAACCTATAGCATAATTGAAATTACTAGCTTGATTCAAGGAAACTATATTTTAAGCAAGGAACCATAAATATGAATAGAAACTATACCAAAATACTAACACAAACAAGCTCATAAAATCAAAATTCAGTTAGTGAGTGCAACTTACATCTTAGAGAAATCTGGTCCGAGATTATCCTTGAACACTTTCTAAAGTAAAAGTCACATGAGAAAGGAAAAGTCAGCCTCTTTTTGCCAATTTTGTTAACACTGTTACAACAACCGATATAATTACATTAAGATATGTCATGTTGGAGTTCACATCCATAGAACCTTGGCCTTAAGCTATAAGCATTATCCACAACTTGTAATTACTATAAGCATTTCTATATGTCTAAAAGAAACACACAAATTGTTGATTATAACTGCCTAACAATTCCAATAATCACCACAACTCGGCAAACAAACACAAGTTAAAATGAATAATCTATTATTTCTTCATTTGCTTTGAGGCTCGACTACAATTCATTTATTAACAAAATCAAGCACTCCATACAACTACAAAGTAAATCAAATTTCTCATTTGAACTTTGAAAATTAACAATCCTATGACTAATGTCAGCTGCCATAAAATAAGCTATATAATATTGCAAAACACATTGCTTGCACTCTATAACTAGCTTAAGTTATTAAAACAAAATTGAATGACCCAATAATCATCTCAAGATCCACATCAAATAAGTTGAATTACCTCACAAAACAGAGCATTAATTTGCTTCATGTCCTTGTCAGCCAAGTCTAAGAAGATAGGATAATCAAAAACTTAAAATTTATTGTAGATACATGGAACCATAAAAACAGGAGGGAAATAGAACTCAACACTAGAGTACAGATGTAAAGGATTGAATACCTGCCATCGGAATGGGTAGATAAGGTGACAAATGGCCTCTGATACAGTGATGCTATAGTTAGAAGTGAATATTGGCCAAAAGAAAATACAGACTAAAAAATCATTTTACAATTGAGTTGAATATACAGTCTAAATGAAAAATTACCAAACAACTGAGATAAAATTGAGGGAGAATTATGATCAGTTGTAATATTTACTACATTTGGAAACTAGTCATCAACACTAATTCACCCCAAAAATAATCATGCAGGAAATATTGATAGAGTAAGTACTCCAAATCTCAGTGTATCAGACACTTTTATGTAAAGTAACTACCTAATAAGTGGTTAAATAACAAAAAGAAGTGAGTAGTGTATAATACAAAAGTGAAACTTATCATCAGTATGAATCATAGAGAAAATACAGGTGAAAGCATCCTTGTTCCCAAAAAAATAAAAAATAAAAAGCATTGAAAACTCACCTAGTGTTAACGAAGACAATGAATTGAGCTCTGGGTTCGATTGATTTCTAGGGTTTCAATTGATTTCTAGGGTTTCAATTAAATTTTAGGATTTCTGAGTTCTAGGTTCAATCAGTTTTCATTTTAGGGCTCAAAGAGGGGAACGATTGAGATAAGAAGGTTTTAAGGGTTCAAGCGACGATTTTGACGGAGAGAAAGAAGGTTTCTGAGTTCGATAGAGAAAAGGTGGTTGATGAGTTCGACGGAGAGAAAAATGGAGGGTGGTTTAGGTGAACACGTTTGGGGATCGAAGAAGGTAAAGAAGGAGATTGACGAAATAGTGAGTTCGATGAGGGAAAAGGTAAAGTTCGAAGAAGGTGAGATAGGCGAGATATTGAGTTGAGTTTGAAGAAGGTCTCTGAAGCCAAAACGCGAAATAAAATATTTTACGCAATTTTTAATTTAATTTGGTAGAAAGTCCTATAATAGCCTTTCTACAAAAAGCGCTATCAAAGAGGTACCCATATAATAGCGTTTATACAAAAAGCGCTATTAAACGTGTCCGTTTATTTTCGTTAGCAACTTATAATAGCGCCCGACAAGTAAACCGCTATTATAAGTCTCAGTGTGACATTTTTAATAGCGTTTTGTTAAAAAGCGCTATTAAATTGGCGCTATTATATGTCAAAATTGTAGTAGTGTAAGATCTCGGATTCGACGAATCAGAATGGGAGTAGCCCCATTAATCTTGCAATTATTTGTAACCATGTCCACTAACAATTTATAGTTACTTTCCACAATTAGATGCGAAAAACCTTGGCGTCTAGATATCTTTAACCCCTCATACATTCCCCACATCTCAGCATGAAGAGCATCACATGTTCCGATCTTTCGAGTATAACCTGTTCGCCATTGACCATCGCAGTCTCGAAATACGAGTCTTTTAAACAACACTTCTTGTATAAGTTGAAACTAGTTCTTAGTTCTAGGAGATTTGATTTAATTTCTAACAAATAAGAAAAGATGGATGGTGTGAATCTACACTTTACTCCCTCCCGTGAGATTGTCACGGGAGACAATCCTAACCCAACTTCAACAATGAGAAGATTGAGTTATGACAATTTTCGATTCTCCCACTTTCATTAATTTTACTGGATAATAATTGTAAAATGACTTAGGCACTATTTGGTAACTCCAGTAAGCTAGCTTATAGCTTATTGAACTAGCTTATAAGCTTGTTTGAAAAAAATATGAAGTGTTTGGTAACGAGCTTCTCTAACTAGCTTATAGCGTTTTTTGAGATGCTATTTCAAGTAGCGTATGAGCTTATAGCTTTTTCATTTTATTTCATATTTACCCTCATTAATTTTATTTATTTATTTTTTAAAAATTATAATAACTATCCACTAACACTTACAAAAAAAAAAAAAACTATCCACTAACCATGTATTTTTATGTCATTTTGTACTTACAACAGCTAAATTTGCCAAACACTTTAATTTTATTCTACTAACTTTTTAACTATAAGCTACCAGCTATAAGCTAGCTTATCAACTATCAGCTAACTTATAACTTATTTTTACCAAACAGAGCCTTATTTCTCCGTCTTATTCCTTAATTTTCATATAATTTTTCCTTTTTTATAAAAAAGAATTTACTTCATTATTTTATCTCCAATGATATTTCTTCCGATCTCATATATAATTTTTATTTTTTACTTTTTTTATAAATCATATACAGTAAAAAAATTTTGCTTTTATACGAGATCGTACTCCATAGATAATAAAATATTAAATGAGAAGAAACAAAAACTTAATTTGATGAATTAGGGTGAAATGTCCTCAATGGTAATGCAAGATTTAATTATTCCAAAAAAATCCCCCAATTTACAACTCTGCGAAACTGCTCAGAACACTGCACCCCTCCCTAAAACAGAGGGAATTCTACTTCTAGATTTCCAAAATTCTTCTTCCTTTTCTCATTTTCCTCACACATTCGATTTCTTCAAACACAAAAAATTCATTTTTCCATTAAAAAGTGATTTTTTTTTTGCTTGTGAAAAATTGGGTTGAAGTGCGAGAGGAAGATGGCAGAAGAGTCGATGTGTTGCAGCAACAGTTTTGAGCTGAGCCCAGATGAAGAAAGGATCATGATCAGAGACATTGCGATTTCTTCTCAAGCTAATACCAAAGAAGGCGACACTTTCTTCATCATCACTCAGAGGTTTTTTTTTTTTTGTTTTTTCTTTTCATTTTGCTTTTAATTTTTGTTTTTTTCAACTGGGTACCCAAATCATACCCAAAGTTCGAACCTTTTTTGGTTTTTGGTTAGATTATAAAAATGTTTGATTTCCTTGGGAAAATGGGTTGTGACCAGAATTTGGTTTTTTTTTTTTTTTTTGCTACAAAATTTGGGGTTTGCTTTGTTTTTTATGGTGATTTTGTGGTTAACTGTTGGGGGAGATGGTAGATGGGTTTTATTTAGCTTAACATTGCAATAATCTTAGACTGGTTTTAACCTAGCAGTTAATGATTTTGTGGCATGTCTTTGGTAGGTTCTTATGTACTCTTTTGATTCAATATTTATTTTGAACATTGTTGCAACCCTTTTCTAACAAATACCTAGCTTGGCTTCGGTTGTTTTTGTTAGAAAGCTGTGTAAATTGTAATGGCAGTGTCACTGTGTTGTCTTATCCCCTTGTTTGTGTTGAGTGGTTTATTGAGTTCTAATGTTATGCATTATGAAATTAGGAGGTACTAGATAGGGTTAAATATAGGTTTTTCGGTGCAGTTGTGGATACTTCTTCAAGATCTCAATTCCCTAGGTTGCTTTTTTGTTGCCTTGACTTGCATTTTGCCTGGACTACTATAGTTCTGATTTGATGGTTTTGTTCGGTTCTTTAACTTGTTTGTGTTTGTTCCCCACACATGCGCGTGGGGGATGAGAGTGGTTGCTGTGTTCTAGTATCGAGAGGACTTTTAGTTTTACTAGAGAAAGCTTGCCACACTACTATTTCCCTCGTACACTTAACGGAACCTATAACACATAATGATTAGGATAAGGGATTTGTAACATAATGTTCTGCATAGTTACAGCAGCAACAACACCACAAGGACCATTCACATCCACCTAATATGATTCCCACTCACTTTTAGGACCTCAAAATCAACAACCATTATCAAAGTTCAATGTAAATATATGTAAAGAAGCGTGGGTAACTTCTTCTGACAGTAACGTAGCTTCCACCCCATACCCCCTAAGATTCAATTACAAACTCTACACTTGCCCCTTGACCTTATTCCCATCATAATTGCATCACAGGAAATGTTAAGTTGCTGCAGCAAAAAACAAAGCATAGAAGCTACTATCAACATGAACAAAATATTCAAGCTATTGAAACCGTTTACCACAGCAACAAAATCCAAACAGCAGCCACATGTAAATACCTATAACTCTTGGAACTTCAAATTGTCATGACGAGAACCACAATTTTTGCTGCAGCTTCTGTCATCATTCAATCTTGTGACCACTTCAAATAATCTCCTCTTGCGAGGTATCTTAATTCAAGTTTCAGAGGGTTGTTGTGTTTGGTGTTGTGGTATCTGGGAAACCACAAATCAGTTGTTCCTCCATTGCCCGACGGCGTTGGTGGTGTGGTATGAGATCTTCAAGTGGTTGGGAGTGGTAGTGGTGATGTCGCCGAATCTTTTTTACTCTTTGATTACTTTATAGATTTAGCGAAGTCTAAAAAGGCAAAAAAAAGGCTTTTTGTTGGTTT
The DNA here is from genome assembly GCF_020283565.1 of Trifolium pratense. Lineage (NCBI taxonomy): Eukaryota > Viridiplantae > Streptophyta > Magnoliopsida > Fabales > Fabaceae > Trifolium > Trifolium pratense. The sequence goes on along the minus strand of NC_060064.1, from coordinate 14,141,518 downwards.
GGCATACGGTGCTTTGGACTATTTGGAGAGCTAGGAATAATCATATCTTCAATAATATGATTAAGGAACCTATGGAGATTGTAGATGAGGTTAAAGTCCTTTCGTCGAAGTGGAGCATTGATAGATTGCATATTTCCCCTTGCCTCTATTATGAATGGTCTTGGGACCCCAGTAGTTGTTTCAATCGTTAGCTTGTTGTGCAACATTTCTGGTGTTGCTTCCAATCTTTTTGTGCCGTCTGCTGCCTGTTTTTTGGCTGCTCTTTGCTCGGTTGCGGTCGTGCGTTGCTGGTGGTTTTGTGTGAGGTGTTGCGGCGGTGGGGTTGCGATCCAGGTTCTGTTGGGTTTTGTTTGGTGGTGTGCTTGCTGTTTGCTCTGTTTTTTCGGTGCCTGCAGTTTTTATTTTGTGTTTTGGTTTTTTCCTGCTTAAGGGTTGTAGGTGTGTTGTTACTCCCCTGTTTTTTGAGCCTTCATTGAAGCTCATTTTTATTTGTATTCGGCCCTTTTCCCTCCAAGGTATTTCTTATGCCTTGGGTGTGGTTTATCAATAAATTTGCTATTAAGAAAAAAAAAATAACCTGCAGTGAATGATGCTGTTACTATATAGTTTGTCCATTCCACTGTTAATTCACTGCATGTCTAAGCACCTTTATGGCCTTATCCTTGCTTCTTGATCCTTCTACAACGGCTACCTTACCGCTATTTATGCCTCCCCTATATTTAGTTCGAATTCATGTGTGTTGCATTCGTAAAACTCAGCCAATTTTTGTCATACACATGGTCGACCTCCCTTAAAATCCCAACACCATATCTTAGTACCAACACCATACCAGATTCAACCCAAACACTGCCATAATCTTTCTTCTGCTTCACCTTTAATTTTTGTTTTCAACACTGCAGGGAACCTTGATTTTCTCACCTTATCGCCATTCACCTATTTATTTTCAATGCTTGTACCACTTGCTTAGAACCAAAGCAGCATCCTCAAAAGAGTTAGCATACTTTGGGACATACAAATTATTTAAAATGAAACGAGTTTCTTAACTATGTAAAAGCAATTAAATTTGAACTTCTGTTTCCAGAGTAGATTTGCCTAAAAACACTTTAGGAAAAAAACTTGTGACTGGTGTACATAAAAATATTACCCCTTACTTGATAGTGTTGACGAAGAGTCCAAAGAGAAACATTTTTTTTAATCATCGACAATAACCCAACTACATCTTGAAATACAGTGCAAACATACTTCATTCTCTTATCATTGTTTGGTGGCAATAGACTGATTGGTTGGTTTAGTTTGAATGGCATCCACAATATGTAATTACACTGGATAAGAATGAGCTTTTTTCTATTTGTTTCAATGCAGATGGTGGCAACATTGGATTGAATATGTGAACCAAGACCAGACAAACCCTTCTTACGATGGATCTTCCTTTCATGAACATAGCGATTTGGCCAGGTCAAGTTCTTTAAAGAGGCCAGCTGATATTGATAATTATGATTTGATAGATAATACCGGACCAGAGGACTCTAGTACGGGTATCGAAATTCATGATACACTTCTAGAAGGGCGTGACTATGTATTACTTCCCCAAGAGGTTTGGGACCAATTATTTAAATGGTGAGATTGTTAGTTTTTCACATATGTCATTCACGGTTTTCCTTTTGGTTTATTAAAAATATGCAATTTGGTATAAACTTCATATGACTAAACCTGTAACTGGTTTTTAATATTAGATGCTTGACTTTTTTCTTTCCTTCTCAAACTAGGTACGGCGGCGGACCTACATTGGCGAGGAAAGTTATTAGTTCAGGACTTTCCCAGACAGAATTTGCAGTAGAGGTGTATCCTTTACGGCTTCAATTACTTGTGTTGCCAAAAAATGTCCAATCCTCTATAAGAATAAGCAAGAAGGTATAATATCAAAGGAAGTAATGAGTCATGATAAATGCATCTTTAAATTTTTCTGCCTTTCCTTTGCAAGTATTATTCAATTTGTACATGCTACATCTACCTTAGAGTTGACATATTTATGGGCAGGAAACGATTGGACAGTTACACAAGAAAGCGTGTGAAATATTTGATCTTCAGTTAGACCAAGTAATGACTTCTCATTCCTTCTAGAAATTCTAAGGGCTTGCTTGGTTTCTGTTTTCCTATTTTCATTTTTTTATTACAAAAATGTCACATTGTTTTCATTTTGTTTTCTGTTTCCAAATATTTTTTCTACAAGAAACAATGAAAATAATAAACAATTGTTTTTAGTGTTTCCTATGCAAAACTATGAATATGGAGAACAAAGTGAAAGTAAGGTGATGTTTTTGCCATTAAAAGTCAAAATGAAAACATTAACTATATCCTAATTTTTTGAAACTGTTTTTCTGTTTTATTCAGCATGTAGTAAAAAATAGATATGTATGTTGTAGGTGCGCATTTGGGATTACTATGGCCATCAGAGGCATGCCTTGATGAATGACATGAACAAAACTCTAGATGATGTCAATCTACAAATGGACCAAGATGTGAGTCTTCACCAAGTTTTGTTGTAGGAATTTTTGTATTGCTCTTACTTACATTTTACATTTTAATACTGTTGTTTTCCTTTTGATTAATGACACCATTCATACAGATTCTTGTTGAGGTGGTTAACATCACAAATAACACAAGTTTTGCTCAAGAAAATGGATCAGCACATAGGGAAACAAATTCTGTTCTTGTGGAGCCTTCAAAATTTGCTGGTGGCCTGTCTACCAGCAAGGGTGCATCTAGAGGCAACAATATTGAACTTTCTTCATCTCAGAAACTAAATTCTCCGGTCAGAGATTCGGAAAACCCTTATGGAACTCTTGGTGTCACCACAAGAGGTTCATTCGGTGGTCTCACTGGATTGCTAAATCTTGGCAATACTTGTTTCATGAATAGTGCAATACAGTGCCTTGTTCATACACCAGAATTTGCTAGGTACTTTAGGGAGGACTATCATCAAGAGATAAATTGGCAAAATCCACTCGGCATGGTGGTAAGTATCATTTAAAAAGCAGCAACTTGTTTCCTTTTCTCTCGATATTCTTTTATGTGGGTTAAAGTTAAACTATATGGTAAGAACATGGTTTGGAGATAAAGAATCATTTCGAGAATTCATTAAAAGTTAAAACTTGATATATAATAAAATTAAGCATATCATGGAACAATTATTGCAAAAGCTTATGCTTTAGAGTGAAGCCAGATGAATACTTTTATGTCTGAGACATCTCCTTATGCTAGAGTCTTTTGGACTAGAACTACTCATATAACTCTTCCCCGGGTAGTTCCCAATGTTTGGTACTTTCTATACTTTGTGGGTGCAACATCTACAAATTCGCTCATGATCGAGTTACAACCTATACGTGCAAAGTTCACTCACCTATACTTATTTTCTACTTATTATTTAGAAGAATGGGGTCACTAAAGATCAAAGTTTTGACTACTTGGTCATAGAAACTATGATGTTATGTCATGAATCAAATATGATGTCCCAGTGTACAATTAGGCCTAAGAGGAGTGTTGGCAATACTTTCTTTTCAACAGTCACTCTCTTATTGGTCGGAATCAATGTGGGTCCCTCACTTTGGAAATAGGTCCCACATAAAGTGGTGAGACGCACATGAGTTTCACCCAATCAGAGAGTGAGTGTTGAAAAGATAGTGTGCCCCACTTCCAATAAAATGTAAAGGAAGTGCTTTATTGTGTTGATTCTATTGTTCCGTTAATATTTTAGTTATTATCTAGGGTTAGATTTAATTTTTAAAGAAAAGAATGTTTGTGTTGTAGCTTGTGGTATTATTTGTATAGGAATTTTTTTTTGTCTTCTTTAGCTCAGTAGCATTTATGATTGTGACGACTATTATCTTGGTTATAAGAAGATCACTCTGTCTATGTATTGTTTGAATGAGAACAATAAGATCAATCTGTCTACATTTTGTGCATTATTGTACCAATCCTTCAATGACTTGGTCTTGGTTTGGTTGGGCAATGTTTTTATAATCAACCCTATGTGTAATTTTTCATGGTTAGAGTGAAAGGGGAAGGCAATTGAATCCCTTCATACAACTATTAAAATGTTGATTATAAAAAAAGGGAAAGTTTTAATACAAAACTATAAACTCGATGTTCCAATAGAAGAACCAAAAGAACCTTGAGCCAAATCGTTATGAAGGATTTAGATTTAAATTGTTTATATATGGATTTAGATTCAAAGGTTTAAATCATTATTATTACTTCGTTTGGTTTATGAATTATGAGGTCAATCCCATACAATGGGTGAAGGATTTATTTATTTATGTGGTTGTATAAGCTAACTGTTATGATTACAAATTACTGCACTTACATGAAATTTCCACTATGTAGGGTGAACTAGCCCTAGCATTCGGTGAGTTGCTTCGAAAACTATGGGCACCTGGGAGAACCCCAATTGCTCCTCGGCCTTTTAAAGCAAAGCTTGCTCGCTTTGCACCTCAGTTCAGTGGGCACAACCAACACGATTCTCAGGTTTGCTTCTTGAGAAAATAGTTTACCTTCTTCAACTTCCATGATGTAGTCTGTGATAGCATTTGTTTTATTATTTTATCAGGAGCTTTTAGCATTTCTACTGGATGGTCTCCATGAGGACTTAAATCGTGTAAAGCACAAACCATATATAAAGTCTCGAGATGCTGATGGCCGTCCTGATGAAGAAGTGGCTGATGAGTATTGGGCAAACCATATTGCTCGTAATGATTCCATAATTGTTGATGTGTGTCAGGTGAGTCATTTTAACATGTCTTGAGTCGTGATTACTCTTTGTTCACCTTTCTTTCTGTTTGTTTATACTCCGTGTACATATCTGATTCTGACTTAAGCACAATTTAAGTGGTCTTGAACCAGAAGCATGAACTAAGAAAATGCTCAATTTGTGCATGAGTTAAACTTTGGTCTTTTGATTATCCATTTAGAAATTGTGTACGATATCTGTTTGCATTTTATATGTTCGTAATCAAGTACACAATCCCAGATTTGTTTCTGATAATTCATTTTACAGGGACAATACAAGTCGACTTTGGTTTGTCCAGTTTGCAACAAGGTCTCTGTCACATTTGATCCTTTCATGTACCTTTCCCTGCCTCTCCAGTCCGCCACCAATAGGGCCATGACAGTGACGGTTTTTAGTTGTGATGGTTCTACCCAGCCATCTCCGTGTACAGTAACTGTGCCCAAGCAGGGACGGTGCAAAGATCTCATACAAGCACTTAGCAATGCTTGCTCATTGAAGCATAATGAGAGGCTAGTGCTTGTGGAGGTGTGTACCGTACTAGAATAGAGTTAATTATATGTATTGGAATTGCATTGTATACTTTATTCTAATTGGATATGTTATATTGATGTCCTATTCACAGGTACGGAACCATTTGATCCATAGATATTTTGAAGATCCTCTTCAATTGTTGTCCTCAATTAAAGATGATGACCGTCTTGCCGCATACAAGATTACAAAGATGGACAAAAACACAAAGTACCTGCAGTTGATACATCGCCGCAGAGATAGTGACTCACAGACCATTTCAGGATGGAAACCGTATGGAACACCTATTGTTTCAGTGATCTCATGTGATGATACAATCACAAGAGGTGACATACAAGTACTAGTTAATCGTATACTCTCTCCTCTTCTATTGAAAGGTGGCAATGCAGCTGCTTCTGCTGAAATCAACACAGTGTCGAATTCAATAAATAAGGATACTACCGTTTCAAAGGCAACCCAACTACCAACATTACCTCTACTATTGGTAGATGATAATAATGCTTGTATTGATCTTTCAATGGGAGAGGATAAAGTAGTTAAACTGTCACCATCATCAGCAAGAGTTCTAGTGTATATTGATTGGTCTCAGAAGCTTTTGGAGAAGTATGATACTCATCCACTTGAGACTTTGCCAGAAGTTTTGAAATATGGCCCAGTAACCAAGAAAGCTCGTACCGAACCTCTCTCCTTGTACACTTGCTTGGAAGCTTTTCTGCGTGAAGAACCTTTGGTGCCTGAAGATATGTGGTTAGTTCGTCCTCTCTCATCTATCGCATATATGCTACTATTTTCTTGTCTTTTTCTCATGCTTCACAAACATTCAAATGGACTAGTAAATAGTAATTAATCATTGTTTGCTTGATCTCTTTATGACCTGTTTAAATTATTTTTATTTTATCTCCCATAAATATAAACTAGTTTGTACAATAAGAATCTCAGAGAACTTGTGACTAGTAACACAATTCATGTTTGAAGAGTTGTTTGTAGTAAAGTTATAGTAATCTCCTTGAATATGCTAACACGTGGATACATCATCTTTTACTCGTTTACATGGTCAGCTGTAGAGTTGTTAAATTAATTTAATTTTAGATTAGTTTTGATCTAGGTTCTTTACATTAAATATGGGATGGTTAGTCTTTAGTATTTTCAAGATTTTCTAAACTAGACCCGTTAACAACAAAACATCACATAAGATAGCTTAATCACAACATTATTAGCATCTCAAAATTTTCCAAGATATATTCAATTTAATAAGAAGTCCAAATATGGATCAAAACATTCAAATAAACTCGAAACCTGATGATGCAATCCCAAATTACAGTAGCAACGAATGGAGGAAAACAAAGCAATGGTGAGAATAAAGAGTATTTTTTTTTATAAGCGGTGAGAATAAAGAGTATATAATGTATATTGTTTCTGGAAATCAAAGGAAAATACAATATAGGATGAAGATCATATTGTCCACAGAGTTAAGCTCCTTCAGAGTTCAGAGAACCAATGGTCTCTGCCTCTAACAGACTGTATGATTCTCTTTCAAGTCCCCCCTCCTCTCTCTCTCTCTCTCTCTCTCTCTCTATCTCTATCTCTCCTCCCATCACCTCTATAACAGATTTCCACTACACTGTTTAACTTCTCTCTCAATCTGCCACGTGGACAATCCCACCTCGTTCTTTCCCAATCCCACCATTGGTTACTGGTATAGAGGGTTGCTGCTGCGCTAACAGCCCACATTTCTCATATAGTGTTCTATCAAAACGCTCATTTTTCGTAAATCCGAGGACTTAAAACACATCCACGGATGATATTTAGCCTTGCTAACTAGTGCTCTATTTCTTCTTTCTTTCATGCACATTTGTATTGAAAGCAGCTTTGCTTAATATACGTCCTTTATTGGTTCCTTCCTGTTTTGAAATTCCCGAAGCTCAAATACTGCACAACACATGTACTAGAGTCATGCTATTGATATGATTCATGTGAGCTCTAACTACTCCGGTTCTCGTTTTAACCAAAAAAACAAACTAAATTACTATCTTAAGAAAGTTTTCAAAAATCCTGAATCAGCAAAACATTACTCTAGAACAGTTGATCGAGATATTGTTGGTTATTTGTATGCATTCTTTATTCATATTCCTAGTGTTATATCTTTCAAGCAATTCTATGAGTCTTGCGAGGTGCTCTCTTCATACTTCTTTGACCTTCAAATATTTTCCATATTTGTCGCTTTGCATTCAAGCTTCTACATGTTTTTCTTGTTAGCTCTTATATTGCTCACCGATCAATCAAACGATTATGGAAAATTGTCCTGTTGCAGAAGTAGTTCTTATATCTTCTTCCTATATACATATATGTTAGATTGAATGCACGATATTTGAATGTCCGTTGCTAAGATTTTATGTTTTAAAATCTGATATAGGTACTGTCCTAAATGCAAAGAGAGACGGCAAGCAAGCAAAAAGCTTGATTTATGGAGGCTCCCCGAAGTTTTGGTAATTCATTTAAAGAGGTTCTCATACAGCAGGTCAATGAAGCATAAGCTGGAGACATTTGTTAACTTTCCCATTCATGATTTTGATTTAACAAATTACATAGCCAACAAAAACAACTCGCAGCGTCAAGTATATGAACTCTATGCCCTTACGAATCATTATGGTAGTATGGGTAGTGGGCATTATACTGCACATATTAAGGTAAAACGACAAACTATCAATCGTTTGAAAGTTTATTTGACTTTTTGTTCTTCCTTTTAGCAACATGGCAGCAGCCTGACTGGTATTTTTGGAATATGCAGCTTTTAGACGAAAACAGGTGGTACAATTTTGATGATAGTCACATATCACTCATAAGTGAAGATGAGGTTAATACTGCCGCCGCCTATGTTCTATTTTACCGGAGGGTGAAAACTGACGATGAAATTGTAAGCAACGGGGATTAGTCTTCCATGTTTGCTTTTAGGCATTAAATAGGTTTTCAAGAACATGTCTATTTATGAAAATTCTTAGGTAATATCAGGTGTATGTCTCAATTCAGACATTTTTTGTATAATGAAAAACACAAAGCTTGTTGATATGAGAGTTTAGTCAATGAAATAATTATAGATGTACTTGTTCTATTTTCCAATTTACTCTTGTTGTTGGAGTTCCTTTGGTGCAGATCAGGTGAATATTTGATCATATTACTACAACACTCAGCATTATTACTAGTTGTGTTTTATGTTCTTGGAGCCAAGAATGGGAATAACATTTGTTCTCAAGATGTGAATTTTTTCTATTTGGTATTATGAGGTGTGCAAATAGCAGAATGGTGATGGTTATACCATATAATTTACACTTTTTTTTAGTATTAACCATCTGGTTCTCAGTGGAAACGGACCCCAGTAATCCAGAGTTCGGTCGTGAGGTAAGTAAAGTCTGGCAAAAAATTGTTCCCACCAGGTATAATATTTTCAGATTCGGTTGTCGACATGCCTAGTACGGTTGAGCTCATTAAAAGTTAGTCTTGGAAATGGTTTTTGGCTAAGACAAATGGTGATCACCGTCTATTATACGAGTATACGAGTGGTGTGTTGAACCTGTGGATTGTCTCTTCAGGATTAGTCTTTTGAATTTGAATTGTTTTTTTAAAAAAATCTGCTTATTCAAGGTGAAACTATTATGATGAAGTTGGTGACAAGCTGCATAATTATATACAATGAGTGGTTGTGGTGTAGCTTGATATAATAGTTTTTGTGAGTACGACCAAATGCAGTGTCTTTGATCACGTGAACATGTAAGAATATCTCTCTATTGCATGCCAAAAGTGTGACTATTACCAAATGTTCAAATGTGTTTTGTATATGAATTTCGTTGTTATACATTGACCGGATAAAAAAAAAGCAAAATATATGAATAGACCTTATTCCAAATACAAGATCAGCAATACAAAATCAAAATGTTATGCTTTTTTCAATTCAATTATTGTATACTATAGGATAGGATAAAAATGGTTATGCTTTAAATGAAAACGATATGTGTTTCCCATAACATTTCCACGTACCACCAATTACATGCACTTGCACTTAATTTTCCGTCTTCTATTCTCCTCTTCTCATTTCATTTCATTCCACTACTCTACTCTATACATTGTACACATTGCCTTGCAAGTTATAAACATTGTATCATTAATTGCCTTTCCTCTCCAAAGGAGTTAAGTCTAGCAAAAGAAAAGTACATACATACTTTATACTTTCTAGACTATTATTCTAGAGCGTTGAATATATGTTTATAAGTGGGCCGTCTTAGGATCAAGAGTTGGATCTAACTCAATCTGATAAAACTGATTTATAAGACGATAATTATTTCTACTTTATAAATATATATTCAGACGATCTTGCAACAGATGTGAGACTTCTTATCTGGTCGAGACTCGAGACAATCTTCAACCACACACTATTAATTTGCACGCCTTAATTGATTGCTACGTTTGCGTCATCACTTACTTTTTTTTTATAATATGCGTCATCATCTCCTTGGTTCATTTCCATTCAAAAAAAAATTAATCTCTTTGGTTCATTTGATAATACATGCATGTATTGTATTTGTATACTTTGCATATTCTTATCCAAATGAAGTAAAGAAGCTCCCTTTTATAAAATGGGAATGGAAGTATATTTCATCAAACGTATTTGCGTAACGACACTTTTATCATCACAAAAATAAATAATCCACATCTAATGTCAGCTTTAAACATCTTTTTCACTAACAATAACAAAGAAAAGATGATTGTCCCAAAAAAAAGAATAGATGATATATTCTTGGTGTGCGATAATGATCTTTTTCGGAAGTCTCTATTGTCAAATTATTGGGTATGGCTAAGTTAGGCTAACAGCTATATATGAGTTGTTTGTAGAAAAAATATTTCTAAATATATCAAAATTGCAAATACATTTTAGTAGTTTAGATCCTCAAATTTTTTTAGTAGCTAACTAGTCATCAAATATATTTTTTTGTTGATCAATTTAACCAGTAAAATTACTAGTGTTAAGAATATAATTTTCAACATATTCAAAAAATACTATGACAATTAATCACATTATTTTTTTGACAATGAATCACATTTTTAAATATCAAAACAATTGTTTGCAGATAAAGATATTATGGAGATTTAAGAAACTCAATATGTTCAACCGAAGCAAACTATTTGAAAGGCCAAATAGGCCCAAACCATTATGGAGATTTTAAAGAGTCCAATGTCTCCATGTGGAGAAAGATGGCTTCTCTTCCTTCCATACTCTTTTTTCCTTTCCAATTTTTATTTGTCTTTGAATAAAAATTTTGGAACGTGTTTTTTAAATATTTTTGAATTTGAACTAGAAAAACTTTGAAAAAAATATTTTGAACTTTTTATTCAAGGTCATAAATGGAAATTTGAGGGGGAGGGGGGATGGAAAAAGAGTCATAGGGTGGGAAGAGAATTTTTGTGGAGAAAAGTATTTAAAAGGCCCAATAAAAACCCAAAGGGAGCATTTTTTTTTTCTTTTGTTCATAACATAATTTAAAACAATATATTATTAGCTTTATAGAGTAATTTAGACCATGTCTAAAAAAAAGAGAGTCATTTAGATCAATTAGAATTTGGGATTGATTCTTAAAGAGAATAAAAAGTATTTTTTTTTATATAAAGAAATAGTACTTTTTATTATCTTTAAAAATAGGTTCAAAATTTTATTTGATCTAAATTGCTCTATAAAGTTGATAATATTGTTTTAAATTATATGTTATGAAATCATGCCTCGCATTGGACATTTTATTGGGACTTTCAAAATATTTAATTTGTTTTTTAATAATAACAACAAATTCATGTGAATAAAAAAAGAAAATATTATTTGACGAGTGAACCACCACCATCTAAGTGAATCTTACCTCGTTCAGGTTTCAACAAGTTAGAAGTGAGGCGGACCTAAATGTGGTGAGCCAATAAGCCTCTTTAATTTGTCATCGTATCTTAACTCATATTATTCAATATTCATGATTCATGATGTGGTTTTTTTTTTTTTTTTATAATTTTATTAGACTGAGGGACTAAATTAAAGTGATTATAAATTACAGTGTAAAATTGAAAGAATTAAAAATTACAAGGACAAAAATTCAAGTGAATCCTTTTTGCAAAAGTCATTTGCGCAAGCCTTTTTTAATTAAATAGCAAAGGTTGTTACCACAATTTAAAATCAGGGTTAATTCAATGAATTTGTAGGCCTAAAGAAAACATTGAAATGTAATTTACTTAACTGAAAGATAATGAAATTTTATTTTTATCAAAGAATAATAAAATTAAATTTCCTTTCAAAAAATAAAATAAAATTTACTGCTTACACATACTCATCCGTTCCTTAATGCATGTCGTTTTTAAACACATTATTTTGTTCCTTTAATTTTTATTTATAATCCTTTAATAGTTTAAAGTTATACTAGTTTTCTAATTATACCTTTATGTCTTATTAATCATCTTACCCATTTTCTATAAAGTGCTTATAAAGATTTGAAAAGTTTAAAGATAAATTTATTATACATACTCTCCGCAAGACTTATTGTCAATCGCACCAGGACAAGTTTTACTGTATCTTTTGGCATAGATTTGATATCCTCTACATGTAAGTGTAGAGCAAATAATTTGAATCAAGTAGGCAAATTTAGATCAATATTGTTTTAAATATATATATATATATATATATATATATATATATATATATATATATATATATATATATATATATATATATATATTACAATAACTCAACTAGTAGAAATGTTGAAATTGTTAGATTAGACGTCATGATCGGAGTTTGAAATCTGATTCCTCCATTTTATGTGGGTTGAGCTTTCAATACTTACCATTTCGGCTACAAAAAATAATTATATATTACGACATAATTCCTTGTTAGAACCATCTCAAGTGCTCTAGGGAACTCTATTGCATGCATTTGATCCCTTCACATAAAATCATTACATAATTGGCTGATATTTTTCCACACGCACATCCCAAAAGTACAAAGCCTTTGATTGACCAAGTTTTTTATATGGTGTTGCATGCATGATAGTTACACGTACACTTTGATTAGTGTTCTCAATTAATGAATAGAAAGCCCTTACCTTTCAAAGCATATAAAGATAATGCATTATAGAGTTGCAATAAAATTATGTAAAGACGGTGAATGATTCGTATTAAATTAGACAAAGAAAGACCTTAAAGACACATATTTTATTGGTTGAATGATATTGATTGTAAGGACTTGATATTAATGTGACACTTAACATTTAGTGTGAGAATGATCTCTTTGACCAACAACCTTTTGAAGAAATATGACTTAAGTGGGTTTCAATAATAGACTCTCTTTATTTCACATATGGATATGTTTTAGCAACTTGAAAGATAGATAAAATGCATTCCTTCGAGATTGAGAGTTAATGTCTAGTGGCTTGGAAGTGTTTGTTTTGATGTTTATATTCGGTGTTTCGCCAGTATTTCTGTTATGTAGTTCATTTTTTATCGGTCTATATTCATCTTGTGCAGAGATAAAATGCATGCTCTCAAAGTAAAGAAGAGTCTTACTACAAGGACAAGTGACAAGTATAGGAGGATTTTTGTTTGATTCATTTTTAAGTCATTTTTCATTGCTTGGACTTAATGAAGCTAGTGTGGAGTGCAAAACAATGTGGGATAAAAAGTAGTGTGTGAGAGCTTTTTTGTTTGTTTGGTTGTTTTTGAAAGATACAAACTTGTGTGTATGATTTGGTAGTATATATATTATTATATATTTTTTGGTGGGAGTCCTTTATGTTTTTTTCATCATAAAGTGTTTTTCACAAAAGATGGTGAAAAAGAACGATGTCTTCTCCTTGCTATTGCACATATTATTGAATGAAATAAGCACGATCGAAAAGTAGTCAAAATTTCCTCTTGATATTGATGGATTTAAGTTTGTGTTTTTCTTTCACTTCAATTAGAGTATTTTAAGATAAGTGAATATACTTTACTTTATAATGGAAAATGAATAACATGATTCCTTGAAATATCGACGATTGAAATTATATGTAAATGCATAACAAATCAGAGCTTGAAGATTTTATGTGCAGTTGTTGCATTCTAGTGGCCGATCAAACTAACACTTCGATAGATCTAACAACTTTGCAACAGCTGCATAGTTGAGTTTAAAAAAATCATGGCAGTTGAAATCTCATCAATAATTTTTACTTAATTTACACCCTACCCACTTTGGACAAGTCAAAGAACAAATCCTAACAATTGTGGCCAATGAGATTTAGTTTTTGATCCGAGGAGGTTTGTAGGACGACAATCGTAGTTGAAGTGATATCGTGAAGGATAGCAACGATTTCTCAACAAGGGGACTGCATCTATAAGTACTTTGACGATTATGTTTGTCCGCAAGTGAAGGGAGAGAGATATTTGCGACTAGAGATGCATGCGTGTATCTTTCTAGTGTGGAGGTATATATCCTAGTTTTATAGGACAACCTCTAGGGCTACGAGGTGAAAATTGTTGAGTTTGTTTCAGGGGAGTCCGATACTCCAATGTGATTCATGAATCAATATTTGAACGTTTGTTCTCTATCATGTTGCACTGATAAGATCACATGTTGTCAAGGTGTGTCATTGTGGTAATCGGCAAGACCACATCGTGTTCGTTAGTGATTTAGTCCATTAGTGGTGGGTTTGCCTAGTCGGAAACAATTTTTATCCAAAATTATATTATTTGATTCAATCAATAAGACTTATATAACTCATTTTTTGGTTGAATTATATGCAGTTATAATAATAGTTGAACTTAGAACCTCATGTATACTACTCAAATTTCTTACCAGTAGATCAAACCTAGTGACTTTATACAATTCAGTTAAAAAAACTCATTAGTCACTGACTAGCCATATTAATCAGGATTTGAAGAATTTATTCATTTACAAAAATCTTCCCAGTAAATATTATATCAAACATAGAGAGATCTTTAATAAAAATCTTAAAGATATTAGAATACAACTTTTTCCCTTTTATATTATGTTGTGCATGTAAAGAGATTTGATTGCATGACTAGGAGATCATAAATTGAAGTAGTTAAATCAATGTTACACTCTGTCATAGTAGGATTTTTATATCATTGGATTGTTTTTTTATTGGCCGTATCAATTAAAGTGTATAAAGGGCACTTATTTACAAATTCAAAAATTATAATTTATCAACACGTACATTTAGCTAGGTTTCTTGAGACATTCATTAAATATATCATTCAAAATACTATATATTCGAGAGAAAAAAAAGTTGAGTGACATCATATATATATATATATATATATATATATATATATATATATATATATATATATATATATATATATATATATATATATATATATATATATATATATATATATATATGATAGTAGAGTAGCAATGTTAATTAAAGCATAATTTGTCTTTGTAGTGTAGTATGTTGTGTTATACTTACGAAAATTGCATGACATGCAAGTAGTTACCAAAACGACCAAAGTATTAGGCTCAAGTAGTTAATGAAATTTGAATCTCTCATGTGTTATTTTTCTTTTGCCGTTCGTGCTGCATTAATTTCATACGTTGAATTTATGTTTTGTGTATCTTTCTTCTATATTACTTTATTATTTTACATTTTATTATGAATTCTCAGTCATAAAATCTAGCGTAGGAGAAACAACAGGAAGGCAGCGCTGTAGATGATCTGCTTCCGTGTTTAATGAGCTCCTTTTAGAACAAATCCTTTGGGAGAATCGAGATTCAATTTTTAACCAAAATAATTATTAGCCAGATTTTACTTATCTTACAGTCAAACTCTGAATTATCAAAGTTCATTCCCCCGAGAACGAAAAGGTTAAAAAAAAAACTTTACTAATTAATTTAACAGTGAAATGTATAACCAAAACAATATATAAGAAAAAGAAAATCTATTAAAATAAATAGAAAATAATAATGCAAATATTTAATGACATGGAATATACATATATGTATATGGCCAAGCTTTGTCTTCTTCTTTGCAAGTGCACTCCTTGCCAGCCATGCTAAAGAAATTTCCAACCTAATCCAACTTCACCTGAGAAACCAACAAAATTTTGAGGAAGCCAAATAGAAAAAATAAAAAATAAAAACATAAAAGTATTAGAACCATGTCACAAAAAATTAAGGTGACTTTTGAGAGACTAGACCCCATCCTAAGCCCATTACTAAACCAATTGAAAGCCCTATGGTATCCTAGTGGAATCTTACATACCCTACAGTAGAAAAAGTCTACTACACCACAAGAAGTTAGAAAAAAGAGCAATCAAAAGGGAAAGTGAAAACAAGGAACACAAAATCAATTAATGTGGAAGAAAAAGATTTTCATTGGCTTCTCAATACTTAAGTCGAGTCTCCAACATTTGCTACTTGATTGAGGACCCCTTACACCTCCTTGCTTCCCACTCCCACTTGTTCTTTCTTTCCCTTCAAATTGTAGTAAAGGGTACCTAATATCTCTTGTCTCTTCTTCTACCTTTTCTTTTACTTCATGGTACATGGTTTTATTTTATTAAATTGTAAACATAATTAAACTAGGGTTTTTTAAAAATGATTATATATAACTACATTTTGCTATTATAAATCCTTTACAATTTTAGATATTGCCATAGGATAACAACCATTAGTGAAAATGCGATTCAAAACTTTATCTCAAAATCATTGGCCACAAGGTGATAGTAACCAAAATATATCCTTACTAATCAATGGTACATGATTTTATTTAAAATTGAAAAAACTAAATATTGAAGAACTTTTTAAAGAATAATTTACGATCAATTGTGTTTGTGGTATTATAGTTCACATTAACTATATTTGACTACGATTCTCTGCAACTGCATTCTAATCCAAGACATCAAAGGTTTTTATGTCTTTGAGATTGTAACACATTTTACCATGATTATCCACAATTTTGGAGATTGCGACATGACCACAACCATTATTCCAAATGTGGCTCAATTATTGCGAAAGTGATGGGGTATTGTTTTCCATATGTTTCATTTACTAGAGGTGACTCTATTTGAACTATGCGGCACTATCTCTCTCACCAAATTTCAAATATTACTTCGTCACATTGTCAAAGACTAACTATTTTTGCTATGCTCAATGGCACATAAGCTACAATTTAATAAATGTTGGAATTAATTTAACAATTAATCATATAAATCATGCTTAATAATAAAGATTAAATCCATAATCTTAATTTAGTGCGGAAGCTTAATAATCATATGAGCATGTATATAAAACAGAATCTACGACATGTTGATTTATCAAAGAATAGTATTAGGAATACCTGGACGACGAATCCATTAGATGAACTAACCGCATAGTCTCTCGGTAGTAATCCTGAAACACAAAGAGAGAGAGAGAGAGAGAGAGAGACGACGAGCATCCGTTGGCTTGTATGGTTCTTCCTCAACCGGTACTGAAACACAAAGAGAGAGAGAGAGAGAGAGAGAGAGAGAGAGAGAGAGAGAGAGAGAGAGAGAGAGAGAGACGACGAGCATCCGTTGACTTGTATGTTCTTCCTCAACCGGTACCCTAATGCCTCGAGTTCTCTTTAGATGGGGAGAAGTGATTATTTGCTTATGTACGGTATATTGGGGATCATAGCCTATATATAGTGTGATGACCGATTAGGGTTCCCATTATTCCGAAATGGGTCATCCTGACATCCACTTATATTGAGCTTATATTCAATTAATTAATCAATTAATTATAAATAGAAATCTAATTAGCCTTTTACTTTATTTGATCACTTAATCAATTAAAGCTCTTAATTGATAAATAGATAATATAATTATATAAAAATATTTGCCCACATAATATTATTGGAATATTATAAAATATTCCAACATTAAAACCTTAGATTAAAGTGAAAATATCCATATTCTCCTTTGTGAAAATTACTTATCAATGTAGATCATTCCAAGTTGGTCCCCGAAAAATATTTATTGGACCTAGCTATGTGTGTAATGTGTATTTGTATGTCACATTTAGAGACAAAAAACATGGTGATGAGTTTACCGATTAGATTTCCATTTTTCTTCTATATTATGTTCCACTTATACTCCAACACATGTTCCAGCCACTTGGGAACTGTTTATTTTTGTGCTGACGAGAGGAAGGGCATTTAAGTCATTTCGCAAGTAAAGTAAAGTGTTTATTTCTCCAAGTTGAATTATGTACTGTGTGCATGGTGGCTAAGATGAAGATGAAGTAAAGTAAAGTGAGTTCCTAGTAGTATGAGTATATTGTGGTCTCAATTTTAAATATTCTCTTGCTTAATGTCTAAAACTTTTGTTGATTTTAATGATGGGATATATAAAAAGTAAAACAAGCAAATGAATAATTGGATAGTGCGTGTTGTGTATGATTTGGGAGCAATAAGACAAAGAAAATCTAGTGAATATATAACAACTATATATTGTTTTCTTATTGGATTACAAGTATGATACTAGCTAGTGATATTAGTCTTATGTTTATCAACACCACCTATATGTAAATAAATAAAATTTTACGATCAAGATGGTAAATAAATGTATGTACCTTATATTTAAGGGTGTATATGTATTAAAAAAAAATTGTGAATTGTATTGACTTTATGAAATTTTAAAAGTCTTTTTAACGAATTTATATTAAATATATTTTTTTTATTTCAAAGGACTCAAGTTTTAAGAAAAAAATAAAGTTACAAATAATAAAGTGATTATAATTTTATGTTCACCTAAATAACATTTCTCCATATATAAATCTGAACCAATAATAGTCATCCATAAATTAACATCTTCTTGTTTGAAAAATGAGTTCATATATGTTTGTGTGTGGAAATTGAATTTTTGATCGGCTTATTACTTATTCTGTAACTCATCCACTTCAACTATTAAGTGCACCCTTAATAAAGATGGAAGTGTTGACTTAAAAATAGTAAACTGCTATTTTAAAATACTAAATATTATCTCAATCACATTTCTTAAGAATGAATGACAAAGATGAACAATTCATTTTCAGAGCCCTGCTGCAAAATCTTGTAGATGATATCATGCACTGATTGATATGAATCAACTTAAAAATATTAATCTGCTAACTTTTACAAAATCACAATGACTAACTATAATTTCGATGAATGCTCGATGATTTCGGACATGCACTAAATATAATTGTGTAATGATTATGTAAAGTACAAACAATTAATATAATGTTCTTGCTCTAGCTAGTACAATCATTTGAAAAATAAAAAGTTGTATGTCGACAAGCATGCATGCATTGAATTGAATCATGTGAAATTACTAGACTCTAAAACCTAATTCTGGAAAATGTACTCCGGAGATAAAGATTTTCTCCAACCACTACAAAAATCGTCTGCATTACCTACAAAAAATTTCGTGGGAATAGTGCTCATTTTCGTAGGAAATGTAACATTTCCGACGACATTTCCTACCAAGAGCTTTGTAGGCAAAAAGCTAACTATTTCTACAATATTTCCGACAAACTTCGTAGGAAAAATATTTGTGTCAGCCACAACCTGTGTCAGCATATTACCTACAAAATTTTCGTAGGAAACGTATTTGTGTCAGCTGCCACTTTAGTCAGCATGTGTCGGCACATTACCTACGAAATTTCCGCATGAAAGCATTGTTTAAATTTGCAGCAACTAGACATTCCATGGCTGGCAATATGTCCAATCGATACCTTGCTTTTGATGGCGGATCGCTTTAGAAATACACCCCCATGTTTTTGTTTTTGTACATTAAATATTTAGACAAATAGTAGTGACCACTCAAATCACTGCACTTTCATATGATTTTGTGGAAATTCTGTTGTTGATATAGTATAATCTAAGATCTACTAACGTGTTTGTTTTTCTTATGTATGTGGTCCTATCTAGCTCCTCATACAATTCATTCATCAATCAATGTCTAATATGTCTTTAATATTAATCAAGCATAAATAAAATACTTATTCTTTTCTAACTAGGAAAGTGCCTATATATAGAGAGGAGATGTTAGCTAATTCTAAATGAGTATTAATCCAATTAATTTGAAGATTTTTAGTGATGTAGCATATTACTATCTTTTTACTCAACTAAAGTGCATGAATCATGCCATGCTATGTGGGAAACCTACAATAGTTTGTACTTTGTTGCACCCGTGATTTAATTTTGCTTAATATAGTGATCGATATATATGAGACCATGTAATTAGATCAATCAAATGGAAGATATATAAACTTTTTGGTGATTACAGAGTACAACTATAATTAAAATTTAGTATGTAATCTACATAAACTTATGCACATGCGTATAAATGATCTTTTACGACATGCTGATTTATCTAAAATATTAAGAATTAATATTGAATTTATTGTTAATAGTCACTCAGCACGAATCCTAAAACACAAAGAGAAAAGGATGGGTAACCGGTTCACCTGTTATTTTTTTTTAATTCATTTTTTTTGGAACATTCAAAATATATAGTGAAATCATACTAGACCTATTGGAAGACTCATGGTCGAATATATTGCAAAACAAGGGGGAAAAAAGGAAAATTGTGTACTGATTGGGTGTGCCTGAGCATTGGACTCGTCTATAATAGCAAGCAATGTTGGGCGCTTCGTCCTTGTCTGCTCAAGGCCTGCAGCACTAGGCGCATGTTGAGTATAGTTAGTCTTTTGTTCAAAAAAGATTTTCTCATGTCTTAAGATCCCAATGGTTATATCACTTCATAGATTTGATTCAATGTGTTGTTTCATTTGCCCCGCTTATTTTTCATTCACGAATAATTATTTTAAAATCTGATTATATAATTGCGACCTTAGAATGTTACTTTTTATGCGCGAAATTGTGTCTTGTATTATAAAAGCATTTTATCACTCTAAATCATCTTTTTTTCCTCCCGAAAATTCATTAATAGTGAAAGAGTATATATGTAACATAATTCAATAAACTATTATTTAGATCTCAATTTAATAAATCAATATAAGAGAAGATGTGCCCAGGATGGGACAAAGAAATCCAGATATATACAACAACATATCTTAATAAAAAAAATATATAGCATATTCTACCCAACAACAATTACTGTGCTATATTTTTTTTAATACTTTTGCTAGGTATTAATTATTATATTAGCATTCCATAATCAAGCTAATCTGTAAGTACATGCAGAGGAATTATACTCAAAGATTAAAATTATATTTTAAGAAAAAGTAAAAAAGAATGCTTTGTTCCACTTTTTTCATATTGAAAAAGCATATAAAAATGTGGAAATGAGTGAGAAAAAGGTCGTAGGCAGAGCATAACTCAAATTTGTAGTAAACTTATATGAATTTTGAAATAGAGAATAATGTATCAAACACATATTGCATATTAGAAATTAAAAGAATATTCAATTGATTAAGGGAAATTCTTCCTAATCTGCATTGCTAGTGTTGATATCTTTAAAGAGTAACTAATTGTCTACTCATTTATTGTCTTGTCAAGAATCAATGCACCAACATATCAAGTAAGGAATTTTAAATCTTCAACTATCCCCTTTAACATATCATAAGTTTTGTGATGTCATGAGAAAATAACAAAGATTATTGACATTTCACAATATCATCATGTTATTTTAATTAACATATAATAATT
Organism: Trifolium pratense; assembly: GCF_020283565.1. NCBI lineage: Eukaryota > Viridiplantae > Streptophyta > Magnoliopsida > Fabales > Fabaceae > Trifolium > Trifolium pratense. The sequence continues at coordinate 14,120,506 of NC_060064.1, read as the reverse complement.
TCTTTAAATATAAGTATATCGTAGAGAGTTTCCTGACTTCACATACATACACGATTTTTTTTGGGATGTTCTTTTTGATATTTTTAGCCGAGCAGAAATATCTGTGAAAAAAGAAGCGTCTGTGAACTTTTTGACCGATCAACTCTCAAACCGACGGATGTTATGGTGTATGTGTAGATAGGGGAAAAACATGCATGTGTGGACTTGATCAGGATTTCACCACTTGTGGGATTGAGGACAATGTTTTTACTGTGAAACAGATAACCCTCAAAGTTGCTTCAAACAAAGTGGCCAAATATGAGAAAATATATTCTCATAATCAATATATTTTTATGTCATTTGCGTTTTACACTTTTGACTTCATAGCACTAAAGGTTAAGTCTTCTGCAAAAAGTTCAAAAACTCATGCCTAGCAATGTTGTATTTCTCAGGTCCATGTATGGATATTGTTTTTAAGAGAATTGGTTTTACCGTGAAAAAAAAAATAGCAGCACAGCTTGTTGCCTATTTGTTGTTCATTCATGTGTAATTATCCTATAATTATTAATTAAAAATAGACAAGAGAGCATTTTTTTATTATAAATAAAAGTAAATAATTTTTTTTTACAAATTAAATTAAATAACTATATCGTCCTCGCGAACATAGTTCAACTAGTAAGGTCATTACAATATGCAGGAGCCGAGAATTCGAACGCTGTATTTTCTATTTATTCACTTTAATTAAGGAGTAAAATTCTGACAACTAAACTCCTTAAAAAAATATAAATATATATATTAAATTATATGCTATATAAATTATAGTATGAATTTTATTTGGATATTTACTATTTATCCTAATTTAGTAAACATATTACATATATAAGTATGTCAATGCACACATACCACTCTGTATCATCACTAGAGCTATAGTAGTAAATTGATTATACAAGCCTATAGAAATGTAGACAGTACATAATAATTAATCTGATATTCGTAAAAGAGTAAGATTCTTGAACTATGCTTGTAAATAATGGCAGCCACATAATTTATTGGTAAGATTTCTCAATTCGAGTGTATGGTGTGAGCAGGTATGTATCTAACGTTCACTTATTAACAGATAAAGTACTGATCCACTTTCTCACTCTTAAAATAATGCATCATGATTCATTAACAAACTTTAATTTCTTTTGTTTTATTTATTTTCTATGGTATCCTCATGTATCATTTGATGAGTGTAAATTAGTTTAAGTGGTATATGCGAGGCTGGTGGTACCTCTCTTTCCTTAAAATAAAGACAAAAGTTTCTCTCATAATTATTATAATAGCATATTATTTTTTTAGTGTTAACTTTTTGGCTCTAAGAATTTTTTTTTGATAATTCAGAGATTAATCGTTAAATTGTTAAATTTAGTGTTAACTTTTCGGTTCTATGAAAAAAATGTTTGATAATTTATAGTCCATCCATTAAATCGGTAATAAATAAAATCTAATCAATAATTATTTATTTCAACAATTAAATTAAGATTCTCTTTTTTTTTTAAAAAAAAAAAAAACCATTAACTACTTACACCTAATCATTTGCAATTATATTGACAATATATTATAACTAGACTAGTCAATTGAAGTGTGTAATGATCCAAATGCATTTCATAGAATGATGATAATAATTCTTTTAAAAAGAAATAATGATCACATAATGTCACTATAACAATCGACTATAAGTCTATAACTTTAGATTTTCCAATTTCCAATAATATAATACATTTAAAAAATAAAAATCAGTATTCGCACCAAGGATCAACTAATCCAAGGGGATCAATACTATCGTTCATTTGCGGGATCCCATTTAAAGCTAGAGTTTTTTTTTTTTTTTTGCTCGGTATGAACTAGCCATCAAAATTGACACCTGGGTGAATTAAACATAAGACCTTAAAATGAGCACACACCAAAATCTCGATCAAACACCATTAGGCCAACCCGGGTTTGAGTTATACGTTTAAATTGATGAATAGAGATAGTAACGGGACTCAATTATTAAATTAAGACTCTCCATAATATTTAGATGAGATAATAAGAATTTGTTTCAGTTTAACTATATTTAAATTTGAATTAAATCCTAAAAATGTATAACATTGTTAAATATATCTCAAGAGAAAAATGTTATACCCTTTTAGTCTATGCAATTACACATAGTGCTAAAAATCATAATTTCACTTGAAGAAAGCCAAGTTTCCAAAATTTGGAAACGAAAAGTTGAGTATAAAACAAATAAAAGAGAGATAATATATATGGAAGCATTATGTTTAGTTTCAATCATCAGCACTGTTCCGATGGATAAGATGTGGAAGAGACACTCGCCGCATCGTCAAACTCAAAACAAGGCAGAGATGGAAATTGGTATGAGAGTGACTTATGGCCAATTTGGCCCTAATGATTTGATCCCCCTTATTGGCATCACCAAGCACTTCACTCTAAGTGCTATCCACTAGTCATACTATTTCAACACCATATTTAATCATATCATTGTTACATTATTGCTTAATAATTTTAAAATAATTGTACATACAATAAAATTATATAGGTATAGTGAAAGGTCGGTAAGGCCAAGTTAGGACTCATTCACAATGTCGATATTATTAAATTGAATATATTTATTTGAATTCGAATTTTGAATATTGTAATTGCGTGTATTCATTTTAGGTGATATTTATTACTTCGTCTATAAGGATAAGTTAGAAGGTTGATTCAGTATGGCGAGAGGAATCTACTGAGGGTTATGGGGAGCAAAGTCTTTCAGAGTTAATTATGGATAGTCTTGTAATTTGAACCAATAGATAATACAAAAGGAACCACGATTGCTCTCGAGTTAGAGATATATGCATGAGCCAAATGCAGAGCCAAAGTTTGTATCCTAGACACTCTATTTATTCACTTTAAGGGTGCAATTCTAACCAGTAGAATACTTAACCAAAAAAATAAAATACAAAGGAACTGCAATTGCTTTACGGTTAGAGTCTAGAGATGTAGGTAAAATTGGTCTATCTTTATTATAAACATTATGTATTCGTTGTTTGTATTTATAATTTCTTTATTATTTGAATCGGGTTGTTGTTCTAACAATTTTCTAAGTGAGGGTTGCCCCACAAGACTGAACACTTAGAGTGCGACACAAGTGACTTAGGTTTTGCGCAAAGTTAGATAATGAACCTAGACTTAGGTTTTGCGCTAGAAAAAAAACTCACGTCATCCCATCTAAGTGTTCTTAAGTGATAACCTTAGATGTTAGCTCAACATATTTACGATATATTTTATTATCACGTCAAATTATAAATATAATTTTTTAGTCTAATCCAACATCACAAAATTAATCCAAGGTGGATGTAATCCCCTTTCATAATCAATATTTTCGTGTTATATATCACTATCCAATTGGGATTTTAGACATAATATTAATATGAGAACTCTTTTTCTCCACCAAATTCAATACTCACCAATTTAAAGTAATTATATATACTATGAACTCTCCAAAAAAAAGTGATAGCCATTCACCTAATTTTTTCTCAATAAAACAATTCAATTATTTGCTACGTGGAATCCATTTTGTTCATGCATACACACGCAACAAATAAGAATATCCATGAACTTACGTATTAATCATACTACTTAAAAGAGTTCACGTGTCACTAACAATAAATTGGTCTAAGTAGTAAGAGTTTTAATTCTTTTAAATATGTGGTTAGAAATTAGATTTCTAATTAGCGTATGGAGAAAATCGCGATTCCCACGAAAGGCAAAAACTCTACTAGTGAGGGGGGTAGAGAAGATCGTGAGGTGACAGCCGGGATTGCCTACTAAATACGTAGAAAAGGGGCCCGGGCTGTTACAAAAAAATGGGGCGATCCCGGAGCTGCCACCTCACGATCTTCTCCACCCCCCTCTCTAGTAGAGTTTTTGCCCCAGGGTACATGGTTCGATTCCCACGGAAGGCAAAAACTCCACTAGAGAGGGGGTGGAGAAGATCGTGAGGTTGCTGCAACGGGATCGCCATGATGGGGCCCGGGGGCTGTTACAAATTGAAAAGAAAGAACTTACCTTATATACCCACATATTTTCCGATAAAAATTAGTTATCACGTACCATAGTTAAAAAAAAAAAAAAAGCTCACGTGTGAGTTGAAATGGAGAGGATCTCAACTCTCAATTCTTACACGCTTCAAATTAAATCAAAAAAATTTCCACTAATTAATATTTTTATATTATTTTTTAATTATAATTTTTTGAGGACAATTCTCATACAACATCACTATGTAGAGGCCTATAAATAGAACAATTAGCGTGACGTTTTACACTTAGGAGACAAAACACAAACATCTTCAAGTGTTCTTCTCTTCCTCTGTATACAACTCTGTTCCTATAGTTTTTTAGTACAATAAGAAAAAAAAATGGAAGGAGATAAGTGTTGTTCAAGTTTTTTTCAAAGATGCAAACCTTACATAGCTATGATTTCTCTACAATTTGGTTTTGCTGGTATGAACATAATCACAAAGGTTTCACTAAACCGTGGAATGAGTCACTATGTTCTTGTTGTTTATAGACATGCTTTTGCTACTGCTGCTATTGCTCCTTTTGCTATAGTTCTTGAGAGGTATTCATCATTTCATTCTTAATGGAAAAAAAAAAAAAACACTTTGAGAAAAGAAAATCATTAGCTTATTATGTTAATCATTTTCTTATCAAACCTTGTTACTTGTCATTTGGCAGGAAGATAAGGCCAAGGATTACATTTCTTATGTTCATGCAAATGTTTGTGTTGGGACTCCTCGGGTTAGTACTTTTCTCGCTTTACAAATCGGTGATTTTATGGACTCAGATTCCCTGCAGTCGAATGAATTAAGTCGGTTCATCTAAATTGTTAGAATATCAAACGGCTTATTAGAGATGTCTCGTATGAGATATTAAGTACGCTGAATGAAAAAACTTGTCACCCTAATTTTTTTTATAAGTCACGCCCCTTTGGTACCCCTGAAAATATGGACATGTGCCACCACTACAAGACTTCTTCAAATCACCTACCAAAGATGTACTAATATGATCTTGAAGCTAAAAATATTTTAGAGTGTTAATTTTATATAAAATATATAAATCCAAAAATGTTCTAAAGTTTGTTGTTTTGTTTTTTAGGCCTGTGATTGATCAGAATCTTTACTATGCTGGGTTGAAATTCACTTCTCCAACCTACTCATGTGCTATTAGCAATGTTCTCCCTGCAATGACATTTGTAATGGCAGTTATTTTCAGGTATATTTATATATATATCCAATCAATAATTATATAGTTGATTATGATTGGATGGCTAAAAGCAGTAACTGCGTGACACAATTACTGCAACATATCCGTTTCCGTCTCCTTTTATGTGTTTTATTAATTAGTTTATGTTTGTGGTATTAAATAAGTTAACTTTGTATTATTCTCTTTTTTTGATAAATTAGGATGGAGAAATTGGACATTAAAAAACTAAGATGCCAAGTAAAGGTGATTGGAACTATAATTACAGTTGCTGGGGCCATGGTGATGACATTATACAAAGGACAAGTTATTAATATTTTGGGTTCTCAATACATGCATCATCCTAGAAATTATGTACCTGAAAACACTACTGATTCTGGTGAAAAAGATTGGTTTAAGGGTTCTGTTTTGCTCATAATTGCTACATTTGCTTGGGCTTCTTTCTTCATTCTTCAGGTATGAAAATGTTTATAAAAGAAAGTGGAGGGTAAAATTGGAATTATATATTATTTGAATATTGATTAATTTTTATTTTTTTTTATTAATGTAGGCTGTGACATTAAGGCAATATTCAGCTCAACTCTCACTTACAGCCATAGTGTGTTTCTTGGGCACACTTCAATCAATTGCTGTGACCTATGTTATGGAGCATAACCCAAATGTTTGGACCATTGGTTGGGACATGAACCTATTAGCTGCAGCCTATGCTGTAAGTCTCTCCATAGCATCCAAGTTTTAAATTGCAGTCGCAGTTGCATAACAATCAAGTGTAATTGATGCTCCCGTAATATTACTACTAACGTAAATTAAATTAGTAACGAAAAAAAATGAAATACTTCACTAATTTTTACGTCACTAAATTTGATAACGGATTTAGAGGGATTTCATGTTTTCCTTCTTGAATTTCTATAACAATTTTAAATATTTTATTAGAATAATTAGGGTCATCCCTAAAATATAAGACTATGTGCGATGGCACGCCTTAAACATACTCAGGACTGTCTCTGAGTGTAAATTTGTAATGGCCGTGTTTTGGTGCTGCAGACATAAACTTTTTTTTATGTCGCGGCCAAATTCACAGAAGAGATTTTTTTTTTTAAAACCATTTTTAATTTTTGTTGATGAATGTATTGAGGGTTCTAATAGATGTAAACTTTGTTGATGAACAGGGTATAATATCATCAGGTCTTACATACTATGTTCAAGGGATAGTGATGCAAAAGAAAGGGCCGGTTTTTGTCACTGCTTTTAGTCCTTTGATGATGATCATTGTGGCAATAATGGGCACTTTCATCCTTGCAGAAAAATTATATCTTGGAGGGTAAGTCCATACTATATAATATATTTATTTTCTTTTATAATTGAAGTTGTATTTATCTCCATGATATTTTTTAAGAAATAAAGTGGTGAATAATGTAGCCACAAATATAAATGCATATTCATGATACATCTAAAACTTTAATATTGCATCACAAGTGGACCACAAATAAAATTAAAACCCTGTTCAATCCAATGAATTATGAACATATGAATTTTTATATATTGAGAAAGAAACTTCACTTTCATGCGGTTTCTTCTCTATACTTTCTATCATTTTCTTATCATAAAACCAAAAAATAAAAATGCATTAAAAATGAAACATCACAATCATAAAAAAGCACAACATATTAAAGGTGCTAAACAATATATTTGGTGTCATTATTGATATTTATTTATTTAATTTGTGATTATTGCAGTATTATTGGAGCAATTTTGATTGTAATAGGACTATACTCAGTTCTATGGGGCAAAAACAAAGAAAACAAAGAGATAGAAGAAGAGACAATAACTGAGGAAATTAAGTGTTGTAGAGAAAATGGAGTGATGGAAACAGTGATTGAAGGTGTTGAAACAAATGACATTGAGATGCAAAATGATGAAGCTAATAGTAAAGTATTAAGGGTAGCAATTATTAATGTTCCAAAAGTATAAAAATGTAGATATTATTAGGAATAACAACAAAAAAATGTGCAATGAAAAAAAGGGTCACTTAGAGTTGAGAAATTGAGAAGGGTTTTGTTTTGTGTACCTTCTTTAATTATCCTCATCATCATCACTACCTTTCTTTGGAAAACTTTGTTAAAGCATTTTTGGTGGTTGATTAGGACCATTAAGTGTGGGCCAGGTTGTCCAATGTCCATAATGTAACTTAATTAAATTTTGCATACTTTTGTTCAAAAGGAAATTATATTGTGGAGCTCTCTTATAATTTGTTTTGTTTGGATACTAAATTAGTTTGAAGGATTAGTCTCTATAATTAAATTTTGAAGATATTTAAGTTAACAAAAAATATTAGCAATTACATAATCTACTAAAATGTTTCCTTACACACCACTCCCCTATACTTAGATAAGGACAACCTATTAACATCATGGGGCAAATGCACCCACTAACAATTAAACTAAGTTCTTCCACATATAGTTAATAATCATTAATAATTAGATATCAACAATCTTTAATGTTTCAACTCCAAAAAAGATATATTTGTAGGCGTTCGAACTAATTGATGATATGTGTTCTGGACTAGACTAATGCTAGTCCACCTAGACCCTCACAAAGTCCACATGGCTTGCCCAACCACCTCCATGTCAGCATGGCACAACCTCTCCACCAAGATAGGGTAAAATTACTACTCTACCCACTATCTAAGGGTAATATCTTGGCAGTCCCTCTTAATGGGCCTTGGCTAGTCCAGCCCACTAAGAGGACCTTTGGCCCAGAGCTGGGGGCTATAAATACTCTCCCTCTTGGGAGAGCAAGGTAGAACACTATTCATTATCACAATTACTCTCTCTCTAACTTCTCTCTAGTATCTCTTTTGCTCTCTATTCCTTGTCTGACTTTGGCATCGGAGCACTTGCAGGTACAACCCCCCCCTCCGTGGATCATCTGCTCGGATTACTGCCTACCACCTGCTCAACGGACTTCCAGCTGGCCTTCTACCTGTTCTGATCAACAGTTAAGATCAGTGGCGCCGACTGTGGGGATCTGAGTTCTCCCCTTCTTTGTTTCGAGCAAGTAAACCAAAGAACAAAACCAATCAATCACTTTTTCATCATGGCCAGTTCATCTCATTTCAACAATGACGTTGAGGACGCTGCTCCTCCATCTTCTCCTCGTCTGTCTCCTGCTCTCATCACTGACCTCCAGGCCCTCCCCGAGTCTGACCCTAGAGACGGGCAGGAAACTTCCTGGACTTCCGAGGACGGCGACTTGGTCGTCTTGACTGAGAAGCAGGCAGGGAAGCGCCCCCAGTCCGAGCAGGGCAAATCAGCAGAAACCGACTTGTCCACTGCTTCAGTTACCAATGCTGAACTAGCAGCACTCATAGCTGCCCTAAAGCAAACCACCGAAGCTCTCCAAGGCCAGAATCGCCGAATGGACGAGCAGAATATGAGACTAGATCGCTTGGAAAGGAATCAGCGACTCTCAAGGAACAACTCTCCCCCGAGGAGAACTCCCACTTCTCAATCCCCTCCTCGTCAGGAAACTGTCAGGCAACGACGACCCGCCCTTGAGAGGATCGAGCAGCCTGGCAAGAAAAGAGACCATGTCTCCCCTCCCCGCGAGGGTATATCTTCTCCAAATGTGAAAAAAGGAAAAATTGTGGACCGAACACCTCCTCGTCGTCATTCTCCCCAGGGACTCAGCTTGATGACCAAACAAGGGCAGCCAATAAGCCGCAGCCATCACACTGACCAATTCTCTAGGAGCCCAACTCCTGATCGTGAGGGCTCACCTCCCCTAAACTCACATGAGAGTGACGAGGATGATCCCCGCTGCCCTTTATCTCACGACATACTTCAAGCACCCGTTCCAAAGGGATGTGAGCGACCACCTCCTCCCCCAGCTTACGATGGACTTTCTGACCCAGATGAACACATTGCATCAGTCAATGCTACCCTGAACTTCTTAAGGGTCAGTGGAGCAATTAGATGCAGAATATTTCCAACTACTCTAAGAAAGGGAGCTATGGCTTGGTACCACAGCCTAGCTCCTCGCTCCATAACCTCATGGATGGATCTGTCCGACCAATTCCGCAGGCACTTCACTGCTTCCCGCAAGCAACCAAAGACCGAAGCAGTCCTGGACGCCATCTTCCAAGCTGATAATGAATCTCTCCGCAGTTTCATAGAGAGGTTCAACAAAGAAGTCGTCCAGGTAGAAACAACTGATGATATGAAGAAATACTTGCTCCAAAGGGGCCTTAGGCCAAACTCCGACTTTGCTAAAGCCGTTGGAATCGAAAAACCGCGCACCTTTAGCGACCTCCTCCTCAAATCTCAACCCTACATCCAATATGAAGAGCAACAAGCTGCAGATGCTGCCCGTTATGGGCGAGCAGGAAACAGTCAACCTGCTCCTCGTTCAAATGCTGAACAGTCCAGCCGAGGAGGAGGAAGACGAAGAGGCGAAAGGCCTAGGGAACCCCGTGGACCTCCTAGCACGTTCAGCAACTATACTCCCCTTAGCAAAACCCAGGAAGAAATTTGGAAAGAGTGCAACTCAGCTGAGTTCACTAAGGCAGGAATTAAATTTCCAAGACAACAACCCACAAAGCCTGGCCAAGACAAGAGCAGGTACTGCAAGTACCACAAAGGTTACGGCCATCTGACTGACGACTGCATACAACTAAAAGACGCCATTGAAATTCTGATTAGAAATGGGCAAATCAAACAATACGTGAAGAGGGGCAATGCTCCCCGGGCAGAAGCTGCTGAGACCAGCAACACTGAAGAAGCTGCACCAGAAAAATCCGGGCACAAGCCAGTTGCCCTTGCAATCTCCAGACCTGAAGATTTCTTCGTCCCTGACTACTTGGACGACACCTACGTTGCTCCTACACTGAACAAATGGGACACACTTGCCCAAGCTATGGTGATCTCTGGTGGAGGTTTTGACAAACAGACTGTGGGATCCATCAAGAGAAAATTTGAAGAATTGATAGATGGCTCTTCCAACCTGAGTGCAACTTTGGATAAACCGAAAGGGCAATCAAAGCCCTTAGCCTTCTATATGGAAGAGCTGCCCGGTGGAACTGCAAACTCCCAGATACCCCTGCTCATCAGAGTGGACATGGCCAATATGGACGTCCGCAGGGTACTGGTCGACCAAGGAAGCTCCTGCGATATCATGTATTCCCAACTTTTCAAGACTCTGCAACTAGATGAAACCTACCTCACACCTTATTTTGGATCTGATCTCTCCGGATTTAATGGAGCAACAACTAAGCCATGGGGCTATGTAGACCTGCTAGTCACCGTTGGCTCTGAAGAAACTGCAAAAACTATCAAAGTGAAATTCCTGGTAGTAGACTGCCCTTCTCTCTACCAGTGCATCCTGGGCCGAACAGCTATTGCTGACTTAATGGTTGTCCCTTCAACCGCCCACCTCAAGATGAAGTATTATACTCATAAAGGCCAAGTTGCGACACTGCATGGAGACATTGAAGCTGCAAGGAGAGTCTTCAATGCATCCTCCAAAGGAAATGAGTATATCGGGCAGATCCCCGAGTCCAAGAAGTCCAAGGCAACAACTTCCCTGCCCTTGCCAGAAATCAGCTCCATTGACCTCGACAGCCGCTTTTCCAAACAGGAAAACAAAGATGAGAAGAAGCTCCGCAAGGAGAAGAAGGAAGACGACGAGGCAAGCCAAGAGCACCGTCGTCCAGTTCCAGACGGCGAGTTCGAGCTGATGCCCTTCGGAGAAGACCCGAACAGGGCAGTGAAGATTGGGACTGGGCTCCCCGAACTTGCTAGGAAGCAACTTGAAGCCTGCTTGAAGGAAAATGCTGATCTGTTCGCCTGGCACGCTTCTGAGATGCCCGGCTTGGACCCCAACATAGCATGTCACCAGCTGACTATTGATCCCACTGCACTTCCCATTGTACAACGTAGACGTAGGCAGTCTCCTGAAAAATCGGAGGCTGCAGAAAAATGTGTAAAAGACCTCCTAGAGGCAAATTTTATTTCGGAGGCCAGGTATACAACCTGGCTGTCCAACGTTGTACTCGTCAAAAAATCTAATGGAAAGTGGAGGATGTGTTGCGACTATACCGATCTTAACAGGGCTTGCCCTAAAGACTCTTATCCCTTACCTTGCATTGATAGACTTGTTGATAATTCTTCTAGCTTTAAATTATTGTCTTTTATGGATGCTTATTCAGGTTATAACCAAATTCCAATGGCAGTAGCAGATAGAGAAAAAACAGCTTTCATGACCGAGTCGGGCAACTATTACTACAACGTAATGCCCTTCGGTCTCAAAAATGCAGGAGCTACATACCAGCGAATGATGAACAAAGTCTTCCGAGGACAAATAGGAGACATGCTCGAGGTATACATGGACGACATGATCGTAAAATCCCCCGAGGAACTCGACCATGTCGTGCACCTTCGAAAGGTGTTCGAGCAGGCCAGGAAATACAACATGAGATTCAACCCAGAGAAGTGCACCTTCGGGGTCCGAGCAGGTAAATTCCTGGGATTTTACCTAACCGAGCGAGGAATTGAAGCCAACCCTGACAAGTGCAGAGCTTTTGCCGAGCTCCCCACTCCAAGCGATAAGAAGTCCATACAAACTCTTAATGGGATGCTAACATCGCTTTCCAGATTTGTATCCAAATCAGCACAACATGCACTCCCCTTTTTCAAACTGCTAAAGAAGGAAGCAGTCTTCGAATGGACAGATGAATGCGAGCAAGCTCTCCAACATATGAAAAAGGCCTTATCAGAGCCACCTGTCCTCTCACGACCAAGTGACGAGGAGGTATTATACCTATACCTTTCCGTCGCCTCAGAGGCTGTAAGCGCAGCTCTTATTCGTGAGACAAACGAAGGGCAGAAACCAGTATACTTTACGAGTAAAGCCTTGCAGGGTCCTGAACTAAGATACCAACAAATTGAAAAAATAGCCCTTGCACTAGTTTATGCTGCGAGGAGACTAAGACATTATTTCTTGGCCCATACAATTGTGGTTCGAACAGACCAACCAATCAAGTCTTTGCTTGGCCGACCAGATATGGCGGGCAGGATGCTCAAATGGTCCCTCGAACTCTCAGAATTCGACATTCGTTACGAGAGTAGAAAAGCTCTAAAAGCCCAAGTCCTAGCTGACTTCGTCGCAGAGATGACGAGCTCCTCCCCTACAGTGGACGGAGCAGATAAATGGACAATCTTTGTAGACGGAGCATCAAGCGCTACAGGAGCAGGTGCAGGCATCATTCTCGAAAATGAGAATGGCTTACTTATCGAGGTCTCCCTAGCACTATTCTTCCCAACTTCAAACAACCAAGCAGAGTATGAAGCATTCCTCGCTGGACTACGTTTGGCCGAGGACTTGCAAGCCAAGGAGATAAAAATATACACAGATTCGCAACTGGTCGCCTCACAGGTGCTAGGAGAGTATCAGACCAAGAATGATAACCTCTCTGAATACCTAGTGCTAGTAAAGGAAAAAATCACCAAGTTCAACTCTGTTGAAATATTACATGTTCCCCGCGAGCATAACAAAAGGGCAGATATCCTGTCCAAGCTGGCAAGCACAAAAAGAAAGGGCGGAAACAAATCTGTCATTCAAGAGATACTCCCTCGTCCAAGCATAGAAAAACCAAGCAGGGTTGTGGACATAAATGTCATTGGCGACAAGGACTGCTGGATGACTCCAGTATACAACTTCCTCGAGCACGGAACTCTCCCTGACGACCAGAAACAAGCAACTATAGTCAGACGAAGAGCCTGCTCCTATGTCATCTTTGATGGAAAGTTATACAGGAGAGGATTTTCCATTCCTCTCCTAAAATGTGTGGACGAGGACACAACAGATTACATCCTGCGCGAAGTCCATGAAGGCATTAACGCCCAGCACCTGGGAGGAAGGTCACTTGCCAGGAAAGCTTTACGAGCAGGGTACTATTGGCCTACTATGCAACAGGACGCCAAAGACCACGTAAAAAAATGTGACAAATGCCAAAGGCATGGGGATATGCACTTAGCTCCCCCTCGAGAACTAAAATCTTTGTCTTCCCCCTGGCCCTTCGCCTGGTGGGGCATGGACTTACTTGGTCCTTTTACCAAAGGGCTTTATCAAAATCGTTACTTAATAGTAGCAGTGGACTACTTCACAAAGTGGGTGGAAGCCGAACCCGTCTCCGACATAACGTCGCTCAGAATCCTGCGCTTCTTCAAAAGAAACGTGCTAGCTAGATTCGGAATACCACAGGTGGTAGTCACAGACAACGGAACACAGTTTACAGACAAAGATTTTCAAGCATTCCTGGTTGCCCTAGGCACCAAGCAGCACTTCACATCGGTCGAGCACCCCCAAACCAACGGGCAAGCTGAAGCAGCCAACAGAGTAATCCTAAGAGGGTTACGAAGAAGACTTGACCAAAACAAAAAGAAATGGGTCGAAGAGCTTGACAATGTACTCTGGGCCTATCGAACAACCCCACACTCCACAACTGGAGAAACCCCCTTCCGAATGGTATATGGAACGGAGGCAGTTATCCCCGTAGAGATTGGGGAACCATCTCGTCGGACTGAGCAGCCTCTTGACGAGGAGCAAAATGACGAAGCACTTCGAGAGGAGCTTGACCTCGTCGAAGAAATTCGAACAGGAGCTTCTTTAAAGGAGGCCACCCTGAAGCAGAAAATAGCTGCCCGTCATGACACCAAAGTCATCAAAAGGGAATTCGAGGTGGGCAGCCTCGTCCTAAGACGCAACGCAGACTCCCAGGATGGCAAACTTGCACCCAATTGGGAAGGACCATACCGCGTCATTGATAAAATAGAAAATGGTGCATACTATCTCGAGGACCTTCGAGGAAAGAAACTTCCTCGACCTTGGAATGCCCAGAAATTGAAACAATATTACAGCTAAGTTATTGCCACACTAAAAGGCTGCTCGCACTTCAGAACACAACGAATCGAGCACCTTAAACAACGGAGGGCACCATGGCACACGTGCTCATCTAAAACCATAGCAGGGGAACTAATTCACCATAAGGGAAATGGAACTCCTGCTAGATGAGGATAACTCTCGAAACGAGCCCATCGTCCCCGTGCCACGACCTAGCACCCAGCTCGCGATGGGAGGTTCAGGTTGCGAAGAAGGGTACACTAGCGTGCTTGTATTCGCGTAACTTAGAAACAACTCTAAGTGCTTATACAGTTCCCTAAACTGTTTAAGTCAAAACAGAAGAGACTACCCTCAATAAAACATGCTCAGTATCAAGCAGGGGAAACCTCCCCGGCAAAATAACAACGAGCGCAGCATTCATACATGCAAAAATATGATAAGTATCCAAAATAGGCATAAAAATAAACAGGCAAAACTTAGCACACCAACTTGCTCGAATGAGCATACCAGCATGCCAGACGAGCACCTCAATAACGGGGAGGTAAACTCCCCGGCACGAAATTTAAACAACACATTTCGTTAAGTTAAAATGGGGACAAGCTCCCCGGCTCAGATTTTGAGCAATAAATTAGCATAAAATTTGGTTAACTTAAAAGTAGGGACCAGACCTCCCCGGTTGAAATTTTTAACAACAAATTTCATGAAAAATTTTCTAAGTTATGAGACGGAGAGGCTCCCCGGTTGAAATTTTTAACAACAAATTTCATGAAAAATTTTCTAAGTTATGAGACGGGGAGGCTCCCCGGTTGAAATTTTTAACAACAAATTTCATGAAAAATTTTCTAAGTTAAAAAAATAAGGAAACATACATGCGAGCAGGTATAGACGAGCAGTTATATACAAGCATATATAAATAAAACGGGCACCTGCCCGGAATTGTCATAAATATCAAACGGGGACAAAAGCCCACTTGTTCCAAAATTACAAACCATGGCTCAAAGGCCCCAAAAATTCAAAGAGACAAAATAAATTACAATAGAAAGGAAATTACAAAAGAAGGCCGGGGACATCTACTCCTCGCACCTATCCTCCTGCTCGTGCCCGTCGCCTTGCTCGTCTTCTTGACCCTCCTCGAATGCCACGTCAACATCATCCTCTTCTTCATCAGAGTCGGCCAGACCAGCCGGGATAACAATCTGGCCATCCTTGACCTGCCCGTTCACATGCATCCCCCGGGTCACCAGCTCCACGTTAGGATTAAGACACTTAATTTGCTGCACGACATTCTCAAAGGCGTACTCAGTGCCCTCTACAAAATCATGGGACAGTTGAGCAATCACCTTGACCAAGTCTGCTCGGGTGGTCAACCCCTCAGCAGCCTTGTGCTCATTCTCGCCCGGAGCCATGGCAGCATTAAGCCTTTCAATCTCAACCCGAGCAGCTTCCAACTCCTCTCCCCTTTTACGGTGCTCATCCAGCTGGTCACCCCAGTGTTGTTGCTTCTCCTTGAGGTCATCCACAACAATTTTGAGCTGGTTGATCCGACCCTTGGCCCGCTCGTGCCTGGCCTGGGCAGTGTTCAGCTGCTCGACTAAGGATTCCCGCTCGTCACCAAGGACAAGGGAGCTCGAAACCATCCGCACCATAGCAGCCATGTCACGAGCATGCTGCTGCTTACGAACCTCAGGCTCTTGGTTGAGAATAGCAGCCCTTTCAGATTCAAAGACCTCCGGAGGAAACTTCTCAAAAAATTTGTCCACGGTAAAGCACCAAGGAACTGGAAACTTGCTGCATGCACCCATGCCCGCCTCCTCAACCGGGGAATCTTCTTCTCTTATCCTCTTTGCTGGAGGAGGCCGGGGAGCTGAGGAGGGGGTGCCCGCCGAGGTCCCAATAACCTGCACGGAGGGGGTCCCCGGCCTCACTTCCTGGGAAGCCCTAGCAACAATCTTCTTTTTTCCTCGGCCAGACCTGCTCGCCTTCTCATCCTGCTTGGCAATGGTTTCCATTTCGTCTGCAAATAAAAGACGAGCACGTTAGTAAAAGACGAGGAATGCACACAACAATAACATAAATTTTTCTAAGTTAAAAGGAAAGGAAACAATACCCAAGCACAGTTTAACCTCCCCGGCATTTTTGCACTTAAGGAGGGTCCTAGTATTAATAAAACGGGGAGAGGCCTTAGGCTCCCCGTGTTCATCTCTTATGGTAACTCCCTTACGAGTCGTCCAGACCCCGGGAGTAAAACCGGCCACAAAGGTCTTCAGACTTTCAAAGGCAGCCATGTCCTCGGGAGACAAATCTGCGTCCCCGGTTGTATATTCCTTAGGCTCCTTCAGGAAATGGGTGTACGACCAGCTTAACGGGAACTTAGGGACTGCCCGAACTATAACTTGCCCGCTGGCATCCTTACGGGCAACACCTTGCTCGTCCCTATCTTCCTCCAACTCCATTAAACTCTCCCGGGCAGATGAAGACTCTGGCCGGACAACATAATACCTCTCTTTGAAATCCTTAACGGAATCCACAAACATTTTGAATAATTTAACATCCTCGTGATGCTTTAATGAAACCCAATTCTGACGAGGTGCTCGCCCAACCTCCCTCGTCGGCTTACGCTGAATCTTGAAGATTCTAAAGAAAAGGGGAAGAGTGGGAAGAACGCCTTTATACGTACAGAGGTGCTCGAACCCCATAATAAAAGACCACGAGTTTGGATGCAGCTGCGACGGAGCCACCTGCAAGGCTTTAAGCACGCTGGCCGCAAAGGGGCTGAACGGCAGCCTGAGCCCCATCTCCTTAAATACAAATTCGTACATAGCGAAGTCATGCCCGCCAAAAGACGAGCACACCCGTTCACCCTCCCCGGGTATACGGGTCGACCAATTTTGAAGCCCGTCTGCTCTCTGCTGCTCGACGGTCATATATAATCTTGGATCCTGGGAAGTAAGCGCCGAGGCTATTCCCCGGGGTTCTGGAGCAACCCAATCCAGCGCAGGATCGGTTATGCAGTCGACCAATGTATACTTCTCCGCACCCTGGCTTTCCACAACCTCCTCGGATTCTGACATTTTACAACCTGAAATGCAGCAAAAACAAAGTGAATTCGATGATCAAATCCACCCTTTCACCGCAATTCAAGTGAAAGGGCGCAGGATAGGACGAGGACGCTGTCCCCGACCAAAGCCCTTTTCAAATGGCAATTAAAATCAAACCGAGGAGGGTAGCCCAGGTGAAAGACGGGGAGATAAGCTTCCCGTCTTTGAATTTCAAACAACGAATTTCATGAAAAAATTCCTAAGTTAAAAAGGGAGAACATGCTCCCCAGCGATACAAACTATCTAAAGTTTCAAACGGGGAGATAGGCTCCCCGTCACCTAAACAAACTATCTAAAAGTTTCAAACGGGGAGATAGGCTCCCCGGCTCTTAAAATAAACTATCTAAAGTTTCAAACGGGGAGATAGGCTCCCCGTCACTAGTTATCTAACCTAGAGTTTCAAAGGGGAGGAAATCTCCCCGATACCAAGTTCATATGGTGCCCGGCACATTCATCCTAATGTTCATAAATTCATACATTCTTCATGAAAAAACGCCCAAAACTGGGCAGAAATGACAAAAAATGGATCTAAAGAGGAAAATTTGAAAGAATTACCTTGAATATGAAGAAAACCTGAAGAACGATTTGACTTGTGAATTGGAACTTCAGAGAGATTTACGATTGAAGAGAGAGAGTGAAAAGTAAAAATGAAATTCACTCTCCTCTATTATATAGACCAAGCCAGGAAAGTGAAGAGGCACCTTGATCCAATGGTCCTTACACTCCCTCGTAAAAACCAAAGCAGTAAATGCACCCTTTCACATCCCCAATAAAAAAGGATGCTCGAATTTCACTCGAGCAAGTCCTCAAGCAAAAGGCTGCGCTTTGCAAAAACCTCCTCGTTGCTAACTTCTTAGGTGCAGCAACAAACAACAATTGATATCACCTCCTCGTCACGAGCAGATATACTTCTCGTGGTTATCTCTTCGCCATGGCAACGAGCAGTTATTCCATCTTGTGCAGTATCTCCTCGCAGGAGATACGAGCAACTATTCCATCTTGTGCAGTATCTCCTCGCAGGAGATACGAGCAACACATTTGAGCAAAACATTGCATGTATTTGCTACGAGCAATGTTTTGACGAACAACTTCCTCTTCCACTTTTGTTCAAGAGAGGTTGCAAGGAGATTTCCTTCTGCGTTTGGGCACACACCTAAAGTCATCACTCCTATGCCTAGGAGCAACGACTTGGGGGGCTCCTGTTCTGGACTAGACTAATGCTAGTCCACCTAGACCCTCACAAAGTCCACATGGCTTGCCCAACCACCTCCATGTCAGCATGGCACAACCTCTCCACCAAGATAGGGTAAAATTACTACTCTACCCACTATCTAAGGGTAATATCTTGGCAGTCCCTCTTAATGGGCCTTGGCTAGTCCAGCCCACTAAGAGGACCTTTGGCCCAGAGCTGGGGGCTATAAATACTCTCCCTCTTGGGAGAGCAAGGTAGAACACTATTCATTATCACAATTACTCTCTCTCTAACTTCTCTCTAGTATCTCTTTTGCTCTCTATTCCTTGTCTGACTTTGGCATCGGAGCACTTGCAGGTACAACCCCCCCCTCCGTGGATCATCTGCTCGGATTACTGCCTACCACCTGCTCAACGGACTTCCAGCTGGCCTTCTACCTGTTCTGATCAACAGTTAAGATCAATATGTTATCTTTGAAATGACTAATTCTATTACCTATATGGTCTATGAAATAACTAACTCCAAAAGAAATTAATCTATGGATATTTTTTGAATTAGGAGTAGTTAGTAATCTATAAAGTTTGTGGACATTTTGTGTCTAATCAATGTTGAAAGTATTCATTCTGAGGAATTAGACAAGAGCAATGAAAATATTATTTATATCCTGATTAGTTTTGAGTGTGTCGACCTTAATTTCAAAGACATATTCTCTCCAATCTAGATATAAGCATCCAACGTGTGATACAAATACAACATATTAAATATGTAATGTATATAGTATCCTTTATTTACTAGTAGTAAATATTCTATGGGGGAATAATTACGTCACAAATTCCATTCCAAGTGATGCAACCATGGATTTATTAACCACGTAGAGATGCAGATTTTGCACTTCCTCAAAGTGCTTCTTACAACATATTCTGATTCTTAAAATTCTTTTGCAAAATCTATTCCCTAGATCTGGGGCACCAACATTTTAGAAAATAAATAGGGTAAATGATTATTTACCTCCCCGCAAAATAAGCAAATTTTCATTTACCCCCCTATGCAGATTTTTTTTCTGTTTACCCCCCTGCAAAAAATAGATTCACTCATTTTGCCCCCTGTGTGTACAGCAGGACATGTGATTGTGCAAATTTGCTGACGTGGCTTGTACACGTGGAAAAAAACATTTATATTTATTTTTAAATTCCACGTCAGATAATATTTTTTTCAAAAAAAAACTTTTCCTACAAAATTAATAAAACGAATTTTTTTTCCAAAATTAAAAGAAAATCCTACAAATAAAATTTTTTTCCCTACAAAATTTTTAAAAATTCCTACAAATAGTTTTTTTTCGTACAAAATTATTATTTTTTTCCTAAAATAAAAAAACGAATTTTCATATTTTTCTCCCAAATAAAGTTTATTTTCAAAATAAAGATTTTAAAAATTTATTTTCAAATCTTTTTGGTTTAAAAAAAACAGAATCTTCGCCGGTTTGCTTCCACCGTCGTGATCATATTCGTCGTCGTCTTCTTCAATCACCGGAATCGTCTTCTGCTTCTTCTATTTTTCTATTTCTAGGGAAAATAATTTTGGTATAAGAGGAAAACTCGAATAAAACTTCTTTTTCTATTTTTTTTAATTCAAAGAGATTAACAAAAAAATAATGTTTTGTTTTTAAAAAATAAAGATCATGTTTTTTTAATTCAAAAAGATTTGAAAATAAATCTTTAAAATTTTTATTTTGAAAATAAACTTTATTTTGGAGTAAATATTTATTTTGGGAGCAAAATAAGAAAATTCATTTTTTTTTGTTGGAAATTTTTTAAAATTCTTTGTAGGAAAAAAAAATTTATTTTTTTTGCAGGAAATTTTTTGAAAAATTTATTTGTAGGATTTTTTTGGGAAAAAAAAAAAGAAAATCCATTTTTTTATTTTGTAGGAATTTTTTTATTAAAAAAAAAATATTATCTGACGTGGAATTTAAAAAATAAATATTAATTATTTTTTCCACGTGTACAAGCCATGTCAGCAGATTTGCACATTCACATGTCCTGCTGTACACACGGGGGGCAAAATGAGTGAATCTATTTTTTGTAGGGGGGTAAACAGAAAAAAAAATCTGCATAGGGGGGTAAACGAAAATTTGCTTATTTTGCAGGGGGGTAAATGATCATTTACCCAAATAAATATCAAATCAAATGATACTATAGTGTCCTATTCTCCCTGAAAGTACAACTTGGAAGATGTTATGAAATGGACACAAGTTCAACTCGGTGTTGATCTTTGAGCTCGGCCTAATGGCGCATAGCTCAAGGCTACACGTTTCTGACGGTCAAAGAAGCTGTCATTTTTATAACAGTCGACATCAGAATGATGGTCGTGTTGGGACTATATACATCTTTCTCATGCAAAAGAATCATATCATCTAATTTATACTTTCTAAACTTTTCACTTCACGCAAACACTAACTTAGATGTTAGAGTGTTTGCAGATATAATTTCCTTCACATTTATCGTGCGAAGAGATGTGTACCGGCCTAAGATTAGAAGATAAAAGAATCTTCCCATGATAAGAAAAGAATATCACAAATGATGAAGGGCAGAGTAAAGATTAGACGGCATTAGGGTTCACTATACATATATGTGCATCATTAGCAATTACAACTTGAGGCAACATGTTTTGATTTGAAGTTAAACAGCAATAAAAATGATTACTAAATAAACTAAAAATTTGAGAGGCATGTCAATTAGCATTAGACACCTGGTCCACTACCTACTGCAACATGATTGTATATCCACTTTAGTCCTTATATTAAATAGAAAGATGGGGTCGGTTGCTCTATTTTCCAATATTTTTGCCAAGACAATATTTTGATTAAAAATAATTAATGATGATTTATTTGTGTTTTTAATATAAACTAATAATTTTCAACGCATATAAGTACAAAATTGCAAAAATATTATTGCCCTCTTCCATCTCAAATATAAGTACAAAATAAGATATTTGGTACATCAATTTTATTTATAATTTAAAATTAATTGAATATTGATTAAATGCCTTATATTAGTTGTGTAAATAAAATTAACACAAATGCTTAATCATAATTTTCCTATGTGTAAAATTCATTTTTTTCATAATTAATAAAATAAAATTTTATTCATTAAAATAATGTAATAAATTACATTAGGATTTAAATTATTAATTTTTATGATTTACCATTTTTGTACGTACGTCATATGGCAAAAATCTCTTTCTATTTCTAATCAATCTTTTTTTTTTTTTAACAAAATTTAGATTCTAATCAATCATTTAGAAGCTACACCTGCTTAAGCTGATCTCATCAGCAATATAAGCAATTATCCATCAAATAATTAGATGCCCACAACTAGATTTGTTTGGCTAAGTTGGGGGACATGTTTGAAATCCCTGTTTCCATTAGATAGTGCATCACACTCTCCTTCAATTCAACTCATAATAAATTATTGATTCGTGAGAGCATCCATCCATTAAGAAGCACTTTATAAACAAAAAATCTCATAATATGTTTGGTTGTGAATAGTTGAAAAATTTAAGAAATAAGAATTTTAAATAATTCAAGTGAATCAATTCTCGTGATTTTTGTATTTAGTTGCTTGAAATTTTGGATAGAGGAATACTATATTGGTCTTTAAATATAGAACCTTGACAAAATTACGGTAATTAAAAAAGTTGTAAGTAGTAATAAATTTACTAATAGCAGATGTTGTTTTATAATTTTGTTTTTCGAGGGTTTATGTATTTAGTGATGAAGATGATGAAGAAGTTGATATTTTCTAGATTTGTATAAAAGTTAACGGGTTTTCTTTGGAAAAATTTAACATGAGTGATCAATGTGATAAACGAATATATCTTTAAGGAACCAAAACAGAACGTTTATTTATTAAAAATCGATGTGAAACCAAATTTTTTTTAAGGGATCAAAATGCTAATTAAGCAAATATTTTTATATATGCTATGGGCTATTTTCATAAACTATATTAAATAACTTATAAAAAAAGTTAGAGAAACTGGTAAAAACCGCCATAAACTATTTTCATAAATTCTTTCAAAGAATCTTACAAAACAAATATTTGTAGATAAACTCAAATAAATTAATTCTAAAATACTACAAATAAGATTTAATGACTAATGTAACTAATCATTGAGAAAAAACTAACATAACATTGTAATACAAACATAACATTGCTTATAAAAAAAAAAACTCAGTCCTAAATCACCTATTTGTATTTGTTTTTCTCTAATTTATTTAAATAAATAAGTGAATTTTAGACACATCTAATTTATTATTCATTTTTTATTTTATTTTTTCGTATGAGTGTGACTTTGTTTAATTCTAGGTGAGAGGTGGGGCGCAGCAAATTGAAAAAATATAACATAAAAATAAAAATAAATCTAAATAGTTTTATTTTTCTTGTCAAAGAAAAAATAGTTTCAATTTTATTTTTATTTTTGAAATAGACAGTTTTAATAATTAGTATCTCTTTAGTTTTGCTACGGATGAAAATTGAACTCTTAACCTTCTTCTCACTTCACTCTCAGGTTCATCTTTACAACTCCTTACCTTTTGTTCATATGTAATTATTATAATTATAATATATATAAAATAATTATTTTTGAAATAGTACTAATTTTAAAAACAGAAAAGAGGTGATGAATTGAATCCTACTCAAATCAGCTGGATTATTATTTTAGATGGGTTTTTCTGATTGGGCCAAACAAATGGGCTACTTCAACCCAACTGGGGGAAATCCAATCAAGAAATAGGTCGTTGTTTTAAGCACGCCCCACTCTTTACTATTATCTCTAAGGCACATTTTTACTTTTAATTTTTGAATAATGCTTGCAAAGTTGCAATGTATCCTCTAACACACATCTTCAACACACTCTATTTTATTGATTAAAATTTATACCAGTTTCATCAAATTCATGTATGATATACATAATTTGGTGGAACCGATCAAAGAGTGTTTGAAAGGGTATCTTAAAAGTAGTTTATTTTAAGCTCCTTAACCAAGTGATCATGAATTCAATTTATGACTCTTTGTATGGAGAACACTCAATTAAAAGAGAAGAATTTACCTTGTGTATCTCATATGTTTCTTGATGAAGATTAATCACTATTAAACGACAGTGAAAATAGTATACTAATATGATACAGAAAATACAAACGTAAGTAAAAAGGAAAAAAGGAAAACAAAACTAAGAACTATGTCCAGGTAAAAAAACACCTATACAACATAAGCTAATAAGGTTGAAGAGAGATTATAATGATTCATGCACCATCGCTAGAGACTCTGAATGATTAGCACCCAGTTTAACAAGCATATTCGTGCAAGAGTTTCCTTCCCGAAAAATATGATGAATTGAAATATCACAATAACGGCTTATCCTTTCTTAAACAAAAATTAAGAAAAAAAAAAAACTTAAACTAAAACACAAATGGTAGTAAATTCAAACGTTAAATAAAATAAAAATAAAAATAATTATTATTTTTACATAATATTGATGGTTTGTGGTAATATATCTCAACCGAAAGGTCCAAAAGGAGGGAAACCAATAACGGCTTATCCTTTCTTAGAAACTTGAACCTCTCACTCTTTCTATTTTTATCTTCCAATGACACTCTCTCACCAAATTCAAGACTCAGAGTTTCCATTCAAAGAAATTGGAAATGAAGGTCTCACTAAACAGATTCTCAGAAAAGGTGTTACTTGGCAAACTCCATTTTCTGGTGACCAAGTTCAAGGTTAGTACAAAAACATCAACTGTATGTACTTTCTTTGTTTCAGCTCATGATTCATAATGTTTGTCTTGTCACATAACATAAAAAGGGTCATGCTAAATTTTACAACTTTTTCACTTACTCTCATCAATCATTCAATGAATTTTAAAATACTAACTTATTTTTTTCAACTTAATTTCAGTTCATTTCAGTGGACAAGTTGAAAATGGACCATCTCTTGAATCCAGTTATGATAAAGGCTCGTCGTTTCATTTCAAATTAGGCCAAGGTAAGTGCCTCGTCGTTTATTTTATACTACTAGAAAAAGTTGAATTATGAACGGAAATTATAGACAGAAAAAATTACATTAAGTCTTTAATTTTAGTATTCGGTAGCACTTTGATAGCATTTGTGAATTTGATTGCAGGTGAAGTTATCAAAGGTTGGGATGAAGGAGTTGCTACCATGAAGAAAGGGGAGAGAGCAATCTTCAAAATACCACCTAACTTAGCATACGGTGAAGTTGGTTCTCCACCGTTGATTCCTCCTAATGCAACTCTAATTTTCGAGATTGAAATGTTGTGTTGGAGTACTATTAGGGATTTGACTGGTGATGGAGGAATCATGAAAAAGACAATAAGGGAAGGAGGAGGATGGGCTACTCCAAAAGAGCTCGATGAAGTGCTAGGTAACAAATAACAATCACAATTATAGAATTTATAGTAATGTTTTTATATCATCGATGAATGAGTCGTTTATTTCAGAGTTTAATTTTGATACAGTGTCAATATAAAAATGTACTTCTATACCGTTAACAAATCACAACCGTTGATATATGTATGTTAGAAGAATTAGTTATGATTAAAATCAAACGTTTTTAATGATTTGGCGATTATGATTGATTGACAGTGAAATATGAAGCAAGGCTTGAAAATGGAATGCTTATCAAGTCGGATAAAGGTGTCGAGTTTAATGTAAGTGATGGTAAGTACATTTCAAGCATTAAACATTTGTTTTTGGAAACAGATTTCGTGCGATTGGTAGTCATTGCAATCAATGATCTCTGCCGTTGATAAAATACTGATCAATCTCTTGGATGATTCAATTAGGCTATCTTTGTCCAGCAATGAGTATAGCAGTAAAGACGATGAGAAAAGGCGAGGTCGCAGAGCTGAGCATGAAATTTTTCTGTAAGTTTATCAGAAGAAGCCACTCTTATTTTAGATGATGTATGTATGCATGTATTGCAAGAATTTATTCATTTTGTTTCTGTTGCATTAGATTATTTATTGAAACTACTTAATAATATGACTAATATTAGGACATTAATTTTGCAGATGGCCTTATTAGTCAAAATTCAAATATTACAAATGATGAGCTTGATGGTTTACCAGAATCTAACTTAATTAGCATCAAACTTGAGTTGGTATCATGGAAAGTTGTTACTGATATCACTGGAGATAAGAAAATACTGAAAAAAGTTAATAAAGCCGGCGAGGGGCATGATCGTCCTAACGAAGGATCTCACGTGAAAGGTAAACTATACCTCAAATGGAAATAGATTTGACACAGTCTTCAACAGTCACAACCGTCAATCATTGGACTTTGATGAAAATTTGAGGGTTGAGTTTCAATTTTGTGGTTATGGTCACAATGTGATTCATTCGACCTCTGTCGAATGACTTATATTGTTTGACTGTAGTGACCGATTGCACTGAATCCGTTTCCATCAAAATAAAAATACATCATAGTCATATTAGTTTCTTAATTAATGTTTTTCATTTTCTACAGTCATATATTTATGTAAAGGAGAAGATGGTACAATTATCGAGAGGAAAGGATCAAAGGAAGAACTTTTTGAGTTCACAACTCAAGAAGGTATAATTTTGATGTTACTCCCTCCGAGACAAAATATAAGAAAAATTCATTTTTTTAGGTTCATTGCATAATTAATGTATCTGGTCTATATTATAAATCAGATACATTAATTATGCTGCAATAAACCTAAAAATGTAAATTTTGTTTATATTTTGTCACGAAGGGAGTAAAATTTTCGGTAGTTAGATATTTCTATTATTATTATCATTAATATTTGTGGTACTTTGTTCTATGCATTTTCAGAACAAGTGTATGAGGGTCTAGAAAAAGCAATAATGACAATGAAAAAAGAAGAACAAGCTTTGGTGACTATCAATGCTGAATATTTGTGTGACCATAGTAATTTGCAAGGAAACAAGGCCCACAATAATAAAATTTATTATGAAGTTGAATTAATTGATTTCACTAAGGTTATCTACTTCTATGTATTGCTAATATAAGTTCCTTCAATTCAAAACATATCAACACAATGTTTTTATTTTATCTTTACATTTTAGTCGATTTTTGCAACTTCTCATAGGAGAAGCCATTTTGGAAAATGGACACTCAAGAGAAACTAGAAGCTTGTGAACAAAAGAAGCATGATGGAAATCTTCTATTCAAGGCTCAAAATTTTACTCGCGCATCAAAGAAATATGAAAAGGTCTGCGACTGCTATTTAAAACCTTGAATACATTGTAGCGTATAATGCACATCGATAACAGAATGAACTTTTTTTTATTGATTTGGTATTGTAGGCTGTAAAATACATCGAATTTGATCACACATTTAGCGAAGACGAGAAGCTTCATGCTAACACTTTGAGATTATCGTGTAATTTGAACAATGCTGCTTGTAAACTTAAATTGGAGGAGTACACTGAAGCTGCAAGGTTATGCACAAAGGTATTATTTGAT
Organism: Trifolium pratense; assembly: GCF_020283565.1. Classification (NCBI taxonomy): domain Eukaryota; kingdom Viridiplantae; phylum Streptophyta; class Magnoliopsida; order Fabales; family Fabaceae; genus Trifolium; species Trifolium pratense. The sequence continues at coordinate 14,093,531 of NC_060064.1, read as the reverse complement.
CATAATGCTCAATGTATTAAAAACACGATACAAAATAAGCAATTGTTCGATTAGTAATACTAATTTGAACAATTAGTAATGCTTTTAATTTAAATCTAACAATTGCTTATTCTGTTTCTTGTTTTCAAATGTAGATAATGTTTTCTCTACTATAGTTGTTAGTTGTTACTCCCTTTGTCTCATATTAAGTGTCGTTTAAAGTTATGTACGCGAAAAGTTGAATTCTTAAACTGATCCTATTTTGAGACAGGTCCTAGAACAAGATCCCTTAAATGTGAAGGCTCTTTATAGAAGATGCCAAGCATACCTTAAAACATCAGACTTGGAGAAAGCTGAAGCTGATATAAAAAAAGCTTTGATTATTGATCCAAATAACAGGTACAGTTATTTGCATTTTCAACTCTATTTATGCACATTCATAGGCCAATTCTACGGTGCACAATTGAGACACGTTTTGCATCATGCACAAGTGAATTTTTACCATTGGATGAATAAATTCCACCAATAGCGAAAAATGCACTTGTACATAGTGCAAAACTATTTAACATAGGCACGGTGCACACTAGACAAAATTTGATACTGACATGGACGCATAAGGCACCAAAATTTTGAACATCAAACACGCCTTAAAAATGAATGATTATTTGTTTACTTGGCTTGTTAACAGAGAAATTAAACTTGAGTACAAAGAGCTCAAACTGAAGCAAAAGGAATACACTAAATATGAAGCTGATATCTTTAGTACAATGGTTTCAAAGATGAATTAGTTCAGAAAGTGAATTTGCGTTCCACATCTCTTTTTGAAGTAGAAATATGCATGTAGTGTGTATTTATCATTTATTTACTTTAATTTTTGGGGTATAGCCCAAATGTAAACATAAAATCAACCTCAATTAAGCAGGGGTTAGTTTTTCATATTATTTGTAACAATTACAGATACACTTAATAAAATAAAGTCAATATATGTGCCTTTGTGTTCCACATCGAGGAGATAAGAAAGCAAGTGAGTAGATGTGATATATAAAACCAGCAGCGAGTACAAAATACAACTCATACCTTTCTCGGCCTTTTGGCTAAGATCAAGTGTAGTATCTGTTCTTATCAGTTTAATATCTGATATGTGTCTCATTGAGTCACACGATATTAAATTACTTTTTTGAGGGGGAGAAGCTATCACAATAGCTTGCTATTCGGCTTCTCGTGTGTCACCAATGTGTTGCACTATTGCATTGGCTAGGCGCACCCCACCAATTCTAGTTATAACTTTTTTGCTTAATTTCTCTTCTATTCCTATTACTGTGGGCCTTACATATTTAGCCCGTTAATTTGATGTATGTCTGAATCATTTCTTGAGATTTACTTTTGAAACCCTATTAATTATTTGCGTTTTTTGAAAAATATTGTCCGCTACTTAAATAGCGGATGTTATAAACGTAGGTGTTTTTGGGGGTGTTTGCTAACTAAGTAGCGAACTATAGAGTATTTTGATAATTTTGTAGGGCGCACGAGAAATGAAGTTGAGTGGCAAAAGTTAATTTCTATTTTTAATGGCTTTCTGATAAGTGAATTGGATGTGTTTGGGGGCTGAAACTTGAAAGGAAACAAGAGCTACAGGGGTTATTTGGAAATTGCTCTTTAGGCAACTTTGATTTCTTCTCTTACAATTTGTTATTGATTTGAGCAATTGTGGTCTCTAGTTTTTCAATATACAGATATCTTTTAAAAAATAATCAATGAGTTTTAGCCATTCAACAATTATAAATCTATTATCCGCATATGTTATCTCTTGAATGATTTTCAATTCTTTGGATGGTGCATATAGAAAAATATTTATTAGAAGAGGTCAAAATATAAAATATATTTTTTTTTTTTTGTAAATCGGGTATCCTCTGCGCACAACTGCAGAGACTAATCTCTCGAGCCTTGGAGGACCCAAATGAGTTGCAAACTCTCCGTAAGAGTTTTAACACTGCTGCATGTCCAAGCCAGGGATTGAACCCAGAACCTTGATTAAGTTAGAAGAGATTTGCGCCATCTCATCTAAGTGATCTTGAGTAAATTATTTTGTTATATGCTACGAGTTGTTTTCATAAGTTATATTGAAGATCTTATGAAAATAAGCTAAATTCTTTTTATGAAAATTGTCGTAAGTAGTTTCGTTAAGTTCTCTCAAATGGTTCACAAAACTTAAGTCAGTATATAAATCCAAATAAGGGAAATTAAACGGACTCCAAGTCATCCCGGCCTCCCTTGTAAAACTTTTCATATCCAAACGTACCACTAAGTTTTGTTTGCGAGTTTGGAGGAGAGAAAAGTAGAGAAATCTTCATCTTTTAAAGTGTTTTTATAGAAAATGATAAATAAATTTTTATGATTAATATATTTTTAATTTAAAAAATATTATAACTGCATACATTGAATTTAAAAAAACTATTTAAACTCTTCAAAATTCTCTTCTAATACAATTTATAAGTTCCACAAAATTAAAAGTTTTTTTTTTTCAAAATCCTCTCCTTCTAACCTCCTCCATTTCTCCTACTTTTTCTGTTCTTTTCTTTTTGTCAAAATTCTTCCACCTCCTAAAACTCACAATCAAAGATTTAATATCCGAGTCATGTTATCTCCATTTCATTCCTTGGACACTAGCCTAAATAAATAAAAATTAGGCATACACTCGTCAAAATAAATATAATATGGTTTTTTTTTTGGCTTCACCAACAGTTTAATCTGGTTCGAAGGTTAGTTCTGGTATCAAGTAGTTTCAGCCCCCTCCTAATTACAATTGCGGGGGATCGAACCGTGATCCTCCTACCAAGTTCAGCGTCAATTACTAATGAACCAGCTAACAATCGGTAATATAATATACTTATTTAAAAAGTACACATTATTTATTTTATTTTTATTTCATTTTTTCATGATTATGATGAGTGTGTAACTAAACCTCTTATATTTATATTTGTGCCTATTTAAAAATTGGCCTTCATTCCAGTGTCAATACTTCACATCTCACCAACCCACCATACGTGTGGGACTTTCCTCCCAAGTCCTAACTCATAACATTATTAGTAAGGCAATTACAAGGATAACTAATTATCATTTTTCTCCATATGCACTTTCCTTTTTCATTAAGTCATCATCCACCACATTTTCCTTTTGCTGCACATTTTGCTCCATAGTTATGTCATCATTACTAGTAATGTGGATTTTGGTTTGATTCTTGGCAGATACAATATGCTAAGAGAGATCAACCGTCTCAAAAGCATACATCAATTATTCAACGAATTTAAAAATAAATTTTTACTTATATTTAAGAATGAAGTAGTATTATCATACAAAAAATACAAAAAATGGAATAGTATCTATAAACACAATTTTGATATATCCAGATTCTCTCCTTCCAATTACTCGTAGGATCCACTGTAGCACTCAATCCCTATAAAACGGATCTGGATTTAATGCAATCATTGACTGCATGCGGTCATTAATTCTGACCGTCTGACCGTCTGATTTTAATCAGACGGTCTGCAATAAAAGGATATTTTGATTTTGAAAAATATGTAGTTTTAATCAGAAAATTGTAGACTGTCCGATCAAAGTTAGACAACAAAGAAACCCTGACTGCATGACTGTATGTAATCGACAACCGCACGAAATCCAAATCGCTATAAAACCAAGCAACATTATAAATAAAGAACTATTCCAAAATAAAATAAAGGCAGAAACTTCATCATGGTGTCATTGTTCACACACACCAACCCTTGATTAACAATCAAAGTCTATATCTTACCAATATGAAGTAGTCCACTATGAAGTGTCTCTATGGGATGTACAATGTGGAGTGGAGGGTTCTACATCTTCACCAACCATTGATTCCTCAACAATCCAAAACCCCACAAGAGTAGTTCAAAAAATTTCCCTAAAGTCAGATATCAAAGACTGTCTGATTTTAATCGGACGATATAAATTATTAAATTTTGAAATAAAAAATAAATTTGTCTTTTTTCTAAACCGTCGATTAAAATCAAATGATTGAATGTATTAAACTGTTACATTGTTATACCACATCATTAATCACCCACCCCTTTAAACTCCAAATACAATTGCATTCGTTTTCTTCACCAAATATCTCAACCTTCCTATTACTCATCACTCATATAACTCAGTTTAAAATTAAATAATCATTACTAGCATAATTTAAAATTTAGAAATAAATTATGCAAAATAGTGTCTCGAGTCAATGGTTAAAGAAATAAAAGTAATATAAAAAAAAAACAAATATTTTAAATAAAATAAACAACTTTTAAACAAACAAACATTAGACGACATACTTTGCGTATGGAATACAGTTATAGTTTCAATTTCAACATTAAGTCAAAACGATTACAACTGCTTAGCCAACCTCATTATTATACATATGAAATTTCAATTCTACTATTGTTTTTCATCGTTGGATTAAGGGCACTTACTTTTTCCCTTTTTCTTAGTATTTACTTTTAATTAAAAATTTATAGGAGCACTAAATTTTATATTTTATTTTAAATAAGAGTAAATCTCAGTTTAGTCATTCAAACATTACACTTTCTCTAACTTAATTTTTTGGCATTTTATAAGTAATTTCTTACGTCTTGTTAAATTGGTCACCGTATTATTATTATTATTATTATTATTATTATTATATATATATATATATATATATATATATATATATATATATATATATATATATATATATATATATGTGTGTGTGTGTGTGTGTGTGTGTGTGTGTGTGAGAGTCAGAAATCTTGTAAAAAAAAAAGAATTACTGTGTCAGAAATAACATAACAAATTTAAAAATGTTAGACACAACTTATAAAATATTAGACACTATTTTTTTTTCTTTTTTAAGGAATATTAGACACTATTTATTAGTAAAAAGAGAAACAATTTATTATTTTAATATATTTTTTAGACTAATTAAGTAGGAAAAAAAGTAATACCTTAATTGAAGATTTATTCTTTAAATAACAATAAAATTCTTAAAAAATTCTGATGTGGATCATTGTCTATCATAGACCAATTTTTTTTTTTTTGACCAAATCATAGACCAGTATTTATAAATGTTAAAAAATCCAACCACGACTTCCATTGCCTTTTGAAAGTAAGGGTTAATGGTACTCAGAATTTTTATTGTAAGATAACGATCTAATTAATATAAGTTCGATTAAAACAACAAAAAATAATTTTCGTAAAGTTAGTTCAGTTAGTTGCCAATAATAACACTTAATAAAAATTTACTTCACGCTAAATCAACAGTAATCATATCGTCATTAGAATTTTTAATAATTTTTAAATATTAGATTACATTACAACATAGAACTCACATATTAAAAATATTGTTTTCATAGGATATAAAACTTAGAAAAATAAAGTGATTTAATCACTTACTATATATCACGTTACACTTATATGGTTGGTGAATGCAATAACTTAATCAATACCCACAAAAATAGAAAAAGATTAACATTTGTCACATAAATCCAATTCTCACCAACTCCCATTTTTTTTTTCTCTAACATATATTCATGATCAACCTGTCTCCAATCTTCTCTGTTCAAATCAAACACACAAACAATGGCTCTGTTTCTCACAATACCTCTTTCACTCATCACAATTTTCCTCTTCTACACACTCTTCCAAAGACTAAGATTCAAGCTTCCACCCGGTCCACGCCCCTGGCCGGTAGTCGGAAACCTTTACGACATAAAACCGGTCAGGTTCCGGTGTTTTGCTGAATGGGCCCAATCTTATGGGCCCATTATATCAGTTTGGTTTGGTTCGACTCTGAATGTGATTGTTTCAAATTCAGAGTTGGCAAAAGAGGTTTTAAAGGAGAAGGATCAACAGTTGGCTGACCGGCACAGAAGTCGGTCAGCCGCAAAGTTTAGCCGAGATGGGCAGGATTTAATCTGGGCTGATTATGGACCACATTATGTGAAGGTAAGGAAGGTTTGTACGTTGGAGCTTTTTTCGCCTAAGAGGATTGAGGCTTTGAGGCCTATTAGAGAAGATGAAGTTACTGCTATGGTTGAATCCATTTTCAATGACTCCACCAATTCTGGTATGTTTATTTTTGTTGTTAATTTCATGTTCTTTTGGAAATACTCTGTTTTCTTTCGTTTTATTTCATGAATGTTTTTGTTATTGGTATTAGTAGAAGATTAATAAGTTATTATGGATTTTCTACGTTATTTTGCTTATTGTCAACAAGATTATATTAATTGAATAAAAAGGGTTGATCTTCAATTTTCAAACGAAAACATATAAATAGAAGCAGGGTAAGAACTAAAATCAGGACAAGAATGAAAAATTTTAAAATGATTTTATAAAGAATTACTAGAGTTTTTTTTTTTTTTTTGAAGGAAATAAAGAATTACTAGAGTTGGTGACAGAATCATCAATTATTCAATAAGCAAAAAAATATATTAAAAAATACTAAGCAAGCTTAAGGTGTGTGTGCAATGTCACAAACTTACAAGCAACTTGATTTTCTTAATTTAAAAATAGAGAGATTTTTTAATGTGTTTGAAAAATTTGTGGAAAATAAATGACATATAGTTTGAACAATAAGGACTAAAATAATGAAATTAAACACTGAGATTAATTTCTCTTTAACAAATTACTATATTTGTAGAGATGTTTTTAGAATTATCTTAAAATATATATCATCACATACTTTGTGGAATTGTTTAAAGTAAAAAATGTCATTCCGGTCATATAGTCAGATATTAGTGACCGTTTGGTCAAGATTCGTTGGTCTTGATTTAACTACAGTATTTTTAGAAAGAAGATAAGATATATGCATTTTTAAGTCGTTCGATCTTGATCAAACAACTACAAACGTGATGACCACATGACTGCATAGGAAAATGACTGCATCTAATCCATTTTAAAAAATATCCCAATTCATTGTAGCTTAATGTCATAGTGAATAAATTATGTAAAAAAAAAAATGCCATAGTGAATAATTAATTAGATAAATTTTCCTCAAAATAAGCTTCTTTTTTTTTTTGCTTCATTGTCAAAATAAGGATTTTAAATAATTAACATTATATATAAAATTCCTTTAAAGTTACAATAATTTTCTTTTAATTGGAAAAACTAGTATTAAGTTCTCTTACGGGGTTTGGTATGTCAATGGAGAAATAGAAAATGATGCAATGAGTTAAGGTTTTGGGGAAAACAAGTTATGTTGGAATTTTGTGATAGGTTTTGGTTGGTAAAGTTTGTATGTCAAGAAAACATGCCTTCATTAGTTGTTGAAATAGATAGGTCTATAAATTTTGAGATGGCGTTGGTTTAACTAATTTACCAACTACTTTTCTGTCCTCATTTTCTTTAATAGTTTGAACTTCAAAATAAAATTTAAGAAAAAAAAAACAGAGAAATATATATTAAGAGCCAATTAAACACAAGATGTGCCTAAAAGAATTTCATGTAGTCAAAACATTACCGTAAGCCATTGTAATTTTATAAAAGTTACACTTACATCTTTAAAGAAATACAATGTTACGGTGATTTTAATCGACACATTGAGAATTCATGATATCAAACCTGCACTTTATTTTCAATGTCTAAAAACACACCACCCTTCACTCACTATATTTCTTAAGTCACAATGTCTGGTTTCCATTTTGTATGAACAATTTTTTTTACACAACAATAAAATGTTTCAATTAATGATAGAAATTGACTTGATTAGTTTATTGATATTCAATCAATGGATCTGATAAAATATTTTGTTTAACTAACATGTTTTAAATTTGAAATGATACAATCTTTACCATTTTTTTATCAAAAAAACTTTACCTAATAATTGATCAAGTGGTTGGATAGATATAGTTGCCTGCACTATGGATATAATGCTGGACTATTTTATTATGGTCATAACACTTTATTTAGTCATGTCACAAACCAACTATCTACCTAATTTTTGGCTCTTAAGCAGGGACGTCTACAACTTTTTGGAGACCCTGTGCAATTATTAAAAATAGGTTCTAATAAAAGAAAAAATTCAAAAAAATTGTCAACGATTTAAATTAAAAATAACATCAATGACCCTAAAAAATAATCATTTTTTTACTATAGTATAACAAGACAATCTCTATTACACATCTTTCCATTTGATAAAACTATAGTATAACAATTAGCTATAAAACGTCTAAAAAATGTATTCACAGTAAAAAATTCTTTTAGGAACATTTTGTAACAAATAAATTCATCATTTTAGAATAAAGAGTATCTCAGGTATTTGAACTCCACAATTTCTCATTTGGAAGCTTGTAATCTCTAGTTTTATACATCTCATTTACCAATACTACTACCCTATAATTTTTTTTAGAGGCCCCTATTTTTATGAGGCCTTATGCCGTCGCACATGTGGCAAAGACGCCTCTGCTCTTAAGTAACAAGGAAAAGATAGTGTACAAAAACTGTAATAATGTTTTCTTAACAGAGAAGTTATAGAAATGTTTTTTTTTTTTTACACAGACTTTGACATAAAACATGTTGTAAATCAGTAAATGTAACAATAATCAGTCAAAATCATCATGGAAAATAAAATGTTACATTTTGATAGAAATGCAATTTTGATTTTTAAAAATTGCATTTCCCTTTACTTATTCTTAGAAGTTAGAACCAGTAGCAGATTTCTTCTCTCTTCTAACTAACATGCAACAGTTTGAAAATATAAAGTTTGGATAAGGTGTTCGTGATCAAATGTATACTTATAATTTGTTTTTCTGCAGAAAATTTAGGGAAAGGTATATTGATGAGGAAGTACATAGGGGCAGTTGCATTCAACAACATCACAAGGCTGGCATTTGGGAAAAGATTTGTGAACTCAGAAGGTGTAATGGATGAGCAAGGAGTGGAATTCAAGGCTATAGTGGCAAATGGGTTAAAGCTAGGAGCATCTCTTGCCATGGCAGAGCATATTCCTTGGTTGAGGTGGATGTTCCCATTAGAAGAGGAGGCTTTTGCCAAGCACGGTGCTCGTCGGGACCGACTTACTCGAGCTATCATGGATGAGCATACTCAGGCACGTCAGAAATCTGGTGGTGCCAAGCAACATTTTGTAGATGCTCTTCTCACTTTGCAAGATAAATATGACCTTAGTGAAGACACCATCATTGGTCTACTTTGGGTATGTTTTTTTTTTTTAATAATCTTTAAACAAATCTTTTGGTTTATTTTATCTTTCTCTATGTTGAATTTGTAAGGTATAAGGATGCAGTTGCCACGGTCTGCAAATCGGTATCGCTAGATTAAGATTGAAAGACTGATATCCATATTTAGTACATATGATTTATAATACCAACTTCGAAATGAGTATAACAATCTTGATCTAATAGCGTTGATTTGTTGACTACTGCAACAACTGCATCCTTTTTTGACGGAATTGAATTATGTTCAGTCAAACTGTATGCAGTCAGGACATCTGGATTGTCCGATCAAGATTATATTTTAACTGTTTTTAAATATAAAATTCAAGGTAAAAATCTGGACCGTCTGGTCTTAATCAAACGGTCCATATATGACCGACTGTAGTGCAGTCCATTCCCTCCAACTCCACAGAATCCAGATCCATTTTTGACAGTTCGGGAATCTAGATCTCTCTATTTCACCATATAGAAGCATAGCTCATATTTTTCTTTATTTGACAGGACATGATTACAGCTGGGATGGACACAACTGCAATATCAGTTGAGTGGGCTATGGCTGAGTTGATAAAGAACCCAAGAGTGCAAAAGAAGGCACAAGAGGAGCTAGACAAGGTAATTGGTTTTGAAAGGGTGATGACTGAAACTGACTTCTCAAGCCTCCCTTATCTACAATCTGTAGCCAAAGAGGCTCTAAGGTTGCACCCCCCAACACCATTAATGCTCCCACATCGCACTAATGCCAATGTCAAAATCGGTGGCTATGATATTCCCAAAGGATCCAATGTCCATGTAAATGTATGGGCTGTCGCCCGTGATCCAGCTGTGTGGAAAAACGCAACTGAGTTTAGACCCGAGAGGTTTCTTGAGGAGGACGTAGACATGAAGGGCCATGATTTTAGACTACTGCCATTTGGAGCAGGTCGTCGGGTATGCCCGGGTGCACAACTTGGAATTAATATGGTGACATCCATGTTGGGTCATCTGTTGCACCATTTCTGTTGGGCAGCACCTGAGGGAGTGAATCCTGAGGAGATTGACATGACAGAGAACCCTGGAATGGTTACATATATGAGGACGCCCTTACAGGTTGTGGCTTCTCCTAGGCTTCCCTCAGAATTGTACAAACGTGTGCCAGCTGATATCTAATCTTTTTCTCATACTGCAATGTTGTTGTTATTCACATTGTTGAGTCAATTTTCTTTTGGAATACAATTTAAGAAACTATGTAAGACTCTTGACAAATTTGACTTTGTTGTCCCCTTCAGATTTTGGATTTGAAGTTCCTGTAGTGTAATGCATAACTTTTCTTAAAAATATGTTGAATGGTTGGAGCTCTAAGCATCTGATTTTGGTGGTAGGAGCCACTGAAAAGTGAAAACTCAATATGGCTCATCCCAGTCCTAGCCAAACACCAACAAGTGTCTTAAACCCTAAACCCGATAACTCGGACAAGTGTCTTAAAAGACAACTTTTTTATAATTCAGCTAATGATATGCTCACTATTTATATCTAAAATATGAAAGGCAAGTTGATATATTATCAATATGCATCTTAATTTGTCCTTATAAGTATTATACAACTAAACAATTATGTACAGAACACGTTCAGAGAACAGCTAGTTTTTCATATAAGTAACAATAGCAGCATCACTTTACTTACATCAACAAATATAAAGATGGCCAATTCATTCAGGAGTGATCTTGTTCCTACATGCTCAAGTAATAACTTCCTCCTAGTTTTTTACTTACTTCAACCCTTAACCGTTCTTCTTTATTTTTCATGCTTACCTTCAGAAGCAAGTTAAACTTGACATAATCTTCAATGACCTGCATTTTAAGCAGAAATATGTCAAACAAAAAAGGTAAATACAAATTAAAAAGAGTCAAAACAGGTCTGTTTACAAGGAAGAAAAGTAACAAAAGAAATGGGAAGGGGGTGTGCCGATTAATAAAATATGACTAATATAACTGCTCACCTTGATTTCGGCCCGAACAATGTCCAGAAGTTCATACCGACACAGACAGTTGACCTTCATGTTAAGAGACTTCATATAAAACTTAGCAGCATCTTTGACATTAGGATCGTGAATTGGAACTTCATGCCATCCTAACTTGTGTCCCTCTGAATTAAAATTGGTACAATTTCTCATAAACAACCATTGATAATTAAAAGCAAATAGAGACAGTATACTTTTGGAGCAACAACTATGCTGGAAAAATCAGTATAAGCAGAGACAAAACTCAAAAGCAAGTAAGAAAACCTGAATGGTTCACCTTGCATATTACACACACGCACATGAGAGAGCCTTTTATTTAAAATATCAAAGAGGGAATCGACATCACATATAGGACTAAATCTTGAATGCATAAATTGATTGTTGAAATTAACAGATATTTAATTATGAGATACCATTTAAGAAAGTCATGCGACATGTTTTAATCTTTACAATTCATGGTTTACTTTGATGGTCAACATTTACTCCTCTCGCCTGATATATCCCCATTTATGAAAAGAGTTTGGCAGCTTTGAATGTCTTGGAAGAAGGGAGGGAATTTCTCTTCCTAAGAATATTACACAGTTTCACCACCAAGTATAAGGATTGTAAGGTACAAACAGCCACATTCTGCATACTAAGTGCATGAAAGATTACAGAGAAATTATGGTACTCCATAGTTTCTTATCTACAATCAATAACAGCTACGGTGCTTTGCTCATGAACATCAAAGTAAAAGCAAAGAAAAAAGAGAAGCTGAGACAAGTAAAGCCAAAATCCGAATTTCATAGTTTTCTAATTGGCAGAGTGATAGGGACTTGGGTATTATGGAGTCTCACATCGAGTAGTATGGGATAATCAAATTCAATGGATTATTAAGTGGCTTCGTTCACTCCCTTGATACCTATCTTATAAAGGAGAGTTCCTCAGGTGCTTGGATACTTATCGATTGATATTATAGCTGATTTTCGTTGGGTTGGAAAAGGTGCTATAATATGGACTTGGGTATTAGCGTGATCAATTCCTACACAAGTGGTTTGATATGCTTGGTAGAGTATTTAAGCAGCTTAGTTCTTCTCACTTGATAGCTATAGTCTTTAAGATGATTCTAGCTATGATTAATTCAAATTGCAGTAACTAGAAAGTTCGTTTGTCACATGAATCTAGAAGTTAGCCCTCCATTACAGGCAAAAACGTTTTTGTTATTTTTTTATCTAGTAGACTATTGGGACATTGTGTGTTTACTTGGACGAGTTAAAGGAATAACGAGAGTAATATAACATGCATGAACATCTTCCAAGTCAATTGATAATGAATCCAGACCGTCCGTCGAAAAATATGCACATCCAGGCTTATAAACTATGACCAAGTTCATCTATCCATTGTCATAACTGCAATGCCATAATGGGCCACTGCTACTATCTATATTTTAGAAACCTCTAGATGGCGTCATACCAGTCAGTTCTTCAATAAATCACTAAAGAAATCATATAAAACTTCGCAACAAAGGGGTGACAAAAGAAACATTCATAATGAAAATTCATGAGTAGATATAATAATATAAGCAGTAAATCACCTTGCTTAACACCCAGATCAGAACTCCTGAAGGGAAAGATCGCATGAGCAAGTTTGAATTCTTGTAACTGCTTGAAGTTCATCCATGGCTTAACCCAAATTTTGGCTTCATATATCTTCTTCTTTCCGGCATCAACTGCTTCCAGGGTTAGATAATATATTTTACCCGCTACAACCTGTTCTTTTGCTTTTAATACCCTTGAAAATTCAAGAAGGGTATTCTGCATAAAATATTATATAAATTAATTAATAAACTTATACTTCGATTTATAAATTCATGAATTGTAAAAAGTAACATCGCAACATTGTAAGACTGACAAAGTTAAGAAAATTCCATCATAGGACAATATGTCGTAGACAAGAAATCGACAACAAAGTCCTCTCGATATGTCGGAAACTAAAAATCAACAACAAAGTGTTCTCAATATGTCGAAACAAGAAATGACAACAAAGTGGATATATATAACACACTATAACTGGATACACACAAGTAAAATGAAATCAACGATTTAACAAATAGTATTAAAAGATGCTACTCATCTTCTTCGTTTTTGGTTCGGAAGAGTCTAGCGACGAAACTCAGACACATTAAGTGCCTATGAACATGAAATTGCGGGTTTGAACCGGAACCCCAAAACATCAAATGTTCCTGCAGCTACTATCTGAGTTGTACTTATGTGTCAGCATTGCTCTTTTTTACATTATTAAACATAATTTCAAGACCAAACAAAGCAAGTTATATATTTTCAATTATTAGAAATTCTCACCAAAAATTTATGGCATTTCAATCCCTTCTAAACCAAAAAGGGAATTTAATCTATTTATTATGCCCTAATTAAAATAAACAAAACCTAGATTATCAAATCAAACCCAAATGATTATAGTAATAAATTGAAATCACGGAATAAAAACAGTTAAGAAGAAAAGACCTCTTTGTTGTTGTGTTGTTGAACAGCGAAACGAGCGAGGCTTTCGATTTTAGAAACATCATTTGGAGTTTCCTCGACTGCTCCGATTTTCATTCTAACAATTTTGTTACGATGTTGTCGCGTGCATAAACCTAACTCAAAGAGAGTAAAAAGTGCGAGCAAAATGGAAACAGAGATCACATGGAACTTCTTCATCATCTTCATTCACTATTCTCTCACTCTGCAACAATGAATTGCGTGTTATTTTATTTTTTTTGTATTTCAATGTTTGATTTGTTCTGTTTTGCTTTTATACGGTTTCTTGACGCCTAAACCACCAATGATTTGCGTGTTATTTTGTTTTTTATGTGTTTTTTAGCTTCGGTCCCCTCCCATTGTAATTGCGGGTGATCGAAATGTAATCATTCCTATTAAATTCAACTCAATCAATTGTCACGATCGGTGTTTTTCCCCAAATCTCACTATATATGTATGCATAGACTCACCATCAAGGTACACATACACAGAGGCGACTCGCATGCATGTGCAAGGTGTGCGACGACATAGGGCCTCAAAATTTTGAGGGTCTCAACTCAAAATTTTGAGGTCCTATAATATTACTTATATATTAGTTATACCTATAAAATATCAGATGTATATTAATAGATTAATTTTTAGGCCCTAAAATAATAGTTATATATTGTTAATGTTCATAAATATCATGAGTATCAATATATTAGTTATCTATACTCGTATGCAATTTAAATCGATAATTTTTTTATTTTTTTTATTAAGGGGTCACTTTTATATTTTGCACAGAGTCTCCTAAAACTCGGAGACACCCCTGCACATACATTTTACCTCAATTTAACAATTTCTCTCACCTTCAAGCAAATATTAACTTTGAGTGTTGCCCTGCTAACATTGTTGCAATTACTTTTTCCCCCTTTGGTACTTGAAAAATCACATCATATTCCATCAATCACAAATCTGACAATTCATTCGAACTTGAAGAACATTTTCATCTGAACACTCGGTTCATTAACTAAACTATATTTTAAAATTTATTATATATAAACTTTATAATTGTATTAGGCTAAAAATATATTTAATTCTTATGTCTTTGTTATCCTCTAAAAAAACATATAAAAAAACTATTTGTTATCATAAAATTACCACACACTTGATCTTATCCCAAAATTAAATAACCAAAAAGAATATGCCTATGTTAAGTGACATAAAACTCTTACTACTTGACCAAATTCATTGTACCTAACTTATACTCTCTTCGGTCTTATATATAAAAAAAAATTATTTTTTACATTCATTATAAAGTTGATGTATCTAGACAACATTATAATCTAGATACATCAACTTTACAATGAATATAGAAAATAAACTTTATCAGAGTTCACTAAAAAGAAATATCTTATAAAGATTTAATTAATTAGGGATGACACGTGGCACCCTATACTTCCATCAATATGTTTATAAATTGACCCAATTCCTTCACAATATTCATCACAAAACACAAAACATTTCACCAATTTAATCCCTCTCCACCATGTCACACATTGCAAAGGGGAAGTCTCCAATGATTGAAGAATCTCAATCCAATGTGGAGAATCAAAACAAGAGGAAATCAATTGTGGTGGAAGTGGAAGAGAGTGTTGATGCAATTCCAAAGAAACGTTACAAATGTGTTCATTGTGAAAAATCATTTGATACTCCACAAGCCATAGGAGGGCACTATCGTATTCACAAAAATGAACGAAATGTCAAGCCTAGGGCTACCCCTAGTTCAAGGGGAAAAGAGAGATTTAGCACTGAAAAATGTAAGATTGCAATGGCAAATATTGATGCATGGTTTAAGGCTAATAGGACAAATTACCCACAAGTGAAAGAGGCTGATCAAAAGGGTGCAAAACCTGATTTTGCAAATAGTGTTGCTGATGATGGCAAGGAGACTTGATTTTAAGCTTCAATTGAAGAATCAAATGATCTCGAGTACAAGTTGGTTGGTTGGTTGGTTGGTTGGTTGGTTGGTTAAGTAGTGTCTGTTTGCATTGTGCGGCCGAATATTTATGTTTAATTTATATAAATTATAAAATGATATTCCTCCGTCCTAAAATATAAAGGAAAATTTGTGAAAGAAAATTGATGTATTTGGTTGAAAATTTAGACTACATATATTAACTTTGTTTAACGAATTTTTCCTTATATTTTGGGACAGAAAGAGTATATGCTAATAGTTTATGGTTTAAGATAAGGTCAATTGTTCTTTTATGCGAATATATATTCGTAATAAAAGTTTATATAATTAATATAATTAATATTGCTTTCGTAAAAATAAAATTAATATAGTATTGCTTTTTATTTTAAATAGAATCTCTTTGGGTTTAATTTTGTTGGTTTTATCTTAAATTTGTTTGCTTTATGAATCACTGAGTATAAATTGCAAGGTAATCAATCAATATCGAATCGGTTATTGGATCGAGATTCAACTAGATCGGATAATTTATAATTTTATATATATATATATATATATATTAAGAAGGAATACACAAGAAAAATAATATAATAACGTACTACCCAAATCCATCGCCATTAGACCAAACCTAGTGGTTTACAATGACTTTCATTATTCACATAAATGTATTCTGAATTTTTTTTATAATAATAATATTATACATTAACTTTTGAGTAAAAAATTGTGATATTGTATAATAATTATATTTGTTCTTTTTCTGGAATATAGACCAAAGGATCAATATTCATATATAGTATAGACATTTAATGGTATTAATAACTATGTATTCTTATACTCTCGTTGTCTCTAGTTATTATAAACTCTTTAAAAATACTTGTATCCCTAAATATAAAATCTACAAATTTTTTGATAAATATATTACTCTTTTCACACACACATATTCCTTATGGGCCCGTTTGGTGCGCAGGATAGCATAGTGACAGGATAGGATATAAAACAGGATAAGGATAGGATAGGATAACAGCAGGATAACAGTTATACTCAGTTATCATATCCTATGTTTGGTGCACACAAGATAACAAACATGATAACTATTATATTTTGTTTTTAATACATACTTGCTCATAATAATATGATAAGATATATAACATATTTAATTGACAAAATTACTCTTGTAAAACAATTGTTATTTTTTTAAAATTATTTTGTAATACTTTGAATTTTATAAATAAAAAATATAAATAAGTAATCAAATAACTTTATATAATTTAAAATAAAAATCATGAGAAAATAATCAAGTTTAATTTTTTATATGAATCATGATCAAATAAATAACTCAATAATATATACATGTTAGATAAGCCAAATAAATATATGATATATCTCATACGTAAATAATAAAACTATTATTGCAAAAGAATTATATTTAATTTTTTATAAAATTTAAATTAATATCCCTATTTGTCAATTTTTTAATAATCATTTTACTTTAAAATATTGTAATTTTAGTAAAATTTTGATTTTTTTAGAATATATAAATTACAAAATTACCCCTGTGAGAAAATCACATATATATTTAAAAATTAATTATTTAATTATTTATATTTTATTAATTTTATTTTATGTATTTTAAATATATTTTATAAAATAAATCAGTAATTTTTTTTTCTTCTTATTCTATTCTGCTGGTAACCCAGCTTAAATTCAGGATAAGAATTATAACTAGAAAGACAGGATAGGATAAGCTTCAGGATTAACTTATCATATCCTGCTGTATCACCAAACACTGGATTGCGGCAGGATATGATACAGTTATCCTATCCTGTCTCTTATCCTGTGCACCAAACGGACCCTATTATTATTAATACTATCAATAAGATTTGAAATATAAAAAGTCAGTCCATGCTAAATGCAATTAACCAATCATTAGTTGGTTCAGTGATGATTGGCGCTGAACTTGATAGGGATGACCGCGGTTCGATCTCCCGCAACTGCGATCGGGAGGGGCTGTAACCACTTGATGTCAGAACTGACCCCGAACCAGATTCAACTGGTGGTGAAACCAAAAAAAATGCAATTATAAGACTTATGCAACAACACAAGAGAGAGATGGGAGGGGAGGGGAGGACATAAAAGTGAAGTTCTGGCTTAAGCTATTGGAGAGATGTGTCTAGAGCTCCCGCAAAACAGAGAAGGGAGATCTATTGGACATATATGTTTTACCTCCTTTCTTAAAATTAAAAATTATTATTTATTATCGAAAGCTCCTTTGTAATTGCGGTGTATGAAGGTTCTTAATTGGTTCTTTAACTAGTATTTTGAACTGGCAGAACGGATAGCTCCACATGGTAGAAATGAACGGCTTATATATGGTGGTCTTAGCTTGCAAAAAACGTTAACACTCCAACGCTCAAGTCAGTATTTGAAATGTGAAGCAAATTGGGTGATGATTGCATATACCTTAGGGTTAGATCCCTGTACGAAGACGAACTTATTACAATATCAATTTATTAGTCGATGATAAACTAATGCACTTATCAGGGGTCAGTCAGGGGTTTGAATTAATTGTGTTTTCCGTTTTGAAAATTCAATTCTTAAATAATATTAACTACAATATTTTTTTATCAAAGCATTTAACTTTTGCTTTTTTTTGTTACAATTGAGTTGAAGTTAAATCATAAAAAATACAAGTAAAATAAAATAGAATAGACATAGAGGAAAAGACAAAACACAATAACTTTTACAATGATTCACTACCAATTGGTCAACTTCTCCGATCCACTCTTTTCAAAATGATTTCGCCTCCATCCAAAGAAGAACTGCATTCCATTATAATTATGGAAAATGCTAACTAGTGTCCGGGGCACTAGTTAAGGATACTAATTATAGTAAAATTACATTGAAACTTGTGTAGTCAATGTTTGTAAAGTATAATAAGTGTCATTTTCAATGCAAAAATTGTTTTTTTTGTATCCTTAACTAGTGTCTCAGGGGCACTAGTTAGCATGACCTTATAATTATATCACCGGATTACGGTATTTAAGATAACCACCTCAATATTTTTTACTCTCAACTTAGAAAGACTTACCTCAAACAGAAAAATAAAAAGAACAGAAAATTATAATATGCTAATTATAATACACCGATTACAATTTACTATATAAACTATGGATTTTTTTTTTTTTTTGGTACGTAGGAAAACTATGGATATATTTTAAAGCTCTTTTTCAAAAAAAATATTTTGTGGAATCCTTTGTTCCTCATGTCCAACAAGTGTTGCATCTAAGTCACATCCATGTTTTCAAATAAAATATTTTGTGTGATAGTGCTATAATGGTTATTTTATAAATGCAATAGAGTTATATTTATTTATAGGCTTTAAGTTATCTTATGTTTTAAAAGTTTTAAGTTGGTCTTTTATGAATTAATTCATTCAAATTTTAGAAATATAAGAGACTAACTTAAAACGTTTAAAATATAAGAGACCAACATAAAAGTTTTAAAACATATGAGACAAACTTAAAATTTAAAATAAATGTAAAGAATAAATGTACAATTAATTCCTATACCAAAAAAAAAAAATGTACAATTAATTCTTATTTTTACATGTTTTTATCAAAATATGTTAAATCCATTTTACTACTATATATAGCACAACTATTTCAATGCTTTTTTTTTCTACACTTCATTTAATTTCATAAACTTGATCCTATATAAACCTAAAATTATTTTTCTTTTGTATTGCTCGAAAGTTATATGAAATATATTTTTACACAGAGAAAACACTCATATATATATAAACCTGAAATTATAATGGTATTTTATTTTTATTTTATGGCTGAAGTAATTTTTTTATTATACGCAACAGTTTGAAATATAAAATGAGACTCCTCTTATAATAATAATAATAATAATAATAATAATAATAATAATAGTAGACAGCCTAGCCCGCTAATAATAATAATAATAATAATAATAATAATAATAATAATAATAATAATAATAATAATTTTATGTTGCATTCATTTGATCAGTTTGCACATTCATTTGCTATATCTTTTCTATATTCAATTTATTTTATATTAAATATTTTATGTTTTTTTATACCAAAAAAAATATTATGTTTTTAATATTTCTATATGCAATGTTTTGGAAACCGTTGGCTGAGTAGACCGATGGAATTAATAAAGGAAAAAAAATTAATCAACTTTGACAATATTTCTTCAAAATATAATAATCTTCATACAATTATTTAATATAAAACATAATATAGTTAAAATAACTTGGACAAAAATATATATATAGCTAAAATATTCACAAGCCACATTATTACTCATCTTTTATTTTTGGTCAAATTATTTCTCATCTTTGACTTTAACAAATAGTGAATATTTTCTTTAAAAGCTTTCTTCCAATTTGACCCTAAGAAAATAAGGTTTTTTTTTCCTTGACCAAAAAAAAAAGTATTTCTTGAATGTTTTTCCTTACATAGATACATTATAATTTGTTCATCTAACAATAAATACTTCAATCTAGCCCTCGTGAAATTACACAAGTTTGTTTATTACTTGAAAGTTTCAATTTTGTGGTTTCAAAAATGTTTGAAAAAAATTTCACTGAAAATATGAGGACAAAAACCTCAAACGCAAAATGGAGGAAGAGCCAGAGCCAAAACTTGAGAAGGAATCAAAGGCAATGCCACCAACCTTTGAATCTAATGATGAGGATGTACTTCCTACGAGGCTTGACATTCACACCAAGTCCACTTCCAAACCTTTGGAGATTGGTGAACATTCAAGTTCATCTCATAAAGCTATTGGTGAATCTTCATCTCATAACACTACAGGTGAAACTTTATCTAAGAATGCTGCTGGTAAACTTTTAGCTCAGAACGCTGCTGATGAACCTTTACCTGAGCAGAAAGTGAGGGAATTCTGTTGTCATTACTGTGACAAGAAATTCTCCACTTCTCAAGCACTTGGGGGGCACCAAAATGCTCATAAGCGTGTGCGTGAATTCAAAAAAATGGAAGAACAAAAGAGAGAGGAAGATATGAATTCAACTCTAAGGTTTAGTTCTAGTAATCAATCTTACCTTTATCAATTTTCAAGCCCTATTCACTATCAAGGGTATTCTTATTTACATAATGCTAACTTGACTCATCCAACTGGCGCCTATACGACAATGCCTTCTTGTCCTATTGGGTCTTCTACTCACTATGGAGGATTGTATATGTCAAATGCACTCCCAACATATCCCCGATTTGTGATGCAAATGCCAATTTCATCCCCCACAACACCACAATTTAGGATAACTAGGTTTTGGGGTGGAAATCAAAATGTTGAGAGTGAAGAAAGAAATTTCAATCCTCAACATGGTTCTCAAACTCTTCAATTGTTGTCTCGGGATCTTAATGGAGAAGACACAATTCAAGCAAATCCCGATGTGTCCTCATCGTCAACTCAATCAACCTCGGAGGAAGTTAACTTGAATCTCACCCTTTAAAATTATTGTCTAGATAATAAAAATATATTAGAAACATTTTGTGACATCATGTTTTTTCATGGTCACTCTATAGTTTAATTTCCTTTTTATTGTTTTGTTGCTTTGGCTTTTCATTTATTATTTTCTGCATATTTTTATGTACTTACATGATATGATATGTTGATATAGTTGGTAACTTTATCATCATTTATGTACTTTGTTTCATATCAAGAATCAAATCTATATGTCTCTTTTATTAATATTAAGTACTTATTTTTAATCAAATATGTTATTGTTACCTTAATAATTTTCGTCATGATGAATCTTCACTTCCAAACATGGGCAAGAGAATTTTTTAAATTAAGGGATGTATTGGATTAGGATTTCAATGAATTTTAAAAGATTTTTTATGATAAAAAAATCTTATAGTATTCAATCAAGACTTTTACAAAAGTCAGATAAATCTTGTGGTATTCAATTAAGACAATCAAGATTTATTTTTTCGTGGCAATAAAATCTGTTGGTATTCAATTGAGATTTCTCAGCATTTCTTGGTATCAAAATAATACATATTTTGACGGACCTATAATGGATTTTACAAGACTTTTTAGTTTAAAATACACATACAAAACTTTTTCAACAATCTCACTCAAACCCTCGAGACTTTTCATTATCTCCCAAAGACATTTTTTTTTTTTTCCTCAGTCACCTACTCATAATTGAGTTTCATGTGTTCGTTTCTTTCTCTGATATTTATCGTTCATGGTTCTTTCTCTATCACATACCCCCATTAATTTCATGTTGTTTCCATTTGAATTCCAGGTTCTTCATCCGTCACATACATACCCCATCAATTTCAATTGGACAATTTGTTAGACGTTAGTGTTCTTATATATCATTTGCTATTGTTTGTATTCAGTTTAATTGATCGAACATTATATATATGCCACTTTTCAACAATCTCTAATGTCACATTTTTTTTTCTTCTTTTTATTCATTGGTTATACTCTTTTTGTTGCTTCATAATTCTTGGGTTATATTGATTTGTTATTTTCTTTTTATTTGTTTTATTAGAATTGTTTCTTCGGTGGTGAATGCACATGTAGAAGATAGTGTAGTGTATTGATTCCTTAGTTTTTTTAAGGAAATAATTATTCATTCATTTTTAGAAAAAATTTGTATCGAATTTATTGAGTCATTAAAATATTAAAAATCCATAAAGTATTTGAAATCTCAAAAGTTTATGTTATAAAATCTCATAGATTCTTATATTAAAATCTTGATCGTAAAAAGTCTTTTAAAATCTCACCAAATCAATATGATGTCACAAAGTCTTTTAAAATATACAAGATTTTTTTTGCCAAAATTGTCTTTTGAAATCTCAATCCAATACACCCCCTAAGATTTGGGAATTGGATCATCTCCATCACCAATTGCCTCCATCTCTCTCCTTCTCCACATATTGGCCATTGGATCAATCCAATAGATGAGAGATTATTAAAAGATAAAAGGACATATGATTCCAATAAAATGCCCTTTTTCACCATGATTTTCATTTGGGCGGGATTCATTACACTTTTCCTCTTCTTCTTCTACCATAAACTATCATATCTCTCTTACCATCAAACTTTCATAATCCTCTTCCACCGGTTGATTGTCTTTGCTCTCCCTTCATTGTAGAATTTCTAACTGTAAGTTTCAAATATTTTGATTGAAAAAATAGCTTCAAATAGATTTAGTCCACCGCAGCGCCGCTGCTTCGCCCACCGCAGCGTTGCGTCATCTCTGACCACAGCGCCGCTGCTTCACCCACCGCAGCGTCATCTCCGACCACAGCACCGCTGCTTCACCCACCGTTGCGCCACCGCCCAAGTTGGTGGTGTTGTCTGAATCGTTCGCACGCAGAGGATGTTCTATTTCAAGTTTATGATTACATGTAATATTTGTAGTTGTCAAAATAGATTTTGACCACAAGATTGATCTAACGGGTCAGGATTGGAGAAGGAGAGAGAAGGAGACGGTGGGTGATGGAGAGAATCCGGATCCTAAGATTTGTGGTAATGACTTATAATCAGAGTGTCTCTACTGTATAATGAAGTTTTCTCTCCCGACCCTCCGCATTTCTTTTCTACCCCTGAATTTTCGTTTTTGCCCTTGAGGGTACTGCGATTTATACGAACCGAATTTTTTTGTCATGCTAAAAAATTTCGGTTAATATAAACCGAAATATTGTGTTCCAAATTTTTTTCCAGATTTCCTGCATAAATTCTGCATGAGCCCTCAACTTCCACAATTTATTTAAAATACTAAACGATGTCTGATTTGAGTAAACGACCACTCGTTGGAAAGCTTAGGGAGTCAAGAATACAAATATAATTTTTTTTTAGGGTTAACTATCCAATTGGTTCAGTTTGACCAAATAATGGGTACTGGTACAGAAATAGAGCAGAAACTTTTCTCAAACTTGTAGGTAGATTTTCTCATACTATACTTAATGAAATTTAACAATTCCGGTGTCAATCCTGTAGTAAATTTTGTCTTCTTTACACTAGATTAAAAATCATTTGCATACGACTTATATTCATAGAGTTATGCTAAATTTACCACAGGTATCTCTACAACATTTTGCAGAAACTTTTCTCAAACTTGTAGGTAGATTTTCTCATACTATAATTAATGAAATTTAACAATTCCGGTGTCAACCTTGTAGTAAAGTTTGTCTTCTTTATACTAGATTAAAAATTATTAGCATACGACTTATATTCAGAGAGATATACTAAATTTACCACAGGTATCTCTACACCAATTTTCACATAAATTTTACTTCTTTTCTTAACATTTATGTTATTTCGGTTTATATAAACCGAATTTTTTTTCCATGTTTAAAAATTTTGGTTCGTAGAAACCGAAATAAGTTAGTCAAATTTTTTCAAACCGCAAGAGGCAAAATGAAATTTTTTAGGGGTATAAAAAAAAGACGGGGTTGGGAGAGAAAACTTCTGTGTGTGTGTTTGGTTATGCGTTGAAAATAATTGAGTTTGACAGAATTGAGTTTGATAGAATTGAGTTTGATTAGAAGTGAGTTAAACATAATTGATTTATGTTTAGATATATGTAGTAAAAGTGATTTTCACCGATTTATGTTGTTTGGATAATTTAGATTAAAATTGCTTTTGGGGTGTCTAATTACCAAAATGGGTTTTCAATTTAATAGTAAAAAAATCAAATTTAAAATATTATGAACAAATAATCCCAAAAACAAAATAATATTATGAACAAAAAATCACTCAAGCCCAACCCAATAATAAAAAAAACAAAACAAAAATTACTAATTGGACTCCAGAATCTTCTATGGAACGTTGTTGTCTTCCATTTCTCCCTGACCTTTCACCATTTCTCCATAACCTTCTATCACTTCTACCCTTAGTGCCATTAATATTTCTTTCCCCATCCTTCTACCATTTCTGCTTCTTCAATATCTCAATATTCTTCTCTCATTCTACAATTTGTGCATCACTCAATATTTGTGTAATTACAAAGAAAAAAGACAGATCTGTATGGTTTGTGTGTGATGTGAAGAACAGGAAGAAAGTTGTGAAGAAGAGGAAGAAAGTTATGGGTAAATAGGTAACTTCACATGCCACCGACAATTAATTGTCTGGAATTGATTTTCCTTTAACGTGGAAGCTCCAATTTCTAGCTTTAGAAAAACTCACGTTTGGGGCTAAACTCACGTTCCACAGATTTGAGTTTGCAAGTTATCCAAACATCCAAAAAACTGATCAAATCACGTTTGGAAATTGGAACTCGCGTTTGGACTTCTAAACAACAAACCAAACAGATACTGTATAATTTGTTTTGTCAAATATGAATCCAGTGACCCGATGCAACATGCGGATGAACACGTAGCCCAGTCCAACACATCAAGTATGTAAGATTGTATAAAACACATCGAATTTATAAAACTTTAACTCAATGGTTTAAAAAACTCAAAGCATTAACTAATCGGAAATATTCATCAATTTAAATATTTATATTTTTTAGATTACTATGTTATAGATACAAAATAGCAACGCTGGTGGATTATTATTTCTAAGTTTATATTTTACTACAACTGGCTTTTGTTCTTGCCTCCCACTCCCACCCCATGTTTTTGTACTTGTTCATTTTTTACTTTTTAATATATATTTAAGATATGCTACATGTAATTGTAAATAGTGTATACAACTCTTAAAATAAAACATAAAATTGTAAGATCATGTCTAGAGTTATGAAAATGGAAAATTCTATGGTGCATTCTTGATTTGGACTTTATTGGTGCAGTCCTAAATCTAACCAATGAGAAAGCAATATTGACTCAATCAATGACACTTTGAATTATATGGTACATACCACTTATGTGGTACTTATCATGTATTCTCATA
This sequence comes from Trifolium pratense, assembly GCF_020283565.1. Lineage (NCBI taxonomy): Eukaryota > Viridiplantae > Streptophyta > Magnoliopsida > Fabales > Fabaceae > Trifolium > Trifolium pratense. The sequence goes on along the minus strand of NC_060064.1, from coordinate 14,067,954 downwards.
TCTATTAATATTGCAATTTAGTCCCTATCATATTAAAAGTTACAAAATTACCTCAATCTTTAAATTGTTTTTAATTTTAATTGTTATTGTAAAAACTAAAAACAATTAAAACAAAACATTTTTTTTACTCAAAAAAAAAGTTTTTTTTTTTAAGAGGCATACAAGTTTTGCAGTATTAGTAAAATCTATTTTGCCTTCAGATCGTCTCTTTTGCGAGCACCTGTGTCTCTTTTTGTGATGATGTTTTGAAAACGACGTCTTCCGACGATGAAGCACAAGAATTTTGGAGATGAAAACAAATTCCGACTAAACATGAAGTTTTTGATGAAGTCAAACGTAAAATCAAAAGCTGCTTTCAAATAAAACATTCAACATATAAATAGTCCAACGACACTAATTAATAGATTTTAGATTTTTGACATATGTTTTTAGATCTGAGTTTTAAGGTATTCATGATTGAAAATGAGTTTAAAAATCACATAGGAGTTGATTTTGAATGGTGTATATGACTTTAAGAATTGATTTTAGTGTTATAATGTCCAAAATGGGTCGATATCATTTAGGGTCATTAGGTCTATTTCAACTCGGCTGGAGGTTGAAGACAACCAATTTTTATTAAAAAAATAATTTAATCATGAAAGGTATATACAATAAATAACTTTAGTGTATCATATGGGAATTTAAGCAGTTAAGAGCAGGTTAGCGGTTCGTATTTTCGTTTTGCCATTTTTGTTAAAGTTTTATTATATTTTTTGCTAATTCGAATCGTCCCAAATTTTTATATCCTAAGTTAATGCACCAATTAACTAGGAATTCATTTATTCTACAATAAATTTCCTCTTCTCTGTGCCATTTCCTTTTTTCTTTCTAATTAATTTATTTTGTACGATTTTGCAAGTTTTTATGGAGAAAGTCATATTGGCCACATGTGTCTCAGGGCAATGACTAAAAAAATAAAAATGAAAATAATACTACTAGCAAACATTTTAAGTAGGAAAGATTTTTTAAATTTTTTTTAAGACATTGAACGTACGACTTTAAAGATTATATTATCATTTTTGTTTCATAATCATTGTTTTGAGAATACTGTTTAACATTTTTCAATTTTAAAACATATATTTTATCCGTCGCAAAATATAAGGAAAAATGGTCAAACAAAATTGATTTTTTTAGTTCAAATTTTTAACAAAATATTTTTTGACTAATTTTCTCTTATATTTTGAGATGAAATGAGTATAAAGTTTGACTTGAACTTTAAATTTCTACAGAATAAAACATCTTAATTCTTAAGTTAACTTATATAATAAAAATAAAAATTATATATCGCTCACAATTGTAAAAAAATAAAAGATAAAAAAAAAACAGTTATATTAAATTTATTTTTTCAAAGTAACCAAGAACTATATTTTGTTGAGTCATAAAAAAAATTATATTTTGTCCTTATCAGTTTTAATAATATTCGAAATTTTATATCCTTCATTATAATTTTACAAAAAAAAAAATTATCAAAAGAATAAGATAAGTACAAAGAGATTATATATCAATCTAAGCATAAAAATATGAACAAAACAAAAACAATACAAAATTATAGAAAGTTTAGTCAATAAAAAAATTTATAGAAGAATATAGAAAAAATAAAATGAATATGCATAAAAATAAGAATAGAGAAATAAAAACAAAAACAATATTTTTGCAAAAAAAGAACACAATATTTTTCATTAAAAAAAAACAATATTACTACCAAATTTAAAAAATAAAATATAATTTGACTTAAGATTATACTCTGATTCAATAAAACACTATTAACTCTAGTCTTTAACTCAGGTTATACTCGTGTTGAAGTTAATAACTTAAAAATTATAAATAAAGTAAAATTTATAATTTGACATAAGATTATACTCCGGTTTAAATTCAACACTATTAACACCAGTCGCTGACTGGGGATTATATATCAATTCAACTGAAGCAATATTAACCATAGTCTTTGAGTGAGAGTTATACTCCGATTGAAGTTAATAACTTGAAATTTATATAAATAAAATAAAGTTTAAAAATAAACTATAATTCGATTGATGATCATAATCTGGTTCAACTGAAACATTATTAACTCTAGTATTTGACCGGAGGTTATACTCCCATTGAAGTTAATGACTTAAAAATTATAAAAATAAATTAAAATTTAAAAATAAAATATAATTTGACTTAAGATTATATTCCAATTCAACTTAAGCACTATTAAACTTATTATAATTTATATAAAAAATGTAAAACTTAAAAATAAAATATAATTTAACTTAAGTATACTCCGGTTCAACTAATGTAATATTAACCATGATTTTTGTCTGAGGATTATACTTCGATTCAACTAAAGTTTTGTTAACCGTAATTTTTTTATTGAGAATTACTCTTTGATTCAACTGAAGCACCGTTAACCTTAATTTTTTTATTGAGAATTACTCTCTGATTCAATTGCAGCACTAGTAACCCTAGTCTTTGACTGATGGTTATACTTCGGTTGGAGTTAATGACTTACAAATTATATAAATAAAGTAAAATTTTAAAATAAAGTATAATTTGACTTTATATTATACTCTGGCTCAACTGAAGCACAATTAACCTTGATTTTTTTATCGAGGGTTATACTCCATTTGAAGTTAATGACTTAAAAATAATATGACTAAAGTAAAATAAAGTAGAATTTGATTTAAGATTATATACTTGTGTTCAACTGAAGTAATATTTAAAAATAAAATATATTTTGACCGAGCGTTTTACTCCGGTTGTAGTTAATGACCTAAAAATTATAAAAATAACTTAAAATTTTAAAATAAAGTATAATTAGACTTAAAATTATACTCCGGTTCAACTTAAGAACTACTAACTCTAGTAATTGACTGAAGATTATACTCTGATTCAACTGAAGCACTAATAACCTTTATTGGGTTATACTCCGGTTGAAGTTATTGAGTTAAAAATTATTAAAATTAAGTATAACTTGACCTTAGATTATACTCAGGTTCAATTGAAGTACTGTTAATTATTAACTCTGATCGTTTAACTTTTAAAATTTTTAAAATATTAAAATTACATTTTAATTCATTAAATTTTTTTTCTTTATTTATATAGTATTCAAATCATTAACTTCGACCGGAGTATAACCTCGAGTAAAAAAATAGAGTTAATAGTGCTTCCGTTGAATCAAGTATAATGTTAAGTCAAAGACTTTGGTGAATTGTGCTTTAATCGAACAAGAGTATAATCTTTGGGGTGCGTTTGATCTGCTAAAAAACAGGGACTGTGTAACACCCAAACCCATTATTTATATATTTCTACCTTTAGTAAAATCTTTTTCAAAATACGCAACGGAAAATCACATTTAATTTATTGAATATTGGTTCGAGTATTACACTCCTCTATCAAAATAATACTAATGTAATTAATTAGTAAAAACAGTGTTTATACAAAATAATCATTTCTCAAAATGTATAGTTTTACAAATAAATATCGAAAGTCATAAAGACCCTATAGTCTAAATACAACCCTTTCCCGTGTCACAATCAGAGCGGAGCTTCATCGACGACTCGACATCGAATACCACAAAATCCTGTAAAATCTGGACCCCCAACGATCCAGCACATAACACATAAAAGAGAGTTAGATAACATACTCAAATTATACAAGTGTAAGTAAATGGTACTTAAACACTTCTTCACAAAAACATGCATAATCATACATTATACATATACATCACCATCATTCATGCATATTCATATATCATGCATATACTTCATTTATCACCTAATCAAACATCCACAAAATACACCAAACATATAGTTTCACGTCGTCTCGGACAATACCAAAACATCAACAAATACATTGTTCAGATTATGGTCATGACGGACCCTGCGTTGTTCAATTTATAGTCATGACGGACTCTGCGTTGTTCATTTTATAGTCATGACGGACTCTGCGTTGTTCATTTTATAGTCATGACGGACTCTGCGCTGTTCATTTTATAGTCATGACGGACTCTGCTCCTCACATACGGATTAACAATCAACATTTACCAAGTATGTGTCAAACATCATTTATTATAAAATGCACACATAATCCCTAATGCAATCTAATGCTTCACATTCATGTTATGTCCTCTAGACACCTCTAATGCATGTGGTACCATCTTCTTTATCAGGGTATTTCACCTCCGATATTCTTCTTTATCAAACAATATAGTTCGATATCCTTCTTTATTGGACAAGCCAATATCCCTAAATATTCATGATGCATGCACTCAAAACTCATGAATATATTCATCAACAATTTTGGCATATAGCCCGTCAACAATAACGTGGAACACTATCCAACGTCCGTCTTTATTAAGATAATCAATACCTTAATATCCGTCTTTATTAGAATAACATAATTCTAATATCCTTCTTTATTAGAATAACATACTCTAATATCCTTCTTTATTAAGTTGATTAACACCTTAATATACTTCTTTGATATTTAAACAAACATCATCAACAATCAACAACAATTATAATTCACAAATATAATCAACAATTCATCAACACATCATTCTTCATCAACAAGCATCAACAAGCATCAACAATCATCAACAATCATGTAAGAATCAGCCACTGATCGAAAATACATGCAAAGGAAGATAGCAGATGAAAAATTGGTGAAAACTGCAGTATTTCCGCCTGGGGCGGAAATTTTTACGTTTGAGGCGGAAGTTTACGCCTGAGGCGGAAATATTTACGCCTGGGGCGGAAAAACATCTGAAAGGCTGGCTGCTCACTGTTCTGCCGTTTCAGGCGGAAATTATTGTGCAGGATTTCTGCAGGACAGCCTCTCATTGCAACGATCATAACTTGGGCTACGAAAGTCCAATGGAGACGCACATATACTCGTTGGAAAGCTAACAAACAGGGCTACAACTTTTATGTTGGCCACTAAAACCAGTTCACAACGAAAAGAGGTCAAAATTGCACGTAAAGGTTCAGACCTCATAGATAACAATTTTCTACATTTCTCATTTCAAACTCTAAACTCTCAAGACTCTCACATAAACCATTTTTCATGTTATAAACCCCAAATAAGTTCATATTCAAGTGCAACAAACATGGATAAACACAAAAGGACAGTTCATTTCTCAGATCTACGTCATAAACATCGAAAAAGTAAAGATTGACACTTTTTCATCAAAACTCTCAAGAACACAAAGTTCTTGAGTTTAATCTGTTATAAAACTCGTTTTTTAACCATTATTTTCGTTCATTAATCATGTTAAAAGCATGTTAAACATATTAAGAACCTTAGAAACGATTTCCATCAAGAAAATCCATTCACAACTAAAACGAAAATGGGGTGGAGGAAGTTCGGGTGAGGAGAAATCGACATTCTCCCCTTCCTCGAGTCACCCACGAATATGAAATCTACTCTCTTACCTGGATTCGAAGAAAACACGACGAAGATCTCGAATCCCTAGCTCTCCTTCTTGCCCTAGCTCCTCAAGCTCTCTCTTCTCCTCTCAAGAACACAAAAGAAACATGAGAAATGAATTCTCATCCTCACTATGCCCTTATGGGCGCCCCCTCACACTCACAAGGCCCATTGGGCCTCAAGCCCAATTGGCTTGGCCCAATAACGCGTTAACTCACTCTACTCGCTTAATAACTAAAGTATTCGATAAATAACTCAAGTTATTAACTTAATTAAAATTCCACGTTAATAAAATATTTTAACACATAAAAATAATAATATGAAAATTGGGTCGTTACAACTCTCCCCCACTTAAAAGATTTTCGTCCTCGAAAATTACGCTACTAAAACAGCTCCGGATAACTCCTATATCCGACCCTCCAACGAAACGCTCAAAACGCTACACATTACTAAGTATGACAAAATTAGTTTATCCCATCCAACACAATTTTTGTCCATTTATCAACAAGAGATCAAGGACGGCCAGTTCCTCAATTTGTCAATAAATATTCAACAATTATGATATCGGCACAAACCATTCTTATCAAACCGCTAAAACGTCAACTTCGCACGAAACATCCATAGACTCACATTCTACGACCTCACAACGTTACCCCCAAAATAGGTACAACCAATCGAACTCTCCGAAGATACTTCCGTGGAATACTTCCACAACTCCATAATTCTTTGATTCCCTCAGGAATCACTTAACTGTGTTACATCACTTATTCATATTCGAATCTTATTCCAACATATCACTTGATAGTTCAATTCCAACAATCACTTGATGACCAACATTCTCAAACTTCCTTGACACATGCTAAAAACTACCGTCTCTAACCGTCAAATTCCTTTTCTCACATTGAGTCGAATCTCGATACGACTATTCTATTCCCAAGTAATCTCTCAACCAATATTTGCATTCTTAACGCAACATTTTCCAATACCACTTCTCCTTAATCCCTTAGCAATTCGCTACTTCAAAATTAGGCTACCACCTAAAATTGGTTCTCCAAACGATCATAACCTCTATCTCGTTGATTCCAAACGACATCTTCAATTTGCCCATAATCCATCTATCGATGTTCCTCATCATCTTGTATTGCAACAAGCATACTCTTCTCCGTTTATTCACTCATCGAATTAAATCCACAAAGCTCCAAATACTCGTCATACGATCTAATCCCATCCATTAAATTCTAATCAACCTTTGTCTTATTATTCTTACTCGTGACTCTTGTCTAATCCCAATATGACATCTCTAGAAAATTTCCAAAATTCTCGTCCAAAATACATTTTAAGTTATACACCAAGTCACTACCGTTCCATCATCCATGATGAAACAATTTAAAATCCTTTACTTCATTGTCACCGATTGTGACCATACTACATCAACATCCACGATGCATCTAACAAAACTAGTTTCTACCGACTCTTCCATTCCACAAATCCAAATTCCTTAGCAAATACTTACTCACTCTTATCTTGTGGGCACTACCAAATGCTCTCTGACACTTACCTTAGGCATCACCTTCAACTCCTTACTATATGTGCTCAAACACAACATCTACTCATATGTGCGGTAATACTTTTCGCAAACTCTCACCTAACACAAGTCACTTCCAACATGACCTCCTACTACTCATTCTCAACACGTTCTCCAACGGCTAACTTTCTTATTCTTCATCATTCAAAAATGATACCTCTCTTTTAGCTTCATCTCCACCTCTAGGATCTCATTCAACTTCGACACAAATTGCCCTGTCATTATCCAAATCCAATTACCCTTTCTTCGGCAAGCCTCTCACAAAATCTTTCGAATTGTTGTCCTACTTCCATCTTCGAATAAACTCGACTACTCATACAATCCTCACTCCCAACGATTCAACAAACATACCAATCCTATTATGATATTTCTCAATTCCATTCCCATTTACTTTAAAACCTACTTCCCTTCATCGATTAATTAACACCAACGGTTCACTAATCTTCACATCTCTTTCTCTAAGCTTCTCAAATCTCCTCCGAAAGTCACTCCACACTCTAGACTTAGAACTCCAAATTGTTCAACCAATTCAACCTACTACCAAATGCACGACTCACGTAAAACTTCTTACTCAAGAATCCGCTACAACATCCGATCCACTTGGATGACAACTTACTTCAAAATCATTACCTCTCAAGAATCATAATCACTTCCTCTTCCTCATATTCGACTCCTTCCGATCAAACAGGTACTTCAACCTTGGTCCACAAAAATGATGCCTTCAAACTCTTCATCTCACTTAACCAATCTCACTAACTCGGTCCGACAACTTCTCTTCTAGTAGTTTCTCACAACTTGTTGCTCCCATTCATTCCACTTTGAACAACGTCGCCAATTCCTGAATATTCCGCTTCAAGAACATCTCTACTCATCTCATCTTCTCACGATCGAAACATCTCGGAGGGATATAACCTTCTCCCCCACTTATCTCAAACTCACTCGTACTCTTCCACTAGAACTTCCGGTGCTCACACCTAACGGTTCTATCGTCTCTAAACATATTCTTCCTAAGAAGAAACTAGTATCGACATCGTTTATACGCATGTCGCATACAGGGGACAAAACTTAACCCACGATACCTAAACACTAACACAAATTCATGCAAGCATTCAAGTGACCTATACTTCCCTCACTTCTCAAAGTTAGGAAATCAAAACAACACAAGAAAAATGAACATTGCATAGCAATAATTCATACTCACATTTATTCTAGTCCTAACAAACACAAGAAGACAAGAAACTCACATCCAATCCACTTAGGACACGACATCAACAAAATAAAATTCTTGTCTGGCTCCCTCGCTTAGCAAAAGCTAGCGAGTTCCCGGCGAGACAAGTCAAAAACATTCACAGGATATAGCAAGACTTAGCGAGACTCAGCGAGGTTCATTCTTCGCCTAGCGAGCACATCCAAAAATCTGGGTGCTCTGCTACGGTTTTGAACTTACGCTCACTAAACTCTCGTTTTCTCGACTCACTAATCCACAAAATCCAAAACATCAAGCATAGAACATCATTATATACTTGAAAGTACAAATTAGAATCATGCATCACAATTACAACATAGAATTATGAGATCTTCATGTTTTTACTCATAAAACGCATAGCAATTCAAATGCCTAGTAATCATCTAGCACATGTTATAAACAAACATATAACAAACACATACCAGGACACATTAATATCCTACTCTTCTCACCATTTTGAAAATTAATTTCCACTTACCCAAAAGAAAATAACTCTATATTTTCACCAAAATCTTCAAGAAATAATATTAGTTTTTAAAATTATTTCAAATCATTACCACATGCAGTTTTATATCATGCCGGATCTTCACATGCAGTTTTATATCATGCCGGATCGTCAACAATTAGCAAATAAGCATCAATCAACCAAGTTTAAACTACACAAAGGTTAAACACTAAGCATATACAACTATTATAAACATAGAAGTATAATACTCACACATCTACTCACAAGAAGAATGGATAATCTAATCCAATTCACATCACTCATAGTCCCTAAACGAACAACATGAATGATTTCACAAAACAAACAACACAAAATTGTTAGACAAACACGACTGACACACTACACTCACTTGGTCTGACTGCACAGACCTGCTCTGATCGACACATAACCCACACAGTCCGAAGACAACGGGGCTCTGATACCAATTGTAACACCCAAACCCATTATTTATATATTTCTACCTTTAGTAAAATCTTTTTCAAAATACGCAACGGAAAATCACATTTAATTTATTGAATATTGGTTCGAGTATTACACTCCTCTATCAAAATAATACTAATGTAATTAATTAGTAAAAACAGTGTTTATACAAAATAATCATTTCTCAAAATGTATAGTTTTACAAATAAATATCGAAAGTCATAAAGACCCTATAGTCTAAATACAACCCTTTCCCGTGTCACAATCAGAGCGGAGCTTCATCGACGACTCGACATCGAATACCACAAAATCCTGTAAAATCTGGACCCCCAACGATCCAGCACATAACACATAAAAGAGAGTTAGATAACATACTCAAATTATACAAGTGTAAGTAAATGGTACTTAAACACTTCTTCACAAAAACATGCATAATCATACATTATACATATACATCACCATCATTCATGCATATTCATATATCATGCATATACTTCATTTATCACCTAATCAAACATCCACAAAATACACCAAACATATAGTTTCACGTCGTCTCGGACAATACCAAAACATCAACAAATACATTGTTCAGATTATGGTCATGACGGACCCTGCGTTGTTCAATTTATAGTCATGACGGACTCTGCGTTGTTCATTTTATAGTCATGACGGACTCTGCGTTGTTCATTTTATAGTCATGACGGACTCTGCGCTGTTCATTTTATAGTCATGACGGACTCTGCTCCTCACATACGGATTAACAATCAACATTTACCAAGTATGTGTCAAACATCATTTATTATAAAATGCACACATAATCCCTAATGCAATCTAATGCTTCACATTCATGTTATGTCCTCTAGACACCTCTAATGCATGTGGTACCATCTTCTTTATCAGGGTATTTCACCTCCGATATTCTTCTTTATCAAACAATATAGTTCGATATCCTTCTTTATTGGACAAGCCAATATCCCTAAATATTCATGATGCATGCACTCAAAACTCATGAATATATTCATCAACAATTTTGGCATATAGCCCGTCAACAATAACGTGGAACACTATCCAACGTCCGTCTTTATTAAGATAATCAATACCTTAATATCCGTCTTTATTAGAATAACATAATTCTAATATCCTTCTTTATTAGAATAACATACTCTAATATCCTTCTTTATTAAGTTGATTAACACCTTAATATACTTCTTTGATATTTAAACAAACATCATCAACAATCAACAACAATTATAATTCACAAATATAATCAACAATTCATCAACACATCATTCTTCATCAACAAGCATCAACAAGCATCAACAATCATCAACAATCATGTAAGAATCAGCCACTGATCGAAAATACATGCAAAGGAAGATAGCAGATGAAAAATTGGTGAAAACTGCAGTATTTCCGCCTGGGGCGGAAATTTTTACGTTTGAGGCGGAAGTTTACGCCTGAGGCGGAAATATTTACGCCTGGGGCGGAAAAACATCTGAAAGGCTGGCTGCTCACTGTTCTGCCGTTTCAGGCGGAAATTATTGTGCAGGATTTCTGCAGGACAGCCTCTCATTGCAACGATCATAACTTGGGCTACGAAAGTCCAATGGAGACGCACATATACTCGTTGGAAAGCTAACAAACAGGGCTACAACTTTTATGTTGGCCACTAAAACCAGTTCACAACGAAAAGAGGTCAAAATTGCACGTAAAGGTTCAGACCTCATAGATAACAATTTTCTACATTTCTCATTTCAAACTCTAAACTCTCAAGACTCTCACATAAACCATTTTTCATGTTATAAACCCCAAATAAGTTCATATTCAAGTGCAACAAACATGGATAAACACAAAAGGACAGTTCATTTCTCAGATCTACGTCATAAACATCGAAAAAGTAAAGATTGACACTTTTTCATCAAAACTCTCAAGAACACAAAGTTCTTGAGTTTAATCTGTTATAAAACTCGTTTTTTAACCATTATTTTCGTTCATTAATCATGTTAAAAGCATGTTAAACATATTAAGAACCTTAGAAACGATTTCCATCAAGAAAATCCATTCACAACTAAAACGAAAATGGGGTGGAGGAAGTTCGGGTGAGGAGAAATCGACATTCTCCCCTTCCTCGAGTCACCCACGAATATGAAATCTACTCTCTTACCTGGATTCGAAGAAAACACGACGAAGATCTCGAATCCCTAGCTCTCCTTCTTGCCCTAGCTCCTCAAGCTCTCTCTTCTCCTCTCAAGAACACAAAAGAAACATGAGAAATGAATTCTCATCCTCACTATGCCCTTATGGGCGCCCCCTCACACTCACAAGGCCCATTGGGCCTCAAGCCCAATTGGCTTGGCCCAATAACGCGTTAACTCACTCTACTCGCTTAATAACTAAAGTATTCGATAAATAACTCAAGTTATTAACTTAATTAAAATTCCACGTTAATAAAATATTTTAACACATAAAAATAATAATATGAAAATTGGGTCGTTACAGACTGGACTGGACAACTTTTGTTTTACCCTGTTTGATTTGAAACTGGTTATCGGACTGGACAAATTAGGTAGCAAGGTACAGGACAAAAACAAGAATTTTTGTCCCTCACTGAACCACAATACAACTTTTTGTCCACAGTACAACTATAAAAAATACGAAAATACCCATTTTATTTCCGAATATAAAAACATTATCGCCCTATATCTCTCTGGTACAGTTTTGTCCTGTATTATCTTATTCTGTCTTGTACTGTTATGTCCTTCCTATTTTACCAATCAAACGCACCTTTAGTTAAATTAAAGTACTAGTATATTCTTAAATCTGACATTTAATTTAAATTAATTAAATTACATAAATAGTAAGCAATTAATTTTAATTCAAATAATAAAATTTATTACACCCAGATAAAGAGAAATATATATTGACCGAGTGCAAGTTTTAATAAATGTTTAACATACCCTAGCAGTTAATAATTCCTTTGTTGTCTTGAGTTCTCAGGTTCGAAACTTTTTTTTTTTTTTTTGACTAAATTCTCAGGTTCGAAACTTGTTGATGTTAGAAACATGTTTTTTTATTTTTTTATTTTCAAGGCTGTTTTAGAAAAATATAATTCCCAAAAAGTTTCCAGCAGGATTTGATCCGACTACATGTAGTAATGGTTCAAGCCCTAAACCGCCAAGACACATGAATACGTTGGGTAAAAAAATGTGTTATGTGATATTTATAAACGAAGAGTTGATAAAAATATTATATTAAATAAATCTTCATCTTCAACCTTCAGCCGGGTCACTTCGACCCGTTTTAGATTCGCGATATCCAGCGTTGACCCGACAGTTTCAGGTCCATTTAGACGTCAAAGTAACAATTAGTTACCCAGAAACATCACAAAAACCATTTGCAATACAGTTATGATTTTAATTTTGATTCAAATCGTCTAAAACAAAAAACCTAAAATTAAAATTTTTAAAACTTGAAAACTAGATATTGCCACCATCGCATATGCCATAACTGACGATGACTGATTTCACCATATCAACTGTTAATGTTACTCGATTTATTTGAAATCTTATGATGAGTTAGACTTTTTGTTTCTTTTTTTCGTTTCCACTTTTATCCAATCACCTTGAAAGAATCCTGCTCACAGTTATTATTAGTAATATCCAAAGCATCCGTTTTGGTCATCATGTCTTCAATGTTTTTTTCCCTTTTTTTCTCTTTGACAATTACTCACATTAATTTCATAAGATTATTATTAATTGTGAGAAATTTTTTCCGTTTTTACTCACATTAATTTCCGTTTTGTAAATTATTATTAACTAAATTAGGGACTGATGTGCAATAAATAAAAAATTTCTAAGGTTCACCATGGACTTGCGCTGATGTGGAATTAATTGATATTCTATTGGTCAATTAAATAGACTGCACCAAAAAAGTCCAAAACAGGGCTGCACCATAGAATCTCCCTATGAAAATATGTGCACAAGTGTACATTATTATTATTAAGTAACATCAACATCAACAACTAGTACACATTGGGAAGAATTTACATGACCAATTGATCCCATTACAATTTTGAATCACCGAAATAATTTTTTACATAATAATCACTTAGATAGTGTACAAATCTCTATCTTTGATATAGAAAGACAAAGTTGCAAAATGGAATGGATGGCATTAATTAGAAGCTCCCCAATCACTATTCCATATCTTTGTCATATGATTACTTCATATCTACACAACCTAATACTAATAATTTTTTTTATTTTTTTTGACAATATTAATAATATACAATTATTTATAAGCAACAGTGATTCATATGATTCTTCATCTGGCTTTGGTTCCCTATCTTCCTAATAACATTCATCAACTTTCCTTGATGTTCTTCCAACTTGTTCAATTCTTACACTTGTTATCCTCAAAAACTCCAATAACAAACTTATCAAAATTCTCCAAAAACAATTCCCATTCACCTTTGTTCATGTCACCAAAAGAAATGCCACTAATTCCACAATTAGTCTCTTTTTCATCTTGTTCTTTTCCATTCTCATTGTTGATATTAGTCTTGAGTTTCAAACAAATGTTTTCCAATTCGCTTGACGATTCCTCGCCACGGCAAAATTCCCTTGTCATCATCTGGCCTATATCAGCAAGACAAAGGCCAGCAACAGCAGCTTGTTTCAAGAAAACCGTGCAAACGATAAGAACGCGAATAGATGATTCTCTCAACGAAGGAACCTCGGATCTTAGAATATCAGCGTCTTTAAAAGGATCAAGTTTTGAAATATACTCAAGTTCTGATTCAGAGAAAGGAATTGAAGCTTGTGGCCAATGCAGCCACTCAAAATATGGATCATCTAGCCACTCAGGTAAGCAAAAGCCGTGATCAATCGGAACAAGATCGGCCGCAGCATTGCCATTAACAAAACTATTGTGATCATGTTTCATAACAAGCATATTCCCTGCATGTCTATCAAGATTCATAAGCCTAATGTCTAGAATACCAATTTTGTGAACAGAATCAACTGAAAAGAGAGAAGGGCCTAACTCTCCTGCATCGAAACCATGACCAACAAAGCGTTGGAGTGAAGCGAGTTTAACAGTGGCAGAAGAATCGGAGAATGTAGCATGACAGAATTTAACTAAAGCAGTTGGTGGCACACCAGAAAATCCTCCATGATCAAGTAGATAAGCAGCTAATTCTCTTATACCAGTTTCGCCGATTCGAATGGGACGCTTTAAGCTAGGTTGGCCTAGCATTTGATGATTAGTACTTTGTAAGCCTTCCGGGTTATTCAAGGCGAAAGGTTCTTCGTCTACTGGTTTTGCTACAGCAATGTTGTTACCATTTTGGTTATGGAAAACATAGGCACCACCAAGTCCACTAGGGAGTGGAATAGGTTGAATACCTGAGGCCATAGCAACTGCAACCTCGACGACTAGAGCGTGTACCGGAGCTCCACTTCCACGAACGATCTCAATCCTAGGATGAGGAGGATTGAGATCTTCTACCCCGGTTAAGGGTAGACATGGAGTGGAGAAACTGCGGTGAATATTATCGGCTTGAAATGCTAGAATAGTAGTTTGGTTGAGTTCAAGAATGTTGTTGTAATCAAGGTGACCAAAGGATTGGAGTTTGCATCTCTGGGATCGACTAAATGGCTTAAATCCATGGTGTTGTTGATCAATGGCAACGGCCATTTCGAACAATCTCATCCAGGTGAGAATAGCAGCAGTGCATTCCAAATCCCCTCACAACAATGTTAGTTTCCTGAAGGCAATGATGACATCTGCAATGTTGAAAACAAACATTCAAGTTTTAATTAACCTCTTTTCAAAAATAGTAAAACACTAATATTATAATATCTATGTGTTTGTACACAATCTAGGTTTCAATTTATGACAGCATATTCAAACATTTATTATATCATTGAAGAACTACTACTAGAATTTGTATTTATCTATGTAGAGCACTGACACTTCTGATTGAAAACGTGTCTGGTGTTAAACACGTGTCAGTGTGATTATATTCAATTATGTCATTTTCTCAAATTATTCCTGGTGCATGTGTCATGTCTATTGTCTGTCTCGGTGCTTCATAGTGACAATTTAGATTAAAGGAATTTCCGGTGTCCAACACGGACACCGACAATTACACACCGACGCATGTGATTGCATTCAATCTTTCAATTTTCTTAATAACAAAAAACATCAACAACAACAAAAGGAACATGCATGATTAAGCAATCAAACCGATAAACAATTAAATTTCTTACTGTCTATATTGGCTTTAGGGGGTAAAAATCAAATGCTCGCTGGATACAGATTAACAGAAGAGCAGGCAAACTTAGCATATTTTTTCTTGAATCCCTTATTAACCTGCAAAATTCCAAACCACAAAAATCAATAATTTCATATCTCACATACAAATTCATAAAATGAAATGAAATACAGAGGAAAATAATGCATCCCTCTCTGTTCCACACATGAATCACCATAATTTTGAAAACCATAGATCATGTAATACTATAACCAATTATGATACGACAACAATTATGATAACAATGTCGTTGCAAAGACATAGAAATCTTTGATACGAGAACAATTATGATCACAATGTCGTTGCAAAGACATCAAAATCTATAATTTTGTGACCACAATCACGACACTATAACCATTTTAAAGATTTTCAAACAAAACAATAAGAGAAACGTACCCTGAACACACCGTTAAAAGGTATTCAGGGAAACAAGAAGTAACGGGAGCGCGAGAGAATCAGACCGTCGCCGGAGTAATATCGAAATAAAACTCCACTTTCACTCCCACTCCCACCGTAAAATATTCCCACTTCTTCTAAAACACAACAAACCCTCTCAACCTTTTCAATCTTTCCTCTTCATATCTTTCTCCTTACCAAATTATTCTTACTATTTTTGCTTCTATAACTACCATAACGACATTTGGCATATTTTCTTACACAAATGGTAAATCTAATTTAAAATTTTGTATATAAATAAATGTAACGTTTTAATTTAGAATTAAATAACTAACAACCTTAAAGTGTAACTGCTATTTATTTTCTTGGCCCTATCTTAATGTGACAACTGTTGTCACAAAAAAAATGTTTGTGGTCAAATTAAACATCGTTTCATTGCATACTTTGGCATTTTTTTTTCCTTCTTTTATTAGTTTGTGGTCGTTGAAAAGTTTTGAATACTAACAATTGCTCCCTTGATTTGGTGCGATGAAAACGGCTGATATTATGTTATGTCTAATGAGCACTTTTTTTTTTTCTTTTCATAATTCGAGTATCTTCTACGCGCAACTGTAGAGACTAATCTTCGAGTCTTGTGGAATTCAAATAAATGGTAAATTTTCTAATAGTTTTAATATTGCTGCATGTCCAAGTCAGGGATCGAACCCAAGACCTTGATTAAATTAGGAAAAAACTTATTTAATCTCATCTAAACGCTCTTGGATAATGAACACTTCTTAGTGGGCCTAAAATTTGGTGACATACGGCTGCTATTTTTTTTTATT
This sequence comes from Trifolium pratense, assembly GCF_020283565.1. Lineage (NCBI taxonomy): Eukaryota > Viridiplantae > Streptophyta > Magnoliopsida > Fabales > Fabaceae > Trifolium > Trifolium pratense. The sequence continues at coordinate 14,051,211 of NC_060064.1, read as the reverse complement.
TTTTTCGGTAGACGAAGTGACAAACATCACTTAAACTTAGACACATACATGAAAAGTTTTGGGTTTGACTTCGAGTAAAGATATACAACTTAATAATATTGACATTGTTAATTGAGTTAGGTTTTATAGACTAGATAATTGCTATTTAGTATGACTTCTTTTAATAACAACAAAAATATCAATATTATTCTGCTCAATAATATATAAGTATAATTGCATCCTTCGAGATATATATATATATATATATAATTGGTATGCACGATACTGTATTGATTTATTAAACTTTTAATAAATCATAGTAATTGTTAACTCGTTAAAAATAGTCAACTTTAGTCGACATGTCTATCTTATTCAACTTTAATTGTTAACTCATTTTAATTGATTTGAGAATGTAAAATTTACATTAGAGTGCATCAAAATTGTTTTGGACTGGGCCAAAGGCTCAACAACCGAAGAACTTGTCCTCCCATCTGCCGAACTCAGACCAATCTGATGCAAGCCCAAGGTCATATCCTTCTGCCCAACGATCAAAGAAGTTAGTCTTAGCCACGGAGATGTTGACTTTGTTTTTATCCTTAGAAGTCAGATCTTCGCCTCATTGTTTCCTTCTTTGAGTTGTCATTCGCCATAGCCACGGATATATGTCCTTCTTCGAGTTGTCCTTCTTCGTGAGATTACTTGTCGCATATGTCCTCGTTGAATGAGGATCTCTATTATGTCTTTTAAGTGAACACAATCTTCAGAGACGTTCATGTGACATATGTGATACCGACAATACTTTCCTCTACCTACCCCCGATTATGCAGGAAGTTGATTAGGGAATCTTACTCCCGCTTTCTTGAACTCAACATTTGATCACTCAACAAGAATGCGCTCTCTTGGCACAAGTAGAGGTTTGTACGTCGAATATCACCCCGGGGGAGGTTTCTGGTCTCGTATTTTTTCTTCTTTTCTATTGTCTCATTGCACAATCTTACAATTGAACCTTTCAATGTAGTCTATTAGGGGCTTATCCTTCCCTTGTACTAAGCTTCGAGGACAGCTTTGGTTTTTGGTTGATGTCGAGAAGCAGTCAAGTGTGCAGTGAACTGGTGATACAATTTTCTCCACGAATCGATAGATCCTAGATCCTGGAGGCAGGATCTTGTACCAAGCCATGGCTCATTTCCTTAGTGTAGTAGGGAATAACTTGCATTTGATGGATCCTCGAATGACTCTGTAGTCGAACACAACGTCGATGTTTTCAATGTGATTGTTCGGGGTAGGTAGATCCATCGTATGTGTCAATCAGAGTTGGTTTCTCTAGTTTGACGGGTAAGGATAGCCTTATGATCTTCTCCTAGATAGTGGTCCTCGTGGTCTGTATTCGTCGCTCCACGAAGAGTGGAGGTTGTTGCGCAGGAGTGGAGATCAAGATATCCTCGTGGGAATTGTGATTGTTAGTTGTTCCATGGGAGAGTTTGATGTCTCCTATGTGGAGAACGTCGAGAAGAGGCTCTGCTCCTACGGGGCTTGGGAGTATTCGCTGATCGTATGGTCACGGAGATCTTGATCTAGAGACCGTGTATTTTCTTCTTCGCGAGGGGGGACGAGAATAATGTCTTCGATAGCTGCTGGTTGACACTCGGGTTATACAAGACTCCTCAACAACTTTGAGGCGTAGGTTTTGATCTTCAATGATCATGCTCTGCCTGTTGATAGCATGGATGAGGGTTGTCATCAGTCCATCCGTTCCGGGTCACGTTACCAAGTATGGCAGCAGCAGGTCTTGGGGTAGCTCTGGAATGCATGGATCGTAGGCAGGATTAGGGGTGGGAAAAAAACCAAAAAACCAAACCGAACCGCCAAACTAAACCGAACCAAACCAAAAAAAACTGAACCATAACTAACGGTTTTAAAACTAAACTGAAACACTTCAGTTCGGTTCATGGTTATCAGTTTGATTCGGTTCGATTTAATGGTTCAGTTATTTTTAGTGAAAAATTAGTTATGGTTTGGTTTAAAACCATAAAACCGAACCACTTTAACAGTTCAGTTCAAAAGACAAACAGTTTGGTTCGGTTACTATGAATTTTGAAAACAGTTTTGTTCGGTTCGGTTTTCTTCCAAAACCGAACCATGCCCACCCCTAGGCAGGATCATCCCCCCGATGCGGTGGTCATCACTCTGTTGCGGCTTTCTTACTCGTGTTGTGGCATCCCTAGGGGAATTTCCAGTTCATCATTGCGGATGTTTTCGCCAGCCATTGATCTTTTGGGTGATATTTGCTAGTTTTAGTCATAAGCTTTTCAGTAAAGACAGAGAAACTAGTTCCCATAGACAACTCCACTAGTAGTACTTGATCAGAACAGTCGTGACCACTGGTTACTAACCAGGGGTGCTATACTTGATGACCACTGGTTACTTGATCAGAACAGTCGTAACCCAATCGAGTTTTGGAGTCCATACCTCTCTATATATTTTCCCTAAATTACAGACTTTGTACATTAACTACTATAAGAAGTTAAACCTGTTGTTGAACAACGAAAGTCCAATCCAAACATTGAGGTTGAAACATTTGTTTGGATTGAATGGGCTATGAACACTTTACTTTAGAGACCTTGGCAATCAGTTGTTTTCCTAATCTTGATATACTTCCAGTGTTTCTAACTACAATGACTCGTCTTAAAAGGTTCTACATAATTGACTGTCCTCGACTCTTGAGTCTTACACAAGTGACATGCATCGCCTCACCGCACTTGAAACTTTGTACATATATAGATGGTTGTCCTGAGTTGTGCAGAAAATGTCAGCCCCAATCTGGTGAGTACTGGCCACAAGAGAAAGCAAAGCAGTAAGTATTTGATGGCGTTGGAGAAGATGAATGTCAGCCCCAATCTGGTCACAATAGAAAGCAAAGCAGTAGTTGATGGCGTTGGAGAAGATGAATGTCATACCAAGATGCTTTATATTTCTAGTACTAAGAAACATCTTTATGTATACTTAGCATTTGTTATTTTATTGAATTTGAAGGTTATTCCCTTTGGATTTTTGTTATTGCTCTGCACTCTTTTTTCCTTCATCAGGTTTTCTCCCACTGGAATTTACCGATAAGATTTTTAATGAGTTAGAAGTTATTTCGGTTTTTGACGTTAACATGACTGTATCGTTTGTCTTTCATGTTGCTGATTTACTGCATGGTTATGAAGAAGCTTGTTGAGCACTTGAGCCTAGTTTAATTGTTGAGTTTAGACAATCTGGAAATTTTTTTGAAGTGGCAGAATATGAGATCTTAATAATAATATATATTATAAATCAGATTTGTATAAATTAATTTAGGGACCTATTTACAAACTGCACATTAGTTCAAAGACCCATCTTAATCTTAATCTTATCTTAATCTTAATCTTAATAATATACAAACTCAAACTTTTGAAGAAAATAAAAGAATGACTTTTGTCTTTGTCAATTTGATTGCTTGAATTGGAAGTAAAATTCAAATGTTTGAATTTCCCTCTTTAGAGGGCTGAAGCTAATAAGGACCCATCACAGCACCCATCACTCCATTTTTCTTCCAAATAAGAAACCCATGGATGTTGAAAACTGAGCTCCTACTCCCACAGAGTATGTTCATTTATTTATTTCTCCTTTTATTTGTTTTCAAAATTCTCATACAAAAATAAATAAATAAATAAATAAATAAATAAATAAATAAAACTCATCCTCCTTTTTTCTTCTCTATGCAAACTCGCCTCTCTCACCATCATGTGGTGAGCTCAGGTAACCGCAGTTTCTTCCCTTTTTGAAATCCCTCATTTTTTTCCAATCTAATTTATAATTCTTAATTCTCTACACATCTCTCTCCTCTTCATTAGATTCTTTGTATTTCCCATTCAATCTCTCACCGTCTCTTTTGAATCTTCTGTCTACATGTCTCAATCTCTCTCTTTTCACACTATTTTATAGTTTTACTTAATTTGTTTTTTTATTTCTGATTTTTGCATTTTTCTGTTATTTTTTTGTACTTCCAGGTTTTCCTCTTGGCTTTGTTGCTGCTGTTAAGAGAAATGGAGTTTAAAGGTATATATATATTCATAGCTATTTACTATATTTCTGCAATTTCTTCAATGTTCATTTTCATATTACATTTTTCTCTTCATTTGCATAGCTCTGATTGTATTCGAAAACTCTAATTCGATTGTGAAAGTGAGCACTCAAAGTGTTTGAGAAAACGTCTCTATGAAAAATTGATGGCTTTGTGGTCTTATTTTCTGTTCTCTCTTTTTTGTATAGGATATTGTTTGTCTCTCTTCCCCAATTCAAAAGCTGAAAGACAAAGTTGGTGAGCATTCTGCAGTTATTAAAGAGGTACATTTTCAGTATTTTTATGCAAAATAAATACTTACTATCAGTGTAATACTCAAAAACATTGATCCAAAATGGAACCAAATGATAATATATATACTCAGTGTAATATTTACAATTAGTTTTTAAGAATAAGAACAAAGAAGATGAAACAGACACACCCTTACTTAAATATGTAATTCTAATTCTCTGGATCTTATTGTTCATTATGATGATTTTGCTTATTTTTATTCACCTTTTTCTTCTTTGGTTTTGTTTGTCATATAATTAATGATGCACCTCAAATGTTTGAGACATATTTATTTTATCAATATGTTAATATCTGGTTTTGTATGGTAACAGGTTTTATGCATCAAGTATGAAATAGTTCAAATAAATGATGTTGGAGAGTCAATCAAATTGAAGGTATAATCCAAGACTAATAAGCTTTAGATTGTTAATTTTTTTATTGTTAAAGGACACTGTTTGGAGACTACCTTTTATATAGTTTACATTTTTAGTTAAAACGATATTTAATTCTCACATTGGCATAGATAAGTATAACGTATCCTCCAAGGAACTTTTAAAGCAGCTGGTATCTATAGAAACATACTTTAGATGTCAACACAATTTCATATGCTTATGGAGACCTCCAACTCATCACAATTTCGTCTTTAGTAACTGACTAATTCCTTTAGATGTCAACACAATTTCATATGCTTATGGAGTAGATTGTAATTATCACTCTCTTCTTTTCAATATGCTCAACATTTGACGGACTATATACACACTGCCAAAACCATGTAAGATTTTCATTATATAATATGTTCCTTATGGCTAGAATGTGATGCTTATTCATACTTACTGACCATATGAACTTGAACTTGAAATTTTCTATTTTATTTCACAGTGATGTGTTACTCTTTGCTAGGGGACTGCTTTAATTATATGCAGAAAATTAGAAATTAGAAAAGAACATGAAAGAAACTTTGTGGGGGATGGGGAAACAAAAGAACATGAAAGATGAAAATTCAAAAAAGTAGGGGCTACTATGTTTCAAAGTTATCACATGAAAGAACATGAAAGAAACTTTGCTACTATTCTTAAAAATATACCAAAAAATGAAACAAAAGAACATGAAAGATGAAAATTCAAATGATTGAAGTTGCACTACAAGGTACAGCAAAATGTTTCTTGCATATATTAGTATTTTTTTATCTCTTTGAGGTTTTATTTTTCATAGTATTTTCTACCTTTTGCCCTTTTCAACTTATTTGATTAGTTATAATTTTTTTATGACCATTGAAATTGTTTTTGTCTGAATCAGTTGAGCTTTGAGATGATTGATGACCGGTGATTTTGGAATTTATAAATCTTGGATTTGTGATGTTTGATTTCATATTTGAAGTTATGGTTCTAGATATATACCTTTTGTATTCATGAAATGATATGGTTGAATTTTGTAGGTTGAATTTGCGATAAATAAATTCATTCAATATGCACATGATGGGGATGCATAAGCTATCAGTGCAACCTGGGAAGGTATAGCAAACTTCAATATCTGACAATTTTTATATGTTTGGTTCTTGATCATACTATAGTTTCAAATTTGGATTGCAACACAATGTGTGTTAAATGTGTTGAAATAGTATCTTTTATCGTATTATAGTCAAATCATATTTCTTACTTTCTTCTCAATTTTCTCATGTCAAATTATAATCTCCTAATTACGGCAACCAATTGTATTTGCAGACTATATGATGTATGAAATTGAGCTAAACATAATAAGTTATTTGAAAAAACACGGGAGGCATTCCGAAAGGGTTATGTTTATGCATATATCGACTTTGTTAATATTATAGAGGGAATTTACACACGGTCAATTATATGTTGCTGTATCTAGAGTAACAACTAAAAAAGGTTTGAAGATGTGCATTTTGGATGAAGATTGATAGACTAAAACTTCAACTATCAATGTTGTTTTTCTGGAAGTTTTTTATAACTTTTAGTTTGGTGGAGCAAAGTTATAAAATTTTATAAAGTTATGTAATATTATAACAACTCTACAAATTTTTAATGTTTTCTATTAGGTTGTCATGTAGTATGATTATGTATTATATTTTGGTTCTACATAGAAATAATGCATATTTTTTTGAATTGTGTAATATTAAGGCAAATTTCACGAATACTGAAATCTTAATTGTCTGGCGAGTTCTATATTGAATGATATATTTATTTACTATAACATTTTGACACAATGTATATTTTATTGTACGAAATTACTACAAGATGGTGTTTCCTGTGCGTTAGCACGGGCACTAGAACTAGTTTATATAATATGTGTATCATGTCGACATTGATTAATTAGTGACTAACTATGGACCGACTGAAATTTAACATGGGGACTTAATTGAAAACTATATAATAGTTTAGAGACTTTTGATTACATAGGTTTTTAGTTGAAGGACCTAATTAAAAAAATTTCAAATAGTTCAGGGACATGTAGATTAATTAAACCTTTAATTTTTTTTAATTTAAGAGTAAAAATTAAAAAAATGGTAGTAGACTCACAAATATCAATGCCACCATATATATCCAGCCAACAAAGGAAAACAAATAAAGCAAACAAAAGTGAAATGCTAAAAAAATATTATAACATGTTGCACTGCAAACTTGTTCAAATTTGTTGTGCTGCTTAATTCTTCTTATTTTATGTATGCACGCACGTGTTCGTTCTTTTTATAACATAAACTATTTTTGGTTCTTTTTATAACCACTATTATTGCATTGGTTCCCATATGAGTAAAATAAGTTGGTGGATTGACTATATTTGTTGGTTGATTTCTGAAAATATATATGAACAACAATTACTATCACAAACTTACTTTTCTGCTGTTTTACTTACATTAACATGGCTGAATTGTTTGTCTTTGATGTTGCTGATTCACTGCTTGGGAAGCTTGCTTCATATGCTTACGAAGAAGCTTCTCGAGCCTATGGTGTGTATGAAGATCTACAAGAGTTCAAAGATACTTTGTCAATAGTTAGAGGTTTGTTGTTAGACGCAGAGGAGAAGAAGAACCAACAACATGCCATCCGTGACTGGCTAAGGCAGATTCAAAGCATCTGCTCCGATGCTGAAGATGTATTAGATGGATTTGAGTTACAAGACAAACGGAAGCAAGTTGTGGAAGCTTCTGGCAGCACAAGTATGAAGGTACGCCACTTCTTTTCATCCTCTAATCCATTCGCTTTCCGTTTTAAGATGGCACAACAAATCAAAGATATTAGGGAAAGATTGGATAAGGTAGCATCTAATGGGACCAAGTTTGGACTTACAACCATCAACGTTAGTCCAGGACTTGTTGTCCAAAGGAGAGAAATGACTTATCCCGATGTTGATGCTTCAAGTGTCATAGGAAGAGAGAGTGACAGGGAAGAAATTATCAAGCTGTTGATGCAACCACATCCTCAAGGTGATGGTGTTGGTGATAAAAGTATGTGTGTTATTCCCATTGTGGGAATTGGAGGGTTGGGGAAAACCACACTTGCAAAGTTGGTGTTCAATGACAAGAGGGTGGATTTCCATTTGAAGATGTGGGTGTGTGTCTCCAATGCTTTTGACATCAAGCAGATAATTATTAATATCATAAACTCTATTTCTGCTTCAGCCCCAACTCTTACTTTTTCTCACCAAGAAAACATTAACAACTTAGATATGGTGCAGCTTGTAAGTCGTCTGAGATCTAAACTTTCTGGTCAGAAGTTTTTACTCGTGTTAGATGACATGTGGATGGATGATCGTGCAAAATGGATTGAGTTGAAAGATTTGATAAAAGTTGGGGCACCGGGAAGCAAAGTTATGGTGACAACACGTAGCAATTCAATTGCTTCACTGATGGGCACTATTCCCTCGTATGTTTTACATGGTCTTTCTATGGATAATAGTTTGGCTTTGTTCGTTAAATCAGCATTTGAGGAAGGCGAAGAAGAAAAATTTCCTAATCTAGTGGAGATTGCAAACGAAATTGTGAAAAAATGTCTAGGAGTTCCACTAGCTGTGAAAACATTAGGAAGTTCTCTATATTCAAAATTTGATTTAACTAAGTGGGAATTCGTAAGAGATTCAGAAATATGGAATTTAGAACAAAAGCAAGATGATATTTTACCTGCACTAAAATTAAGCTATGATCAAATGCCATCCTATTTGAGACACTGTTTTGCTTATTTTTCCCTATATCCCAAAGGTTATAGCTTCGGTGTGAATAGTATGCTTAAAATTTGGATAGCCCTAGGATTAGTGGAATCCCGTAATGGAAGTGAAAATCTGGAGAATATTGCTAGAGAATATATAGATGAATTCCATTCAAGGTCATTTCTTCTAGATTACGCGGATCAAGGCCAGCTTTTCAGTTTCAAATTACATGATTTGGTGCATGATCTTGCATTGTATGTTGCAAAGTATGAGTGTGTTCTAGTACAGTCCCATACTCGAAATATACCCAACCAAGTGAGGCATGTGTCAATTGTTGAAAAGGATTCACTTGATCTTGCTCTGATTTTAACGTCCAAACAAGTAAGAACTATATTGTTTCCCATTCGTGGAATGGGTCTTGACAGTGCTTCTCTTTTGGAAACATGGGTATCAAGATACAAATTCTTACGGATTTTAGATTTAAGTGATTCTTCGATAGATATTATACCTGATTCAATTGCTAAATTAGAGCACCTGCGCACTCTCGATCTATCTAATAACAGCAAAATCAAAAGACTTCCCAATTCTATTTGCAGGCTCCAAAATTTGCAAGTCTTGTTACTTTCTGGATGTATGGAGCTTAAAACACTACCTAAAGGATTAGGGAACCTGGTCAGCCTTCGAAAACTGTCTATAACGACAAAACAATATGTTCTTTCACAAAATGAATTTGCAAGCTTCAACTATCTTCAAACTTTGGATTTTTATTGTTGTGAAAATTTGAAAATTTTGTTCGATGGGGCACACCAACTCACTTTCCTTGAAACATTGATTGTTCAATCATGTGGAAGCTTGGAGTCCTTACCTCTTTATTGTTTCCCTAAATTACAGACTTTGTACCTTAGAGACTGTAAGATGTTAGATATGTCGTTGAACAACGAAAATCCAATTCAAAAATTGAAGATGAAACATCTGTATCTTGGTGAATTTCCAAGGCTTCTGACATTGCCGAGATGGATCGTAGGTGCTGCAGACACGTTAGAGACCTTGTTAATTGATAACTTTCCTAATCTTAAGATGCTTCCTGAGTGTCTCACAACAATGACTCATCTTAAGATGCTTGGTATCCGTCTCTGTACTCAATTGTTAACTCTTCCAATTGACATTCATAGCCTCACTGCACTTGAAGAATTGCTCATATATGGTTGTCATGAATTGGGCATAAAATGTCAGCCTCAAATTGGTGAATACTGGTCCATGATTGCTCACATCAAGCACATATCCATTGATAACCACTTTGAAGGTAAACACCTTATTTTGTCACTCCCTTTCTAAGTTTGGCCTAAATTATCATTCATTTGAGTTTTATTTTTCACCCCAAAACTTCTATTGTTTTGTTCAAATGCTTTGTGTTTGTTGTTTTTGTTTTTTGTGCTTTGTGTTTGTTGTTATTGACTTGAGTGCTCATATACTATCATTTATGTGTTTGTCATTGTTTGTTCATGTTAACTTGCTAGTATTGTTTGTTGGTTCAAAGCTTCAAGTGCCTCTTCTTTGTAACTTTTACCCTTTCTTGTATTGGATTGGGATTTGGGAGTGTGCTCCTCCTTAAGGTCTCAGGTTTGATTCTCTCTGGTGCCAATTTGGGTGGGCTAATGTAGCTTCTTCAAAAAAAAACTTTTACCCTTTCTTTTAATTGTCATATTTACCAATTGAATGAGATTACAAAATTCCAACAGTAAAATTTTGTGGATTTATATATAGTGATATTGTCTAATGAAAAAGTAAATATATGTTTTAAGGTATATCAGTAAAAGAGATGAATTTGAGAACAGGTTTTCATTACTTACAGGATAAGGTGTACAATATGATGAGGCTGGAGTGGAAAAGGAATATGTTGCTTGAAGGGAGACAGAAAATGAATTGTTTGATGCAGATGGAGAAGAAGAATGTAAACATGAAACTTTAGATTATGTAAATTTGGAATGATTTCAATAAGGACTATCTTTATATAGTTTTTAATGTATTTTGTTGTTTATGATGAATCATTGTTCTTCCTCTGCACTCTTTTTCCCTTCATCAAGGTTTTATCCAACTGGGTTTTCCTTGGTAAGGTTTTTAATGAGGCAGAGGAATTCTTATATCTTAGGTTTCGGTCTAGTCCCCCAAGGTTCCTTTGTATCTTTATTTTATTTTCATTTAATATATTTCATTAGGGTGCTTTTTAGGTGGCTTCGTTCAGGTGTCAACATAGTTGGGATTTAATAAAAGTTTGTCCATCAAGAAGCAAAATTGCGATGACAACACATAGTAGTCAATTGCTTCGAATGGGTAATGTTCCTGCATATATAGTGGAAAGCTAGAGAGTATATATATATATATATATATATATATATATATATATATATATATATATATATATATATATATATATATGAGTCAGGATCCGTTGACACCAACTAGTTTGACACCAAATGTTACACCTCTCAATAACGTTTTAACCGATATAAATTTTATAAAATCCACCGTTGGATTGAAAGTTTACATCATATAGATCATTTGTGTAAAATTTCAAATAAATCCAAAATCATTTGATATGTTATTGAGATACATCAAAATTAACGGTTTTTGTATTTTTTTAAATGCCGTTAATCTTTATGTGTCTCAATAGCATATCAAATGATTTTGGATTTGTCTGAAATTTTACACAAATGATCTATATGATGTAAACTTTCAATCCAACAGTGGATTTTATAAAATTTATATCGGTTAAAACGTTATTGAGAGGTGTAACATTTGGTGTCAAACTAGTTGGTGTCAACGGATCCTGACTCTATATATATATATATATATATATATAGAGAGAGAGAGAGAGAGAGAGATGGATTTAAGGGTGGTGATTGTTACACTTGAGAAATATGAGGAAACTAAAATAATAAAAACCAAAAAGAAAAAGAATTAGTCATTTTATATTAACCATAAATTCAAATTCCTAATAATTGAATTGGATAATGTAAATACTTGCGAGAGAGTATATTGATGAGTTACACTCAAGATTATTTCTTCAAGATGTCGTTTACTTTGCCTCATTGTGTATTTTCAAATTACATGATTTGAGAGAACTTTGTAGCGGTAGACTCACATACTCCGATTATACTCATCAAGTAAGGCATTTATCAATTGTTGAAAATGATGATTCACTCGTACGGAATTGACATTAATAATATTATTTTTTAGCCATAAAAATGATAAGAGTCGTTATTTCTACTTTTAAAAAATATTATTAACAATCGTTAGGATTTCTGATAATATTAAGCATTGGCTACGGTGGACCACTTGTGGAACTAGTTCACCGTATCATTAGCCTATTATCTATATATGTTGATATATAGGTTATTCGATAAACTCTTACAAGTTGGATTTATATAGACTTCACGAGTTTAACTAGACTCTTGAATTTAACAACTTAATTACGTTAGTTCGAGTGCAACTGAACTCATATTCATTAAACAAGATCTCAAATTTGAACCGTGTGAATGAGAAAAGAAAGAAAGAAAAAAAAAAGTGGCTGAAGGAGTTACCCTGCTAAAGGTGATCAGCCTGGTTCCTAGGCAGAGGTTAGTCATCAACAAAGCCGATAGATATTTCACACCAATGATATAGTTACCCAAAAGAAAACATACTTTCCAATTCATAAAAATGGAGAATTGGATATTTTATTATAATAGATACAAGTTATAGGCACATATAGGCCTAGACATATACATCTAAATTTATTTTATCTTTATAAAGTAAACATCATAGAAGCATAGGGAACTACTAGTGGCATAACATGGATGAATCCTTATTGTTTTCCTTATTGTAGCAAAGTTATGTAAATCTGAATTGAAGGACAAGTAAAGTACAATCAACGGACGGCCAAAGGACCCTTCGATGGAACTCCATTAGATTCAGAAGGATGACTGATCTTTTCGCTGATACCAGCAAACTGTTGCTTTTCTGAAACAGCATCTGCTGATGATGATGTTGAGATTGGACTTGCTTCAACTTGTGAGTCCTCTGGAGGAATTGATCTTCCACCCCAACGTACGAGATCTTTAATGATGGTTTTGAGCTCATTATCTTTATTCAATGACTCAAGAGTCACATGCGCACCTGAAACCGGTCCAAGACAGAGTGAGTTATATCCTAATTCTCTACCAAAATAGTTCGGCCATTATAATTACAAACCTCCAGTTATAATCACTATTCAGCTAACATCACAAATCAATGTAGGACTCTTAACAAAGACAAAGCACAGCACTTACGGTATCTCCAATAGTGCTTCGGATTTGTAGGGTCGTTGATTGTCTCTTCTATTGCGGGGCGTGCTGTATATTCTTCTTTTAATGCTAGCAAGTCCTGTTCAACAGATTAAGAGTGGCATGATTTTCATGTGAAGGGAAATAACTAAAATGGAAGAAGTCTAACAGCCATGAACAAACCAGTGCAATCTGCAAGGTCTGTACGAGGAAATTAAACGGAACTTACAAATCGTGTTTTTTTAACATGTCTGTTAGATTACCTGGAGAGGGAAAATCGCCCACATCGATGGGGATTCAATATGTTGCCTTATAATAAAATGTGCAACTTCTGGAACGCATTGATCAGGTGGCAACTCATCAGACTCCATCACATTCTTGAAAAATCGTTGTCTTCTTTCTTCATCTTCTTCCCACCAAGCACGCAAGGTGGAACAGTCATGACATGATGGAGCACATACCTGCACATCGGCATGACTTGAATCAAATGACAAATTTACATAAGCCCTCTAAATTCAGAAAGACATTAGTTCTCGATAAAGCTGAATCCGGATTTATCAGGAGTACTATAAATAAACCATGCAAAACCAGTAACTTTTCATTATTTGAAGCATAAAACAAAAAAAGACATTTGAATGTGGCATAGATGTAACTTATATCTATATAACACAACCAGATAACTTTCGAGTTATGGTTTCTGGCTTTTTCTAATGTGAAAGACCTTCACATGTCTTTCATGGTGCAACACTTGTTAAAATTGTTGGATTAAACCATCCCATAAGATTCTATCATGGACCCTCGGCACTATAACAACTCTCACTTTTTTTTCAAAAAAAATATATTATTTTTTATTCCCACACACATAAAATTTATTATCCCCAATTATCAGATTAGATTCTTTTTTCCTACTCCCTCCGTCCTAATTTGATTGACATAGTTGACTGCTGTGCATATAAGATGTTTTATTCGTCTTGATGAGTATTTTTAAAATATCAAATTTTTATAATTTTTTCTATTATACAATTAAAAATATTAATCGTCAAAGTTATGCATCTGCATGCGTGAAATAGTCAACTGTGTCAATCAAATTGGGACGGAGGGAGTACGTAGAATGATTCAAAATCTTCAAGAGTTAACTTCTCCATCAATGCATGGTTCACAATTGAAAATTTGCTTAACCCAATTATCTCTTGTTCTCTCTCCGTGTTCAATCTATTTCAAGTTTCACTATACCTTCACCTTTTTGTCTCATCTCCAGTAAAATAAAAAATTGCATTTGGGGAATAAACTTAAATTATAGATCCAATTGCAAAGTCATTTGAGAAAAATATCTCGCAATTGTTATTGACTTATTGTTATGTAATACGCAAAACATTAATTTTTAATTAAAAAACCTTTTATTACAAATTTAATTCAAAATTATCATCAACAAACGTAGTTACAAAGCATTTTTAGTTGACTTAAAAAATGATAAAAGGACAAATTAAAATTTGGATTTTAACCAATCGTTAGTTGGTTCGGTGGTGATTGGCGCTGAACTTGATAGGGAGGACCACGGTTCGATCCCCGCAACTGCGATCGGGAGGGGGCTGGAACCACTTGATGCCAGAACTGACCCCCGAACCAGATTAAGGTGGTGAAAACAAAAAACAAAAAAAAAAAAAAATTGGATTTTATATTTCATCCCCTTTGTTGTTAGATCTCAATATGTTGCTATTGGTTCTTACCAAAAAAATATGTTGAAAAATAAAGGCAAAAATATAATTGTTTAGGGATTCACTGTTGACTTTTCTACTAAGGCAGGTGAGAAAGAAAGTAGAGAAGTGAGTGAGAGAAGGATTACGTGCAGCCAGACCATTGTATTATTTTATGGAACATTTTAATCCAACAATGAAAATAAGTATTTCACCGTGAAAGACATAAAAGACTTTTGCACCATAGCATTTCGCCATAGTTTCTATAGGTTTAATACAAAAAATATTTTTTTCACAGGGTATTTATCAACTCCCCTTGGATGGTTTTATTTAATATGGAACTATGAAGCCTCAACAAAGACGGACAGAGTCAGCATGCTTCCTTTAGTTCAATCATAGGCACTCCAAAGTAAAATAAGGATAAGCAATAGTATATGGAAAATTTACCGTCATGTAGCTGTACTGAGAAGGAATACCAAATTCCAGGTCAGATTCATTGGGCATCCGTTGAATACGCAATCCAACTAAACCGAGTTCTTGCATAACCTGCACCGACGAATATATAGTTAAACCATTATGTAACACCACTCAAAATGAAATGATTCAAATCCTTTTCCTGTCTTGAGCATAATTCTGAACATGTATGTGTGTGGGGAGCTGTGCTCACGAGTGAGAAAGAGGTTCTTGTTTATAAGAGCTTAAGGAATATAATTGACATACAGGATGCACACAATTTGGAATGAGGCCCAAATCTTCCCCGCAGGCCAGCATCTCTGATGAATTTAGAAGTGCAGGTAGAGTCTTCAGCGCATTTTGCCTCCAAAGATTCTCTTGACGATGGAAATAATAGTCGAAATACAATCTTTTGAGAACATTCTTGCTGTATTGCATGATAAGCAGTAAGATCTCGTAAGATTACATACATCTCAAGGAAGTCAGAAAATAGAATATGAAAAGAATTTTTGTAGTAGATGGAGAACAGTTTTCACTGCCAGACAGTGATGAAAAAGCAGCATAACAGTTGGAACCATTCCTAACGGTTTATATCCACACACACATATTAATGTACCTATGATCATCCAAAGCCTGGAAACTTGAGGTATCTTCAAGGTTGAAACGAGGATAAAAATGTTTTGGATTCTCTGGATCTTGTATTAGAACTATATTCTGCAAGACACAATAGCAAATAACATAATGTAGGATTTGCAAGATCAAGAGGACACAGATCACAATTCAGAAGACAGAAAAAGATGCACCATAGATTAATCCCTTTAATATGAGTGAATCAAAATTAGGTCAAAATATTTATACAGACAAATAATAGGTAAAATAGAATAGGAATATGATCCGTGAAGCAAATTTAATAAAGCTACCTGTAAAAGATCGAACAGACTGCGCCTGATTTTGTCTTCACTGTCCAACAAGAGAGAACTTTCCGTAGAAGTTTTCAGTTTGGAAGCAACTTTTCTCTCTGTGTTGCTATCCTCCTTGAACTAAAAGCATTCATGAAAAATAAAATTACGACATCATATATATAATGGTCGCGTTCGCAGCAGAATTAACAGCAAATTTATGAAAGAAAGACATACTGTGAAATAACCAAACGGTGCCATTAAATACTGTATGTTACATTGACTAGACAGCTTTAACAAGTAACAAAGCAACTCATAGCTGTACTTTCTTGATCATGAAATTTTTTCCAATACATCAATAAAACATCAAACATGGCTGTCTTCATATATTCCCTCCGTCCCAAAATATAAGCAAAAATAGGTCAAAAAAACTTTATGTATTTGGTTAAAGATTTGGACCAAATACATTAACTTTTGTTGACCACTTTTTGCTTATATTTTGGGACGGAGGGTGTACTTTGGTAGAAAGAGAATACAAAATATGCAATCAAATTCTGCCAACATGCCTAGCCAAGTCTTGTGCATAAGACAATATACAAATTATGAACAGTTCAGAAGATAACTTATCCATTGGATTTCTAAAACAGGATTTGATGCAATTCATGAAGTTTATATGGTTTGCTCACAAAATTTAGGATTTAGAGACACACGAAACAAAAAGGGGAAATGAATTGAAGTAGAATAACCAGAAAGATTGGGGACAGATCTACATATTCAGAACCAGTGTGTTGTCAAGTGGATAAGCATCAATAGGATATTTATATAGATTGTAATAACTAGCAAAAAAGTAGAGATGCATTATTAACATATATGGAACATGAAAAAACATTAGAAAAGCTAAAGCAGATGTGGTTGCTACAAAAAAATCTGTAAGTTCAATCATGTGTGGTTCATGCTTTCAGTTTGGAATTTCAATATTTCATTCCGTCTCTATAAGACCATCCATCTTAATGAAGATTGTGTTGAACAAAGCAGAGTTCATTCGTGAAAATTTATATTCAAATTGAAAGGTAGTTGGTTAGGATATAGTTATCGATCAAAACAAAGATAGTCTACTCAAAGCAGTTTTTCTCATACACATTCTAATAAGTTGTACCCTTAGCATATGCAAGATATGCTATATAAAAAGTATACGGGAAACAATAGTTAAAAGAAAATCGGAACACATAAGTATGATCACCTCATAGCAGTTCTTTTCATATTCGTTCAGAAAAGTTGTTGCAACAAATGTCCAAGCAGATCCAAATTTTTCCTGAAAAGAGAATGAGAAAAAAATATTATAACGTAGCACGTCTCCAAGACATATTAGAAAAAAAAACCAGATAGCGTCTTTAAGATAAATTAGTGACACATTATGTAAATTCATCTGTAGCATAAAAGGTAGACTACAAACCTGTAAAATTTCCTGCCTAATGTATGGGCGGCTCAGGCGATTAAAGTCCCATATTCCTTCTCTTTCAAGTTCTTCCTATAATATATTTAATAGATTATAAATTGAATAAAGAAATATAGTTTATTTTGTCAGTTAGAGCAGTTCGGGACATATTCATTGAATCAATATCCCTTTACATTTATAAAAGACCAGAGGATACCTGACTTAGAGGAATAGATGGTCGGAACTTTCCGACTAGACCTGTCATAGCATGATCTGGAAGTTCCCAGATTCGGAAGAATCCCAATATGTGATCAATCCTGTAAGCTGTGAAATATTTTCCCATCTGCCATGGACAAAGATAAAATTAATCTTGAGCCTCTATACTAAAGTTTGAATAGACTATTTTTCAGTTAAGAACAGAAAAACCAAGAACTCAAAATCAAAACCTGTGTCAATCGAGCTCGCCACCAAGCATAGTTGTCTTTTGACATCTCTTCCCAGTTATAAGTAGGAAAGCCCCAATTCTGACCATTTTTATCAAAATAATCAGGAGGAGCCCCAGTAGAAGTGTTCATTCGGAACAAATTTGGATACACCCAAGTATCCACACTGTTTCTGTCAACTCCAATGGGAAGATCTCCCTTTAGGATCACGCCCTTCTTTCGTGCGTAATCTGAAGCTTCAGACAACTGTTAGAATAAGATGAAAGCAAACAGTAAGATATTGTGTTAAGTTATTTTACTACAACATAGAACTTAAAGTAGGGTTCAATATAACTAACTTGTAAATGTAGATGGTATTGAACATAGTAGTGGAAGCAAATTATCTCGTAATGCAGGCTTTCCTTAGATACAAGTTTCTCTAGCTGTAAAACAATGGCAAATAGACAGTTTTAATGAGAGATATTTTGAAGTTAGAAAGAAAAAAGGAAAGGAAACCTAAGCCACCATATACCTTATCTTCTGAATAATGAGCAAAACGGCCCCATTGACTTCGTTCTGATGTTTCAAAAAAGTCTCGCAGGAAACAGAAGGCAGCATAGGGTTTCAACCAACCCTATTATCAATAACAAAGCTGAGTCGGTGTAGCAATTTAAATAAAATGACAATAATAATCAATTATGAAAATTCATTATAAAGGTGAGGAACAGATAAGAAAGATAAAGCATCTCTTGCCAACATATTAAGCAGTTGTAATGTGCAGTAGTAAAACCTCATTCTCTGAAAAGAACTCCTGAAAGGAACTCGAATTAAGTATCAAGTCTTTCTCTTGATTGAAAACTTTCTTAGCAATTGAGAGTTTAGTAGCCATTGTAGCTTCATAATCAACATCCTGTAAAGACAAACTAAAATCAACCCAGCAGCAATGTTGGAACTGTCTAAGAAGACATCATTTTATATTATGCTTATGTATAAATCATAGAACATCTCTTGATAATGTTAGGTTACATATAAACATTTGATCATTACCTTCCCGTCTAATTGTTGTTTTGCGCTCTCAATCTCTTGCTGCTTAAAGTAGAAGCAAAGCATTTCAAATATCAGCGTTTTGAAGCTGCTACGAATTTTATTCAATAGAGAGTGAAGTTCCTAAACATTACCTTGATCTCCTCTGGTATGTTCTTAGAAAGTGCCTGTACTCTCAGGTACAATGGATGCAGCGCAAATACTGAAAGTGAGCTGAAAGACGAGCATATGTTTGAAAGAACAATTAAACACAAGAAACGGTTTATCCAACGTAAGTGTGACAATATTAATATCAGAGACATGTAGTGATATACCGCATGTTGTTTGTATCTTATCCAAATAAAATTTGATATAGTTTCAAAGCCAAAAGAAAATATCAAACTTAGGAAATCAAAGACATGCCACCCCAAAGCTATAAGGAGATCGATAGGTACTTAGTAATCACGGGGTGCCTAAGTTCCAACGAGTAGTATGAGATGCTCAGCTCAGTGGAGTGCTTAAGTGGCTTAGTTATTTTCGTTTATCAGATTGTTTTTAAGGGAAGGGTTACCATACTACTTTGGTACTTATCAAAGATCAAAGAAAACCCTTTTAGCAACTTCGAGCAAATTTCAGAAAATTTAATTTCCCACATCTTTAGTTATTTTTAAGATTGCTTTCTGTATTTTCTTGTTATTTCACTGCATTACAAGTTTGTCTAATATCTATAATGATTTTGAAGGTGCTGCTATACCTGTATGGATAAGAATCCCACCACATCTGATGCACAGATGTATCATTGATTGGTAAAAGTTGAACTAAATGGAAACCGGATGCTACAGCCCAGTCAACTAGTAATTTAAGGTCAAGAAATTCTCCAACTCCTAGATCAGATTCTGACCTAATAGAGAACATAGGAATAGCTACGCCAGCACCACGCCAGGGCGTTTCCTAACAAAGCAAAGCAAATCACCAACATTTAGAATCATAAAATAAATTTTAGAAAACCACAATTTCAACTACCCGTAGCGTAAATTTAGCAACTCACACGTATCATGCCATCCGAAAGATAAATATATTTTGCCTCTCTTCTTGAGGCATTAATGGAGACTTCTCGATTTGGACCGTTTTCTATAGAAGCATTCCCAGACCTGCCATATTTACAATATCTATATGTGGAAATAACTGTTAAGGAAGAATGTAAAGCTTGACTAGAGTATTGGCAGCAACATATGAAAATAATAACCCAACATTTTCATCTATAACTCGACATGAAAAGTTCAAAATGGATATCTTATTGGAAAATCACTCCTTTGTATCACAGATTCAGCTAGCCAGACATATTCACCAGCGTAGCTGAGTTTTAGTCCATTTTCAACTTTCCACTGCCCCAACTTTGTATTGCTACCTATCACGTATATCTGCAAAGCCAAAGGAGAAACCAGTAATTTATGGGAAGTGCTTTTAACCGCAAATTCTTGAAGTGTCATTAAATGCTAACAAACTTTTTTTTCCCAACGAATTCACAATTCATGCTAATAAACAACATTAGTCATAAATGATATATGGATAAAAAGGCCTCACTGATGTGTCTTTCTCAATATTGGGGCAGAAAACTTTGAATTGGACGAGAATGGATTCCGCTGATCATCAAAAGTCAAAACGAATGAGCTATCAGCAAAAGAATAAACTGATACTCTACACGCTTTATATAAGCCCCTAACAATAGGCTAAACAAGTAATTTGCAAAATGTTACCTTCTGGTTCAAGATTGATGCAGTTGACTCCTGCAGTTGTCGTGATGCTCGAATCCCAGCTTTGCCGGAAAATGACATCTCTGAAAGCACTTCTGAAAGGGAGAGCATCTGAGCCAGTCTGAACTTGACGATAAAACAAGAAAAGATCTTGAGAATATATTTTAAAAGAGAAAAAACCAACACTATTATCCTAACTAAAAACCTATCAAATTATATCAGGAAAGATAATTTATGTCAACTTCTCAAAGTAATTTCAACCCTGACAACTTTGAGAAGCACCAAGTGAAGCATTTTGGCAAAACTCTGAGCAGAAAGAACAAGAAAAAAACCTAGATGCAAGAAGCAACTTAAGAGGCTCTATCCTTGTATTATACAAAGGTGTTACAACATACAATGTCAAAAAAAAAATAAACAGTGCAATACGAAATTATTTATCTCACACCTACAACTGCAGTCTTACTCACATCAGTGCCCAGCTTCTCCAGCCCTTAAATAGTGGTTTTGCAAACTAGACTCTCTAATGAGCTTAGACAGATTAGGCTCCATATGAAAAAACCATGCTGCGTCAAGTTTTTTATTCTCTTAGTGCAAAGTGTGACTTTCGCAAAATCACAAGATTTCTAATAAGCAAATTCTGCATACAAGCACATTTGTAATCTGATAGAAGGACACAAAAGAACAGCGATGGATTGCTGACAGATTACAAATGTGCTTGTAATATGCAGAATTTGCTCAATATGATTCAAGCGCCATAGTTTTTTAAGAATAAGGAAGAATATGCTGCAAGTATCAACTAACAAAATGAGTCTAATTAAAACTAGGACATATTTCACAGAAACGACGACAAGCAACCTAATAAAGAATTACTTGAAAGTTGAAACATAAAAGAGACGGAGAGAAATATGGAAAGAGAGAAAGGAAGCGACCTGCCAAAGATCACGGAACTCAATCTCCTGGCCACTCTGAACACCTTCGGGGAGCCTCAGTTCGTGCTTCTTCCCCATCTCCCATCTCACAATATTCTTTTTATCATCCACAACATAATAGGTGTACTCACATTCGAAACCTTTTGGCACTGTGATGCTTCCACTCCAAACAAGCTCAGTCCCTTCATGAAAGGGAGTGAGCAACACACCCTTCTTCACATTCCATGATCCAAGCACCGGTACAGAGCCACACACCAACAAACTCTGACCCCATTGAGTAAGATACGGTAACCGAAAGCTTATTTTCACTGAATTCACCGACTTATTGCCAGAAATCAATCCCAGATTCACCATAGCTTTTGACACATAAAAAAACTCAGTTTCAGACTTAAAAATTCCAACTTTTTTCAAGGGCTAACGCCCGAAAAGAAAACAAATGCACCGCAACAACGCGGGGAATAACTTCCCTTAACATATCAACTACCAAAACATACTAATTATTTTTTCAAAGAGTTTAATTCAT
This sequence comes from Trifolium pratense, assembly GCF_020283565.1. Classification (NCBI taxonomy): domain Eukaryota; kingdom Viridiplantae; phylum Streptophyta; class Magnoliopsida; order Fabales; family Fabaceae; genus Trifolium; species Trifolium pratense. The sequence continues at coordinate 14,029,260 of NC_060064.1, read as the reverse complement.
ATACACTGACGACGAATCACAACCATTAAACACGTGACTCTAGAAATAATTACGATTAAAGTCAAACGTTTTTAATGATCTGACGGTTATGATTAATCGACAATGAATTAAATCTTTTTTCAAAACAAGAATGTAATAATCATAATCATGAATTCATGATGATGCAACATTAAAATAGTCCACAATATAGAAAAAGCATCAAAGTACTAAGTTTCAAGCTAACACCATCTTGCACTCAACAATAAAAAAAAAAAATGAAACAACTACCTTAAACACATAAAAAAATGGTCTTTTTAGGATATTTAATAAAACAACACATACCCATTTACAAGAATTGAAGTAAAGTTATTAATTTGAAAGACATAATGCAGAAAAAGAAAATGGGTGGATGAAAACTCACCTTTGGTTGAAAAGAGGTGATAGAGAAAGAACTAGTGTTCACTGTTGTGTGATATTTTGAAGACAAGAAATAGAAGAGAGACGTTTCTGGCTATATCAACAGAAAGAGTGATGCAATATTCAGATTTTAATTTTTCCTCAAGAAAAAAAATCTGATTTTTTTTTATTTGTATTAATTAATTTGGACCGTCCATGGAAGCAAATTGTTTATATGTTGCTTTCACTTTTCCAAGGAGAATGATATTTGTGATTGTGACGATTGATTTTTATTAAAAAAACTAAAATATATTTTTGTCCTTTATTTTTTCCTTAAATATTTTTTTATGAGGACCTTATAATTAATTTTGATAATTTTTTTTAAAATATTCATTTTGATTATTAGTTTTTATTAAAATAAAATTCTTTTTTTTTGTTACGTTTAATTCATATTGTTTGTAGAAAAAGAAAAAATCAGCTAAATGTTAGCTAAAATTGCGTTAATTCTAATTATTTTTTCGATAAGTTACAATCTCTAATTTTAGTAAGTCTTTATCGCATTTTAAATTTCTTTCATCATAAGTAACAATAATAGTAATAGTCTGTCAAAAAAAAAACAATAATATTAATAATGTCAATCTAAATCAAAAGGATATCAATTATTTTCATGCCATATATATAGTTTCCAATCTGAGAAAAACTCGGTAGGATTTTTTCATGTTGTTTATAATCTTCAATTTTCCCATTTATGTATTGTTTGGTAAGATTAAAAAGACATGTTTTTTTTTCACCAATATTCGGTATATTGGACCGCTTAATCTGATTCGAGATTAATTTTGGCGTCAAATAAAAATACATGTGATTTTGTTAATACTTAAATGTATTATTTTTTATTTTTTTGGTACATAAATGTATTATTTTTTATAAAAAAATAATAATAAGAGATATAAACTCCACATTATCTCAGCGTGTTTGGTAACACAAATAAACTTTATTTCATAAAATTAGAGGAATTTGGTAACAAACTTTTTTTACAAACTTTTTTTCAAATGTTATTTCAAGTACTGTTTGAGCTTATAGCTTTTAGTTTTTTACATTTTATTCCAATTTTAACCTTATTATTTTAATTTCTTTATCTTTTTTTTAATAAAAAACTATTAACTCACAAAAATAACTACTCGCTAACATAAAATAATCATATACTTTTATGTGATTTTATAACTACAAAAGCTAAATTTACCAAACACTTTAAGGGCCTGTTTGGTGCGCAGGATAGCATAGTGACAGGATAGAATATAAAACAGGATAAGGATAGGATAGGATAACAGCAGGATAACAGTTATACTCAGTTATCATATCCTGTGTTTGGTGCACACAGGATAACAAACATGATAACTATTATATTTTGTTTTTAATACATACTTGCTCATAATAATATGATAAGATATATAACATATTTAATTGACAAAATTACTCTTGTAAAACAATTGTTATTTTTTTAAAATTATTTTGTAATACTTTGAATTTTATAAATAAAAAATATAAATAAGTAATCAAATAACTTTATATAATTTAAAATAAAAATCATGAGAAAATAATCAAGTTTAATTTTTTATATGAATCATGATCAAATAAATAACTCAATAATATATACATGTTAGATAAGCCAAATAAATATATGATATATCTCATACGTAATTAATAAAACTACTATTGCAAAAGAATTATATTTAATTTTTTATAAAATTTAAATTAATATCCCTATTTGTCAATTTTTTAATAATAATTTTACTTTAAAATATTGTAATTTTAGTAAAATTTTGATTTTTTAGAATATGTAAATTACAAAATTACCCCTGTGAAAAAATCACATATATATTTAAAAATTAATTATTTAATTATTTATATTTTATTAATTTTATTTTATGTATTTTAAAATATATTTTATAAAATAAACCAGTAATTTTTTTTTCTTATCCTATCCTGCTGGTAACCCAGCTCAAATTCAGGATAAGAATTATAACTAAAGAGACAGGATAGGATAAGCTTCAGGATTAACTTATCATATCATGTTGTATCACCAAACACTGGATTGCGGCAGGATATGATACAGTTATCATATCCTGTCTCTTATCCTGTGCACCAAACGGGCTCTAAGTTTCATCTACTAATCAGCTAGCTTATAACTTCATTTTACCAAACTGAGTTTTTCTCGTCTTTTAATTTCATTAGAAAATTTGTGGTTTTTGATCATTTTTTCACTCGAATTCAGCCGCATACATCTTTTCTCTCTCCTTTAGTTTAAATAAAATAATTGGTTTCCATATGTAATAAATTTTTATTTCCTATTTGTTTGGTAATTTCGCCGTCTCAATACGGTGTTGTTTGATTTTTTATTTTTGTGTGGTGTTAGTTTGATTTATCTTCTTGTTGTAGTGTTTATTTGGTTCAAATTGACATAACATCTTCGATCAACTACTCGTTCAACCAATGACTGGGTTGTCAACAATACATATCCAAAGTCATGAATATTTCGATCATTTTAATTTTGTCACATTATTTGTAGTCATAAGTATGTCGTTTTATGTTATTCACTTATATGTTTCTCTTAACTCAATGTGTTTATCCAACTTTGTGAGACTTCTCTCATATATACCAACAATTGTATCAAAGTCCGATTCGACTTGATGGGGACTGGGGAGGGGGGTAGTGAGAGAATCTCACATTTAAGGGAATATGTTGAGATATATCGAATATGAATTAAAGATGGTGTTGGATTGCATATGTGGCGAGTCTCACACTTGAGGGGATATTTTGATATATAATAAGTGTGAGTTAAAGTTTCGTATTTGATAAAATAGTTGATGTTGAACAACATATAAGTGAGATGACTCATAAACTCAATATCAGATGTACGTGTCAAAGTCTTTTGTATAGTTGCTCTTAGCTCAATGTGTTGATCTAACCTATAGAGGGTTCCCCTCAAGTACCAACATGTCGATGCATTTTCATCGCAGCAAAATCATGTTGCTATAGGTATTTATATCAGAGATGCAAATGGGAAATTTGTGCTTTGTTAAGACAGCTTGGCTTTCTTCAATTTGTAATGTTGATATCGGTGAAGCTCTATAATTTTTAAAGGCATTAAATTTAGTTGGGACCTATAAATTTTGCTCCTGATTTGAAACATGTTTTTGATCATCACTTATACAATAATAAGCAAGACGTTGCTAAATGTGGCGATATAATTCATGATTGTAGACGTCTTTTATATTCTCATACTCTTAGTAAGGATAGTCACATATTTAGTTAGTTTCATTTTTTTTTCATTGATATTCCAACATATTATAATAATCAGTGTAAATAGCTATTTAAACGCAAAATATGGAAGAGCCGTAATTTGAAATTATGGGTGAATGAGGAAATATCAATACACTACGAAATTTCTCAACCAATGGCAATGGGATAATTTGAACGCAACGATAGCTGAAGTTTCGGTTAATAGGTCAATCGTGATAAGATGGGAGAAGCCTCCAATTGGAAAGTTGAAATGCAATGTAGATGCCTCTTTCTTGGATAATAAGGTGGATATTGACATGTGCATCAAAGATCACAGCGACAATTTTGCTAAGGCAAAAGCAATGTCTTTTGGTCCCTTGATACCGATAAAAGATGGGAAGGTGATGACATACAAATATGCATAAGTTTTAGTAATATTTTAATCAAATAAATTAACTTTTTATTTAAAGTTTAGGAAAATGTGGTTAAGCATCTTAAAATAGAAATTCTGTCTCGAAATGCGTGCATTCAATACCTCAAAAGTACAAAAAGTTGTCTTTTCAATATAAATTTTATTTTTTATTTCCTTTTTAGGTATGCTTAACAAGTGCCCCGGGGGCACTGTTTAGCATGACCCTTAAGTTTATTAGACTATTTTACTTTCTTTTTTTCTTTTATTTAAGTTTACTGGTTTCTTTTTGACATGTTAATGTTAATATTATGACATTTTTATGTTCAAAATGGTCTATATTATATTTATATATCATGTTAAACCTATATAAGTCCATATTATGTTTAAAAAAAAAATTAAAAATGTCAAAATTTTATCCATTAAAGTGACTTAAAACAAAAGAAAATTTTTTGTAGGGATGAAAACGAGTGACTTTATTTTACAGGGACGAAAATCAAAACTCGCTATAAAAGTAGGAACTAAAAACATATTTTATTACGACAATAGAACTGTACAATTGCGGACTATCATCATTAAATAAGTTGGTTAATTGGAGCTCGAAAACATTATCTTTTAACTAGGGAGGGCAACGGGTGCCCACGGGTGTGGGTTTTACACTACCCAAACCCACAACTGAAATTACCACCCGAACCCAAACTCAAAGGTTGTTCGGGTGGCAAAACAAAACTCACACCCACACCCATTGAGTTCGGGTTTTTCCACCAAAACCCAAATCCGCAGCGCATTTTGTACTACTTTGCAAATTTAAGCAAAACAATGTTTGTCAAGCCAATCAGTTAGCAAAACATATTATAAATTTAAGCAAAAACAAGGAAATTTAAACATATTGTCAATCAATTAGCAAAAATATATGTTGTAAATTTAAGTAAAACATATTGTCAATGATCGGAATTAAAGCAAAACAAGGTCTATCGATTGAAAATGCAAAATATAGATAATTTAACATATACTCGGGTAGGTGTGGGTTTGAGTAATTTCAAACTCACACCCGTGGTATCGGGTGTCACCCGAACCCAAACTCAAACTCAGTCAGCTCGGATTTCCCTCGTTGACTTGGGTTCAGGTGGGTCTTTCGGGTTTGAATTTTTCTGTCATCCCTACTTTTAACTTGATGCTAAAGTAATGGTTGATGCAAAATTAGCGGTTAAATTATGTTAAAAAAATGTCATTTTAAAATTTGAGAGATCAAAATCGCCAAATTATAAATGTACTGTTATGAATAATATAGATGTGGATGTCCATTAGTCTAGGCCCATATTATTGGCCCATGTAATCTCCTATATATATGACTATCTCACAATGTAAAAGACACACCTTGAATAGAACAATACAAGAGTCTATTCTCTCTTCTCTTTCTCTCCTTCATCTCTTCTTCTTTATTCTTGTTATTCTCTAGGAATAGTTCATAACACGTTATCAGCACGATAGTCTCTCCTCTTTCAAAGAAAGGTATAACAACCATGGGAAGTGATAATTTTATTTTCTGTATGATTTTTTATTCTATTTTTTATCGGATCATTTTATTCCTTCTCGTTTTTTTTATATTGATTCACAGCCTACGATCCAGAAGTATCGTGGTAAAATTTTTTAAATATGAATCCTGAAGATTCATAGTTTGACAAAATTTTAAAATATGAATTCTACGATCCAGAAGTATCGTAGTGAAATTTTTGAATTATGAATCCTGAAGATTCATAGTGTGAAATTTTAAAATATGAATCCTGAAGATTCATAAGCACACGCTTCTAAAAATACCGTAAAATATCTTTTAAAATATGAATCCTGAAGATTCATGAGCATACGCTTCTAAAAGTACCGTAAAATATCTTTTAAAATATGAATCCTGACGATTCATAGATATAAGTAAAATGAACATCAATCCCTGAAGGATTGGATAAATAACTGATTTGATCTGTTATATAGTTCTTGAACAATTTAAAAACCAATTATACTTCACGAATTCTTGAAGAATTCATTATGGATACATCTATGAAGGATTGTACAATTAGATATATTATAATATAACGAAGAATATGGATTATTCTTATGAGGATTGCATAAAGGATTATTCTTACATTATAACGATATTATATAGTTCCTGAAGAACTTAAAAGAAAAATCAAATTATTTCTTAAGAATTCCAGAAGAATTCAATATACATATGCATCCCTAAAGGATAGTTTTACCAATTTTTATAAAATTTTGGCAATTTACAATTTTCAATGGATTTATTTATTTATTTCTATATTGTACAAAACATAAAAAATGTATATCATATGCCAATTTTGTTATCAATACGTTATATGCCAATTTATTTTTATTTTTTCAATAAGTTACTAATTAATCTTATTCATAACATAGGTTACATTATAATTATTATTATTAAGTTACTATTTAATTTGCATTATAAATTTTCAGTACGTTACATTACATTAGTATTAATAAAAAATAATTGGAATTAATTTTTTTATTTGACTACGTTTATTATGCTTATCTAAGTATTTGCTTAATTTTATTATTTGATGATAGTATATATCAATGATAAATGAATGAAAAATCATTCCCAGAAGTGAATGAAGTCCAACCCATTGATGTTACTCAATTCCCGGAAGTGAATGTAGCAACACACGATTACCTTGAAGAAATTATGAAGATTATTATGATCATCATATGAAGATCACTTGTAATATAGTTCTTGAAAAGCTAAAGCTTTAATATTAGCGCATCTTTAATGGATTGCTCAAAGAATATGGATTTTCTTAACCAATATTATGAAAGATTGTAAAATTGTGTTTTTCTCTAGCCATTCTGAATAGAGATTTGTTGTTGAGTTCCTGAAGAACTAATTTTTTTTACATGATTAAAGTCCATATGATCTATTTGATCTTAGTATAAATTGGACCAAAATTAAAAGAACAATTATGTATGTCTCTTGAATATGCTCCTGAAGTAGCAAACTTACGAAAATAATTTCAAAAATATTTGATTAATCATATTTTAGATTGGTACAATTTCAATAATTATCAATTGAAATGTGAAAATTTTTACATGATAATTCGACTTTATTTCTCGATGTACAACTTAGTAAGATCTCTATCTATCTATTTTATATTTTACTATGAGGTAGACGATTATTATTCCCTATGAAATATATGCCTAAGAAAAAAGTTACATTTAGCTTTTTATACATTAAACTTTGAATTTATTTTATGGTGATTATGTTTTCTTAAGCTTTGAATACAATTATTTTCTTAATTACTTATAATTATAATTCGGTTACAGTTTGTAAATATAAACTGATTTTAATTATTCCGGTTACATATTTAAATCAATTGATTGATTTTAATTTTAAAATCTTTTAATTGTTACTATATTTTAATTTCTAATTCTACTGAAATCCACATAAATTTTTTTTTTTTATACTTTATTTTTACTCTTTTAATTCTCATACAAATAAATTATTACTATTTTTTATTGTGTTCCACCGAAAAGATTTTTTTTTGTAGAAACATATTTGTTTAGCTTGAAAATATTCATAAATACTACTATTAATGAAAAATTAAATTTTATATTTGGTGGTACGAAAATTATTGAAGGCTCCAGAAGAGTCAATGCATTGTTATACCGAGAAACAAAGTTGCAATTTGCTAATGTATTTTATATTTTAAGTCTTAAAGAAATTTGTTACCGAAGGATATTCACATAAATGAATATCATATTGAAACAAAAAACGACGGAGATATTTTATCTCTATATTACGAGACATATTATCAACTTTTGTCTCTAGTTTGTGGTGTACTTATGATATTAGTGCAACTTAAGCACATGTTTAAGTAAACCAGAAGTTTACAATTTAAATTATATTAAGTTTGTAATTGGCAAGATCGGATGGGTCATCCCGAATCTATTATGATGTGAACTATAAAATAATTTTATATGAATTGAAGGGCCTGAAGTTTCTTCAATCTAATAATTTTTATGTGTTACTAGTTCCCGAAGGAAGTTGATAAATTAAGTAAGTGAGCATCTTTTATTTTTTTAGAATATATATAAGGTGATATTTGTAAATCAATACATCGATCATGTGGACCGATTAGATTCCTAAAATTTTAATTGATGCATCAACTAAATGGTCACATGTATGTTTGTTATAAACTCACAACCAGAAGTTTGTGAGATTATTTTTAAGAGATCATTTTATATATATTATTCTAAAAAGTATTTGATAAATATCATATGTTAATTGAAATTTATACCAAACATCTTGTGAAATATGTTCATACAAACAAAAAATAATGGACCTGAAGATCCATTCTAAGTTATAGTTGGGAACACTCAAACATGTATGTTGAGATATTGAATAGCATCACGCCAACAAATTATTATATACATAAGCTCTCCCCTAATTTATTTGAATTTTAGTTTATAAACCTATTTTCCCATATAAACGTTTTTGGATGTGTTGGGTACGTCTCAATTGCTCCAATATAATGCATTTAAATGGGTAGTAAAAGAATATTGGGAAAATAATTTTTATATGAATCTCCAAAGTGAGCCAATAATTGAAGATTTTTTTACAACTTTATGGGTTGATTATCAATTGGTGAATTAGTTTTCCCAATATTAGGGGGAGATAATAAGCAGCTAAAAATATGAACTAGAAGTTCAATTGAAATGTTTTGAAATAAATTAATAATTGTTATTTTGATCCTCTTAGAAATCAATATGAACCAGAAGTTCAAAAGATAACTCATTTGCAAAATTTATGAAATCAATCAACAGCTGCTAATGCTCCAATAAAAATGAATGTGTCTATTGGACAATCTAATATTGCAAATGATTCTTAACCACGCTTGAAGCATGGTAAGCAAATCGGTTTCAAGGATAAATTCCTCAAATAAGATATGGAGCTAAAAAAAAGAAAGAAAGATGACCCAAGTGAGGATATGAAAATCTCAAAAGAGCATTTGACATAATTGATTTTTCAGTTCCAGAAGAACTTATTAGGTACCTAAAATTTATGAAAATAAAGAGATCTCAATAAATTATGTCATGAATGGAATACGATGAAACCGAGATGAAGTCAACGTTGACAATATTTTTGCACATAATAAAGCGCTATATGTGATAGAAGACAATGAGGATCACGGATCAAAGTCTATTAAAGATTATAGACAATGAAATTATTGATAGACGCAATTGATACAATATTAAAGTAGCTTTGCAAAGCGAAATATTTTTGGACCAGTAGTCCATTTCATCTGCAGATGGAGATAAATCGATATGAATAAGTTTTCAAGAGAAAAATAATGAAAACAAAATATTTAGAGTTTGAATTGTTATTCAAGTATATTGATAAATGTCTATCATTGATTTTCAAGAAGCATATTCACCTGAAGTGAATTCAAAAATTAATTAAGTTGAGTAGCATATGAAATACTCAATTCATGTGAAATATGTGTTTTAACGTATTTGACTGGCTCACTTAATAATGATGATCCCTGAAGGATTTAGTTATATTTGAGAATGAATTTTTTATATCTGAGGCTTATATTAATGATAAAATATCATCTAGACTCATGAAGAGCTTATGAGATATTCTCATTTAAATTTATAATTTAAATAAGATTATCTAGCAAAAGTGTTAAAACAGTTTAACATTGACAAATCTAATTGGTTGTATACTAAAAATGGTTACAATGTCATTTGATGTGTCATGCCTCAAGAAAATGATGAACAATTTGAATTGGTCCTGAAGTACCATATCTTAATTCAATTAAGCTCACTAATATATTTGCTATAATTTCGTAGTATTTTATTTTTGCCTATTCATCCAACCCAAATATTGAAGTAAAGCAAAGCATACAATTATTTATACTTTAAAGAAACAACAATATCATCCAATCATGTGAAGATTTTAGCACTACATCAAGCAAGCTGAGAAGATGTTTTTGTTGAGGATTGTAATTCAACACATACAAGAAATTCGTTGTTTTATTACAAAATGATGGTTCCTGCAACAACTCAACATGAAGATAATATCAGACGCAGTGCTAATTTAGAGAAGAGTATAATAAAGAAGATATGACAGATTTTTCTACAGAGTCAACTTTTAGTAAAACTTTGGAGCAGCTAGTACAGAAGATTATTTGATTTTTCATCTCATGTATAATAATTGTCTTTATGAGGGGGAGATATAAATATGTTCTGCACTCTTTTTCCCTTCACCGTGGTTTTGTCCCACTGGGTTTTCCTGGTAAGGTTTTTAACGAGGCAGTTCACACACAAAGGATGTTGTACTCTTTTTCCTTCACTATGATTTTTCCCACTGGGTTTTTAATAGTAAGGTTTTAATGAGGCATATCATCGATGGACATCCAAGGGGGAGTGTTATGAATAATATAGATGTGGATGTCCATTAGTCTAGGCCCATATTATTGGCCCATGTAATCTCCTATATATATGACTATCTCACAATGTAAAAGACACACCTTGAATAGAACAATACAAGAGTCTATTCTCTCTTCTCTTTCTCTCCTTCATCTCTTCTTCTTTATTCTTGTTATTCTCTAGGAATAGTTCATAACATGTACTATTTTGTTAAAAAAATAATAATAATTGTTTCAACACATTCATCCCACGGAACAATTACAATGGAGTACAATGATCCGTGATTTGGGAACAAGTGGAACATCATCATCCCATTACGCATTGAAAAGTTACTTCATTCATTCAATCGTACTAAAAAGTCTGACCCAATTCACATGACACTATCTTTTGCCTTGGTGTCATATCTTTCTAAATTAGGCCTCAAAATAATTACTCCATATTGTATTATCATTTTTTATTCTTCACCAGCACAAATCATGTGCAATTTACTTCACCCTTCACATGAAAAGGTAGGAGGAACCTAGTAGGATGAATCATCATATAATACACCTCCTTAAAAATCACAAATACAAAAAAAAAAAAAAAATTAATTAATATATGTACTAAAATTAACAAAATTATATAATCCCAAATTCTTTTTGACTATTTTTTTTTTTTTAATATCCTCTATTATATTAGAACTTTTAATATCCTCTATTTTTTTTTAGTATTAATTCGGTTGGAAGAAACATTACATGTTATTGCATGGACCAAAGTTCAAACTCTAATACTCTCACTTATTCATCTTAAAAGGTAAAATTTCAATCACTAGACAATTTGAACCAAAAAAAATCCTATAAGAACCAATTTGGATAGCGAAGACAAAAATCAATATTATATTATATTATATTTTTATATTAATTTATTTTAAAATAAATTTAAATTTTGAATAAATTATATAAGCAACCAACCAAACTACAAGGTACCTAATAATTTACCTTTGTCTAAACCATACAACATACTAAAATAGTGATCTCCAAGATGTATATTAGGAAAAGTATGTTCTTTGGCAGTACTTACAAGTTGTCTATTAAGCTCGTGAAGATAGAAAAAAAAATAGAGAAATTGTGAACTACTAAAAGCATTAACATTACAACAAAAACCGTGACTTCCATTGCCATCATTGGTGGAACATTTTTCCTTGTCAACCTCATCCAACAGAGAGATTTATTGAAAAGGATTTGTTACTTTTCTTCATCTTTTTTTTTTTTCTTTCATTTTTTGTTTTTCATCTTACATCACAAAACAAAGGTAATATGCATGTAATCAAGGCCTGTCACTTATGAACTTTGACCTGAAAAAGCATACATACACCATCTGGATATTTTGAATCAACTATTTACATACATGATGATGACAACTTATATCCACTCATATATGTGTAGCTCACACTTTGCGTAGCTCACATTCATAGTAATGTTTGTCTTCCAAAATGATACAAGTTTAGTACTTTGTCACACATGTAACACAAGTACAAGAAATATTAAAGATGTCCATTTCACAGTTCTAAGACAACCTGCAGAAGCTGCAAAAAACAAGATATCAGTACACAAGAAAAATACTGAGAACAAAAGGAAAACTATTAGTATAATCTGTAATTGGAACTTGAATTGGTAACTTGCATAAGTAACCCTTTTGGATGTTTTTGTCTAGTGTAGCGTATTCAAGGCCATTCGTATTTGTAATGGAAGAAAAATATATACACTATACGAAATAAAAACAGAAAAAACGATAGAGCAACCTCCATGTTCTTACACATGAGAGAATTTTTTAGGGGGATGTTTCGGTTCCATAAAGAATGTGAGATTTGTCCTCTTCAACTTTACATTAAGCCCAAATTCATTAGGCTTACTATTTAGAATTTTATTTCGTAAACCGAGTGGATGATGAATGGTTTAAAATATGCGTGTGCAAAAAAATTGTCTCTAGTTTACCACTAACAAGTAATAACATATTAGCATTGAACGAAAAACTATAGTTATATCATTAAACACACTCACATGAAGATATTGATAGCCCATGAGGTTGTGTGGACGGTTGTTCTGCAGCTGGTTCCCGCTTAGGTGGAGGCTCAGCATGAGCAAAAGCTACATTTGGCAAAGGACTGAAAGCAGGTACTGGATGAGAAGCATGTGTAGGGGGTTCAACCTGTGGTTTTGGTGATGAAATAGGAACAGGATGATGATGTTCAATACTAGGGGCAACCGCAGGTGTTAGATAAGTATGTCTCCCAGCACTACGTCTAGACCTTTTTCTACGCTCGAATGGACAATCAGGAGGCTGAGCTTGAGAACTTTTGTGTGGTGCAGGTGCACTTTTTGTAGTAGCAGGAGAGCCAACCTCAGGTGGAGTTGCACCCTCCCCAGGTTTAGGTGCAGGTGCAGGTATGGGAGAAGTTGCAGGAGTTAGGCGAGTATTGTGATGGTGATGATGATGGTGGTGGTGATGGTGGTGATGGTGATGGTGGTGATGGTGCGGGGAATGGGGAACAGGAGCAGGAGAAGGTGATCTCGCAGTATCACTGCCATTAAGGGAGTGCTGCAAGATGGATGAAAGTCTGACATGCTTAACCTTGCCAAATTCAGTGTTATTCAAGCCAAGATTATGACGTCCCATGATGGTTTGCGCCAATCGCTTTAGCCTCTGTTTTGATGAAGGAATCCCAACCGCAAATAGAACAGATGATTGAATAGTAGTAGGAGCATCTACTGTTGAACCTTCGGAGTTTGATAAGATGACATTCAAGTTCTGCAACCAAAATCAGTAAACACGATCAAAATCAGCACGGCATAGCCTATGATTAACATGTTATCAGAAATCATCTAGAAGTCTCAATAACAATAAGTAGTATAATGCACAGCAGCACCCTAGTTAGAAGGTAGACAAAGAAGCCTTATAGAAATTAAATGGTGTTTTTCTAGAGTTTTCCTTAAAGAGTTCAGGAGAAATGATTTGACAAACCTCATAGGATGTCAGACGTAATCCTGACTTTAGCTGACTTGTCAGCTCATTCAGATTTGATTGTATTTGATAAATGGGAAAATTCAAAGAAAAGTTGAATTTTGTTTGCACTGTTTGCAGAGGAAATGCCTTCTGTTGTGGAATTATAGTAATTCCTCCTTTAAATTTCAGCACTTCAAAAAAATAGGGATCTCCGAACAAGGATGAAGTGAGCCGGAGAACTGATTGGCGTATTACCAAGGACCCAAATAATGATCTTATCAAACTAATGGCAGGCGACGGCGTTTCTGAGTTTTCACCATCAGGATCGACTGCAAATACCACTTTTGTGTTGTTTGGCCGAGGTAACGGGTCTAGAGACAAGATGGTCACCTGGTGTTTTTAAGAAGAAAAAAAAGAAAATGACATCAATGTGCAAATATCAAGATAGGGCATGAAAGGAAACTATTAAGAGAGAGGTGTACTTTAGGAGCTTCAATCTCTTCAAGAATTTCAGACTCGAGCTGAAATTTGTTATCTTCTAGCACAGTGACTGGCTTATTAACAATAAAGCTTGCAACAATATCATAACCTGCAAAATTAATAAAATTGTCATTAAGCAAATAGATTTTACAATTTTTCATCATTAGAAGAGTTTGTTTTGTCAGTATTTGTTGGTATGGTCAAACTCTTTTGCTGGCGCAGCAAACTGGCAATGTACAAACAACTAAGTGATAGAACTTTAACACTACAATGGATCAAAATTCATTCATAAAATGAGACATATAGGAGCATACAAGCATGAGGAAATTCAGTGAAATATCTTAAACTTGGTGGTGACAAGATGTGAGGAGATACTGAATAGTATAATTTTTTCTAGATAAAGGAATGGAATTGAACAATGAGATTTGAAGAATAATGTTATGCAGAGGAATAATGCAAGATGCATATTATTAAGGAAATATATATTGAGCTACAGTTATCCCAATTACCAACAGCTCCATCCAATGTTGAACCTGAATAACCAAATTTCCTGCAAATTCATTTCCATTTGCAACTTTGTTGGCTGTCCCTACCTCCTCAAATCCCTTTTGTGATCCGATGTTACACCACTTATCATTTCTATTTCAGTTCCTCGCTTAAGCTCTTGTTATATTTCAAACAATCACTTACAAGTTAAAATATGTTTGCTGACCCAACATTTGTAAGAAAAACTGTGTAGCAGTTGGACATTCTGAATCTCCTATGGTGAAAAAATGTGCTGAGTTCAACAGCAATATAACGAGGTAGAAGTTTGTAATGAATGGAATAACAATGAGAGATAGCGGCTGAGCATATGGTATCACAATGCCACAGCAATGCAATCGGCATAATAATGAAAATTCTCTCATCAAGCATAAATCTTCAAAATTGTAAGATTACAGGATTTAAGTTCAATGTCACATTCCTAGCTCAATCACAGCAATGCATATGATAAAAAAGACAACACGATGCTATAAATCTCCTGCTATTCGGGGTCCAAGAAAGGTTAGATCAATTATCATTGTGTAACCATTGTAAACAACTCTGCACAACTCAAAATTTGTGGTCTTCTAATCACATGGCAATAACTGCAAATGCTGCGCCGTAACCCTGATAAGTATTCAAACACTTGGGGAAGTCTGCCTACAATAGCATCCTATACTACTCGATGTGGGACTTGAGCACTCTATAATACCCAAGTCTATCATAGCACCGCCCCAAAGAGCTAACGCCTCGGCTGCTACACTCTACAATGCTTAACTCGGCCTTTTCCTGTCAGCCCTTTCCAAGACGCTAACAATCAATTATGATACCAATTGATAAGTATTGAAGCACTTGGGGCAAGCCTACCTCAAAATCTAGTTATCAAGGAGAAAGAAACAAGCCACTTAGATACTCCGCCAAGCACCCTGTATTACCCAATTCTCTACTCTCTATCAGACTCCTCTTCTCCGCGATGCATAATACATAATAAATGATATCCAACCCAATTTTCTAGAGAAAGCCTAATGCTAGGATTATGACAAAACACAAATGACAATATTTCTGGGGATAGACCACAAACTAGTTACCTGATTCATGTCAGAAGCCATAACTCCGTGTCACACCCTAAAACAGGAAAACTATTCTATTCATAGGCGCCATTAACATAGAGAATCTATTCCATATATATAATTTATAACCAAGATTGATTTCAAACATCTTAAAAGTATATAATTTAGTCACAAAAAAAAAAAACATTGTCAGAATAAAATCACCAAATAAAGCAAATAATGCTAAAAAAATAAATATTGGAGCTTGATTGAAGTACATTATGCAATGCAGTCCCAAAACAATTTTCAAAAGTGCAATATCAGAATCATCAAAACCTTACTAAAAATAGGTATAATAAAAGTAATTACCAAAACGGAAAAATAAATAAATAAATAAACTTGATCCGACAAACAAGTTTACCTCCTTAATTAGCTAATAAACAAAACTAATCATCATAGTTTAAAAAATAAAAATAAAAAACCACTCATTATTACTTAAAATCCCCAATTAAACATAACTTAAAAAGCAAAATTATTGCATTACAAATTTTAAATTAAACGGAAGAAAAATAATTACAACAAGCTAAATTAGTAAATTAACCACAAAATTTATTATTTTCCCAATTTTTTTCAGATGCCCATAAATCACAACCACACAGAATCTACGCACAAAAAATCTAAACTTTAATTCTTGTAAAATCCAAAACAGAAACAGATCTATATCATTATCCACAAAACAATGCAGCCACCGAGAAATCCAAAAAAGATTAAAAATAGGTAAAAATTGAAATGGATTTGAAATTAAAAAAAAAAAAAAAAAAACCACCTTTATATTTGGAATCATCGTGCAAATTGTTGTGATCTATGAAAGGGGGTAACCAAAACAAAGCAGAGAGGAACAGAGCAAGAGAGAAGAGGAAAACGAGAATGCATCTGAAACCAAACAGTTTTCGAATCCGAGAATAACTGCACCGACACTCTGTTTCCGCATTTTGCGGTTGATCCGATGATGTAACGCCACGTGGCAGGTGTTGTTCTTCTTCGGCTTTTCCCATTGGAAGAACAATGCTGAAGAAGAAAAGAGTGAAGAATTTTCAGTGTTCATTCTCTTGGGGTGTGTTTGGTTCACCCATTTTGAAATACACTGAGAAAGTGTTGCTAAAAAAATTAGCTTTTTTTTTTTGTGTGATTTTTTGGATTGAGATGAAAAAATTGAGGATTTTTTTAGGGTTTGAAGAGGAAAGGAAGAGATAGTGGTGAAGTAACTCGTGCTGCAGGATTAACAACAAGTGTCATTTTCTTTAGGGAAGAGACAGTGCTTTTATTCATTTTTTGCTTTTTTGTTTTTTTATTTTATTTTTTATTTTTTTGAAATTGAAGCAAAGAAGAGAGGAAAATGTTTAATTTTTAGGATTATTGTTTATTGTTTATTGTTTATTATTATTAATTGTGAATGTGAAAGTGTGTCCACTAGCATAGCACTAAGGTGTAAAAATTAAATAAAAAGGACAATGTATTGTATGGTGTCATGTGGAAGAAAGAAATTGTGGGGTGGGGTGGGGTGGGGTGGGGTGGGGTGGGGTGGTGAGGTAAGGTTTGATGAGTTTGACTCTTTTGCTAAGTTGATAGTCACCACGTTTTCTTCTACATCATGTTTTATTACTTGGAAAAAAATGATAATAAGGATATTTTTTTATGGAAAATAGGGAGAAGGTCTTAGGAAAAAAAAAATGAACGGTAGATTTTATGGGATAATTGAGTACCAAAGAAGTTAGAGCAATTTAAAAGATGAGTGGTGATTTTTTCAAATTTTAAAGGTTGAAAGTGAGTAAAATTAGTAAGCCAATTTCCTATAATCAGCTTGCTACACAAGTTTGATGCATTACATTTACATCAACGATGTTAATTCAGGAAATATTTTTTTGAGTATTCTTTTAAACTTTAAAATGAATTGTGGGAGATTGTTGGATATTTTATAGAATAATTTATTTTAAAGTTAATTATTATATAATAATTAAATTAATAAATTTATTTGTAACCAAGTCATAACATATTATTATTAAGTAAATGTTTATCTTTTAATTCTTATTAATTGGTTTTCAATACTAATTACTATGATTTTATGGTTGGAAGCTTAATATTTTTTGAGAGGATCCAATGTATTGTGCTGATAAGAAAGATACCAAGAAGAAAATAAAAAGGAGGAGAATGAGAAAATACTCATGGAAGAAATTGTTTCTTCTTCCTTTGTTTTATATGAGATCAAAAATCACACTATTAAAATAGAAAATTATTTTCCTCTTCACATACAATTGAGTTATCTTCCTGGATTACATCATCGGTGTTTAATTATTTCATGCTAGTTCTGTCACCTCGGATATGATTCATATTCGGGAAGGACATGTTGAATCCTGAGGGATTTGCGCTTATGAGGCGGATAAATCATTAAGGACAGTGCGATCAGCACGCCTCAGGTATTATTTCATGGTTTACTATTCTCCCTATTTGAGACTCGGTGGTTGCTTACTTCGCGGTAGTGCCGACAACGATATACAACAATCATAGATAAGTTCTATAATCTCTATTTTATTTAATTATCATTCATATTTGTTTAATTACATAAATTAATATGTTGTTTATTATTATGAATATTGTGATTAGGTCCAATTTTTACAACACTATAATGATTGATTCTCTATGTATGTATCTTAGTGAAACGGGTTAATCTTGATCACAAATATTCCTTCAATGTTAGGTCATAGCTTGTAGTTATGAGATTCACTCCACAAAAGAATCAAATTTAACAAATAACCTTCAAACTTCAACCTTCCAAGCAGTCTAGAAGATCTTGTGTAATGTATGAGACCGTCTGACAAACAATCATCATTGTCCCTAAAGACATTTGTGTCGATTGAAAGTGAATTTTGCTAAAAGCAAGTTTGAGGGGTTAATGTGGATTTAATTTCTTATGATCTGTTGCAGAATTTTTGCACTATATAGTAGGGCAGTTACCCTTTATTTATTTGGGTCTTCTGACCATTAGGTATGGATTTTGCCATGGGGGGCTCTACAAAAAGGGATTTCAATCCAAACTTATTCAGTTGGAAGTGATTCACTCACTTTTAGCACAAGAAGAATAGGATCCACAACATGGGACAAGTGAGACTTGCTTGGATTTCAGTTTGGCAACCACAGTGATCAATATCTTAAATAATAGATTGCACTATTAGTGAAATAAGCATGTTAGTCTTGGAGGTGGGGTCATTTTACTAAACTTTATTTTGGTGGCGATCTCTATCTTTTATGAGGAAGTTGACGTAAGTTTGGAAGGTGATAGTCAGGTTACATAGGACCTTTCTTTGGGGTAGGCATGACAATGGGGGGGGGGGGGGGGGGGGGGGGGGCGGGGACGGGTTTTACCTTCCCCAAACTCAAACCCATCCCAAATTCGAGCGGGGATAAAAATGATAACCCAAACCCATACCCAACGGGGATCGGGTATCCCCATCGGGTTTCAAGTATCCCCATTACGCTTCTTTCCACATGAATTTAGATTATATTTTAGTATTTTTTTATTAAAAAAAAGTTAAATGTCCAAAATTATTTTTCTCTCAACAATATTTTTTAAATAAAGAAATAAAAAATAGAGAAAATGGTTTGTTTAATACTCAAATTAAAATAAAAAATAGGCTTAAATGCAGTTTTACCCCCTGTTTTGAAAAATGCGGAATTTTACCCCCCTAATTTATAATTTGTTGGATTTTGCCCCCCACCAAAATTCTGCACAAAATCTGCTTCTGAGCCTCAAGTTCAAAGCTTCGCACAGAACTCAATTTGGATCAATAATTCACAAAAACTATACCGAAACGACCGTAAACGAGTTAGCTTTCCACAGAATCAAACCCCACTAAATTTGGAGTTATAGAGAGAGATTAACTACCGTTTTAGTGAAGGTCTGTCCAATTACTAATTCTGCAGAAATCTACTTGTGACATTCAAATTCAATATCGTCTACCGAACGCATTGTAACTCCAAATTCGACGAAATTGAAATGCCAACAAGGATAATTTCGTTAGCTTTCCATAAATATAAATAGTATTAAAAAATGAGCTACAGAGTGAGAGACATGACGAAAATACCAGTAGTAGTTTCATACGATAATTAATTTGAACATACATTCACTAAAACGGTAATTAATCTCTCTCTTTAACTCCAAATTTAGTGGAGTTTGATTCTGTAGAAAACTAACTCGATTGCGGTCGTTTCGGTACTAGTTTGGTGAATTATTGATCCAAATTGAGTTATGTGCGAAGCTTTGAACTTGAGGTTCAGAAGCAGATTTTGTGCAGAATTTTGGTGGGGGGGCAAAATCCAACAAATTATAAAAATAGGGGGGGTAAAATTCCTCATTTTAAAATAGTGGGGGTAAAATTCCGCCTGCATTTAAGCCTAAAAAATAAATATATGAACGTAATTTAAGAGATTGTTTAAGCGTTTCAAATTTAAAAGAGGTGAAATCTAATTTTTAGTATAAGTGGGGCGGGTTCGGGGACGGGTTAGGGGTGGGTATCAATGTACCAATTACCCGCCTCAAACCCATCTTTTGAAATCGGGGAAAACCCAAACCCGAACCCAAACTCAGTCAACTCGGGTTTTCCCCGTCAAAACGGGTATGGTTTGGATGGGTACCCGCATGTATGGGTTTTATTGTCATGCCTACTTTGAGGTGGTGCGGAGGGAAATAAGAAAATCAATTGGATGGAATGAGGTGATATTTGTAGGCCAAAGAAGGAAGGGATCTTGGTGTCAAGGATTTGAGACTAATGAATTTGACCTTACGTGCTAAATGAAGATAAGTTTCCAGTCGATGGAGATCTCTTACGGAATAAAGTAATTTAGGCGATGGAGATCTCTTACGGAATAAAGTAATTTAGGCTAAGTATGGTGAATGTGTGGGGTTGAATCCGGATATTTCTAGCTTTGGGACTTTTTTGCAAGGTGTGGTGGTGGTAGAGGGACATGTGTAGGGAGAATATCAATTTTCTCTAACTTTTTGGTGGAAAAGTTATATAACTTTGAAACAGTCTCAACCACTTGATTATTTAGACGCACCAGATCTTGCCACATGTAAACATTTTTTTAATTAAAATCAGTATATATCCTTACAAATGCAAGCTTCCATCGCAGCACATTCTCATCCATCCCGCCAAGTTCTCAACGTCAATATCGTAGACCCACCGTCCACCATCGGTCGTCGGCGATCGAAAATGCGCCCTCTACCTCTGAACTGTCGCTGTTTATTGTCGTCAACCTCCCATACACGTGTTAACCCTAACTTTGCTGCCTTTTTCAATTAACTTGTAGTTGTGACTCATGATTATTTTGTTTTGGTTCAAGGTTTGTGTCGAAAATGAGATTTTTAAGAAAAACGTTGTAAGTAATTTGTAATTTTTGAGTTACTGAGTAAATGATCATTCATTCCCTACTTGATTTTTTTCCTCCTAATGAAATAAGACTGATTGTTTGTATTGTTACTATTACTGGTGAGGGACATAACTGGTGTGTGGCCTGCAAGTAATTAATTTGTGATTTTGGTAGCTGGATTTGCACAATGTAGATGTATCTGAAATTGATTTTTTTTTTTTGTACAAATCTAAAATTGATTTTAACGTGGCTTTCTTGTGTTGTAATAGTAGTATGTCTATTAATTAAAATGTACTAAAGTTTGTGTCTTGGACAGGTTGAATGGTTAAGAAGAAAATGATATGTACAATTTTTGTTTTTTAAAGTATAAGTATATACTGTTTAAAAAAAAAGTATTAGTATATACAACAAATACATGGTCTTCCACTGTTTTTTGAAATCATGTTCAATTGTTTTATGCATTTGTCAGGTTCCTTCATTTGATAAACTTGATCAAACATGACATCTTTAAATTTTGATTTGAAGTCAAAGGTTGGTATGTCATTTGAGAACTTAAATGAGGCTTATGAATTTTGGCGCGCATGTAAGGGTCGACTTTGGAGTTAGAAAACGTTATACAAACAAGAAAAAGAAAGACAACACTATATGATCGTTTAGGTTTATATGAATCAAGTGCATATATTTACATTAACATTTTAGGCTAAAGAATTATCAGTTCAATTGCTTGATGGAGTATCTTGTTCGGCACCTCCAACTTATGAGACCCCACAACACAAGATGGTCAATTTATTTTCACAACATATTTGATGGTAATTTCCTTCTTTCTTTTTTTTTTAAAGGAACAATTCTTACTTTTACACTTATCATAGTTTTTTTTTATTATTATGCCGGGCCCCCTTAATGATACAAATATTGGAGATATTGAAGTTGATCTTCTGTAATTTCATGCTTTTAAGTTTTTTGGAGTTGATTTTTTGTAACTTCATGCGAAAAATTGGAGCAAAATTTGAGATAATGTAAAAGATTTTTTGGAGCACAATTGAAGATATTGGAACTATAGTTATTTTGAATGTTGTAGATATTTTATACTAGTATTGTCTCTGGCATAACTATCTGCTAGCAGCTTTTGTTCTGTTATGTATTATGTATTTTGATCACAATACATGTAGTTTTGTTTTTGTCTTTGTACATTCACTTTGTATCTTGAACACACTACTTTTGGTACATCAATATGAACCAATATTTTACTACCTTTAATTATTATGTACATTTTGAATGAATAGTTTTATTATGTATCTTTTGAATAGTTTAATTAAATAGACAAAAAAATGATTGTAATGAAACAAAGAATCTCAATTATGTATGTTCTAAAATAGTTACAAACTTATGCAAAAAGAATATATTTTCTAGTCGAACTACAATTTGTAATATGCATTGTGTTAATACTACTTTCTTTTATACATTAAAAAATATTATTAAAACTCAACTTTGAGTATAAGACATACACAAAGAGAGAAAACAAAGGTACAACTTCGTGAAACAAATCAGGACAAGAAAACCAACACAGAAAAACAAAACTCTAAAAAACTATACCAACAAACACCCATACAAACAAGGCTCAAGATTGTCAAACGATAAGCCTCAAATTTCTCCTAATACTACTTAATGGAATTTTTGTCAGTCTCAAATGATAAGCTTCAAGTTTTGTCTTTAGATTGTCAATGTCATGATCTTTTACTTTGTGCTTTGTCTTTCATGCCTAATGATATCTCTTGAATCAATTTGAGTGTTCATATCTCCTTTAAATCCAATTTCAAAACACTCTAGTACATATATTGCACTTATTATGCATAAATCACCAAGCACTTATATATAACTAAACAATTATACGAGTAATAATATTAAAATTTTGGGGTGTCACAGTAACTTTATTCATTATATAAAAATTTATATTTATCTTAATACTCATATCTTATTCTTATACTTTTTACAAATGGATAAATTTTTACTCTTGGTCATCATCACTCTTCTCTCATTTATTCTATTATTTGTTGTTATTATCAAGGTTGAAGAAATATCTTATGTTCTACTAACAATAAACACAATTACTAATATTCCTTTGTTAATATAAGCATGGAATGTTGATTACATGTATCTAACTTGATTAAACTATTGTTATCACATTTATAATAATATTATTGATTATCATTATTGAAGAAATGAGTATTGATGGTTTTTTTTAACAAGGAGTATTAATATTGTTATTGAACAATATATGAAATAAAATCAAATCTTTGTAGTGTTTATTATATTCTCATGAATCTTATTATATTCTCTTTGATTTTATTCTTTTTATAATATCATTTGATTCTCACAAATTAATTATTAAATTAACGAGTTATGAAATTAATCATCCATTTTATCATTACTAATATTTTTAATAATATGATTGAAAATAAATGGATTTTAATTCAAAATGATATTTAAACCCGTGCATCAGCACGAGTTGAACACTATTACACTCACAAAGAAGCAAAAATACCGCCCACAATTTTAGTGTGGGTTGACACTTCATCAACAATATCACAACAAAATAATTTACTACATAACTTATAATTGGTACAGGGAGAAAAATATAAACTCTCATGTAATTTATTGTCATAACCTTCCAAAATAATTTACTACACAACTTGTAGCTAGAGAATCAAAAATTTACCACGACAAGCACACATGTAGCTAGATAATCAAAACATCATCATCAGTATGTAAAACCAAATTATAGACATGTCTGATTCAAAGCTGATTCGAGAACTCTATAGTAAACGAGTGGATGAGACCAATAGTAAGTTTGGAGCTGCTTCCAAAATAATTCTCAAATCGAATGATGAAATTGCATGATTCAATACTACAACAATATCCAATTGCAACAACAAGAACACAATCTCAATCAACAATAATGAATAACCAGTTTTGCAACCTGTTCTGGTAAAAAACAAGGGGGTTTGTATTATTGATCAAATGGTGTGAATACACTCAGTTCAATCCCCAACAACCCTGGGAGTTTAATCAGTCAGAATCCCCCCCTCTCTACAAATGAAAGTAAGGTGTTATTTATAGAGCTTCTAGTCTTCTTCTCCAAGCAAGGGCTCCTAAAAATCCGATCTTCAGCGCCTTTTCCGGTGATGCAGCGTGAAAGTAGGAATAAAACCTTGGTCTCCAAGCCATGGCAGTTTCAAGGAGTTGGTTTCTTCATTCCCAAGTTAATCGCTAAGGCAGAGAAGGATGAAGATATTTTGTTATCGTACGTAAATCCATCTTATGGGCGGTATCCTTACATCGCCAAATGGACACTTAGAATTTACTTGTTTTGGGCCTGTTTCCTTTCTCATAATAATTGGGCTAGTTTGATTTTGCCTTTAAGCCCATTGCCCAGTCCACAGCCCCCCAAGCATGAGATCCGTAGGAATGAAATGCTTAGGTACAATTCGAATTTCCCTCCATAATTCTTGGCGCGAAGTTACATCCTCTCCCACTCCCTGGCGCACGTTCCTCTGTTCGTGTATAATTCTCCTCAACCGTCTCCCCACTAGCTACTGCCACGATGAGATTTCTTTGTCTATAAATGAAGCGTTCAGTGCCCCGATTAACTCATTCCTTGTTGTTCGCTAACCTTTTAGACTTCTTTTCCACATTATGTCTCCCAAAAATCCTCCTTTTGAATGCGGTCAGTCTCCCGCCTCTCCGGTTATCAAGCGGCTCTGTCGCATGCTGACCATAAATACTGAAGACTTGATGGAAGATTTTGGCGAATTTTCTGAATTTGTCAAGGAGCTTAACGACTACTGCTGGAGGTTGACCAAAGAAGAGAAACGCTTTCTCGATAGTGTGCTTCGTCTGGAGAAGGAACTGAAGGATAGTGCCTCCTTTGTGATCGCTGTGGAAAATGTGAAGGAGTGCCACGCCGAAGTCACTGAAGCTGTTGACAGCCAGATAGAGATTACGAAGGAGACTATGGGTGTGCAAGAGGAGATCTTGGGGATATGCTTCAATGAGGAGCGCAGAGTGGATGATCGTTTGGCGATGCTGAATAAGGAGATGAAGCCGCTGGTGAAGAGGAAAAGGGCTCTTCAAGGCGAGATTAGGGATGACATTGCTAAGTTGATTTCCCGGCGCCATTCTTTGGTGGACCTTCTGGACAAACAAAGCGAACTAAGGGAGGATCTGAAGCCTATTGACGAGAATATGGTGAAGGCGAAGAGGGTGAAACGGGCATTGGAGGAAATGCACCGTATCGCCGTTGCCGATGCTGGTGAATTGGGGAGTTCTACCATGCCATGAAGCTTTTTGTTTGCTCATCTTTCCGTTTTGTGTTTTTCTTTCTAGTATTTGTAATTTGCTTTCGGATTTTGGGATCTTTGTTATTTTGCTTCTGTTTTCTTTGCTTCCGTTGTATTTCCTTTGTACGAATTTGAATATTTAAGCAATTTCCTTTCTTTCTGTGTTGCTCTTCTGTTCCTTTTAGTACCGCCTCTTTTTGCGGTCTTTCATAACTAAAATGGGTCAAATTTTGACTTCTGGGAAACGTAAAAATGGCATTTTTCGAGATAGTCAAAACTTGGTGGTTGCAACCGTCCAAGCATTTGCTACTATCGTTAATAACGATGTTAAGCTAAACACTGACTATAAATATCGCCTGCTGAAAACTCGAGTTTTTATCCTCTTGTTTTGAATCTTGATGATGGAAAATAATAATGCGAAAAAAACTGTTGCCAGAAATACTCCGCCTCAGCGGAGGAAGAAAAGAGTTGAGGTTTCAACCTCTAACTCCACTCGCTCCCGAAGGTCTAAGGATGTCAAAAAGGTGGAGGTTATCGTTCTTTCCTCGGATACCTCCGATTCTGGTAGTGGTGACGAGGATTACGTTTCGTTTCTGGAGACCTATGTTCCTCCTGAGCTTCGCGCTTCCTCGTCCGGTGAAGAAGAGGGGTCCCGGGTCACCGTGGAATCCAAGATGACTTTCCCTGAGCCTGTGCAAAAGGATTCGGAGTCTGATTGATAGGATTTTAGGATTTCTCCATGTAGCCTTGGTTTCTCCTCGTTGTACTTTCCATTTTCTGCTAATAATAAAGATTTCCTTTCTTGCTTTGAGTAGAATGCGTTACTTTGTGTCTTGTCTTTGCTTTTATTTTATGTCCTGCCTCTCCTTGATTTTTGGCTTTTTTCACGTTGGGCGTTGTTTTGGATATCCTCGCCGCGCCCCACGGGCGGATCGAACTTTTTCGGCGAGATAATTTGTCCTGGCGTGGCCTTCCCTTTAAAGGCGTTATAGTTAGACGTCTCGCCTATAGGCGTTGTATTTGAACATCTGACGATAAATCTTCTATGATTTACCCTTGGGATGTGCGCTTTGACACGTACTTGATCCGACGACCCGTATGACACTACTCGTTCGAACCTTATACCTTCGAATCGACGTTAGGACTAAGGTTTATAAATAGGGAGTTTTTGCTCTTTTCCTTCCTTCCATTCCTTTTGCGACTTCTAACCTAGTTCTGCCCACTTGTCTTGCTTTTCGTAACTTCGGTATAGCTTCATTTCTTCCTCTTCAAACTTCGGTAGGGCTTCTCAGTCGTTTTTGAAGACGTCCGTTTCTCTCGGCTTTGAAGTGTTACCCGTAAGGTATTTTATTTCGTACCTTTATTCTTTTTCTTGATTTAGTTTCGCTCAAAGGAGGAAAACCCTAATTCATAGGTTCAGAGGATGGTTATCCTGAGGGAGTTAGATGAGAATGAGGGGAGAATCTCGGCCTCTTCTCCTGGTTACTTTGAGTGGGCGCGACAAGTTCGCGCCCATTATACTAGGGCAAACGGCGTTCTTAATAGCCGGGGATTTTATTCGGAGTTGTGGGGTTTTGATGTTGGAAGCAGTAGCGATAGTGACAGTGATAGCGATAGTAGTAGCGGTAGTGATAGTGATTGTGTCATAATTTCCCCTTCCTCTTTCACAGGAAAGCGGAAAAACCCTTGCCGAGATTTGGTGGTTGCTGGCTATACTCCCGTCACCATGGAGGTTCCTTCAAAATACACTAGTGCGGAGATGGTGATGAGCTTTAGGAAAGCCGTCAGGCTTACAGAGTCCAGACATGAGGAGTCTATCATCACTGAGCCTGTCCGAGAAGATGAGTTTGTCTTTTTTAAGAACGGCACCCCGCCGGATTACTTTTATCTCTATACTGGCGTTATCCAACCTCTAAACCTCTGGCTTCCTTTTACTTCTTTCGAAGCGGAGATGTTGAGGGTTCTTAATGTCGCCCCCACTCAACTTCATCCTAACAGCTGGGCCTTCGTAAAAGCCTTCGAGGTGATGTGCCTAGGTTTTGAACTGGTACCCTCGATTGGTGTTTTCTTCTGTTTTTACCATATCAAAAACCTAAAACCCCAGACTATGGTTTCTCTTAGTAGTCAACCCAATCATCGCCTCATGAGTCTGTATGCCTCCAACTTCAAAGGCTTCAAGGACTCCTTCTTTAGGGTTCGCAGTAGCGACCAACTTCCTGATCTAATGCATGATGAGATAGGAGATCCCTTGTTCCCTTTCTACTGGACTGACAACCCTAGGCTTATAAAGGGAACCATCTTTGAAACTTTGAGTGACTTCGAGCAGGACATTGTCCACTTTCTTGATTCTTTTGCTCTTATGGACACTGCTGATATCCTTAGATGTGAGGGTAATAGCGAAGCTTTGACAGAGTATTTACGTAAGTGATGAACTTGGCATGTATGCATATTTCTTTTTATTTTAATGTTGATCTCGCCTTATTACTAACCTGTGTTTTTCTGATTCCTTTATTTTTCAGAAAGAATGAGGACCATTTCGAATGAAGAAAGACTGGCGTTCTTGGCGAAAGCTCGTCAACAAAAAACCAATCCTGCTGCTGGCGTTGCCGATCCTCTGAAGCAGCTACAAGTGGAGGAGGCTGGAGTTAAAGAGGGACGGAGTAAGAGAAAGCATGACGGGCGCATCCCTGTTGAGATTCCAGGAAAGGCTGCTGCTAAAGAGGGTGTCGTCCCGCCACCTAAAAAACAAAAAACTGAGAAGACTATCCAACCAGCTGGAGATGCCGACAAAGGCAAAGGCGTAGCTTCTAGTTCTTCTCAGCCCCCCTCCCAAGACGCCGATGCCGATGCTCCTCTTACCTGGAGCTCTTTTGATCCCTTTGATTTCATTGAAAGGGGAGTGACTATGGTTGGCGATATGACTCGCTTCACCAACACTCCTACCGCAGATCTTAGGAAGAAAGCTTTGGAATACGAGGTGAAGGGCACTCTTCTCAATTACTTGCTGACAAATCGCCAAGAACAAGAGGTCCAAGAGGCGAAGCAGAAGGTGAAGACCGTTGATGACAACCTTGCTGACATTGAGAAGAGATATACTGAGACCAAGACTAAGTTGGAGGCAGATATTAAGAAGCTGAAGGATAGCCAGGAGAGCGAGGCTGAGAGGTTGAAGAAGGAATATGAGGATAAGCTGGCGAAGGTGAAGGAAAGTTATGCCGCCTCCGAGACCAAGCTGAAAGAGAATGCTGCTGCTCAAGATGAGGTGATTTCTAAGCTTTCTAAAGAGAAAGATGCAGCGGTGTTCTCCGTGGGGAGCTTGGGCGAAGAAAAGGAGAGGTTGGAGACTGACGTGAAGGAGCTTCAACTGTATGCTGCCAACCAGTATGAGGAAGGCTTCGCCTATGCCCTTGAGCAAGTCAAGCTTCTTTTCCCAGACCTCGACGCCAAGCGCTTAGCTGAAGCTGATGCGATGAACCAGATTATTGACGGAAAGCTTGTTCCCTATGTACCTCCCAGTGAATGATATGACTTTGTTTGTAATGATTTTTGTTCTCGCCCTTCTGTGGCTTTTTGTAACTATTTTGTATGCCCTGTTGTGGCTTTGAACAATTTGCCCCTTGGCTGGGTCCTTTATAAATTTCTTTATTCGCCTGATTTCTTCTCTTTATAACTTTATGGATTACGTTGTGGGGTAACGCCTTCTGTTGTTCTCGTCTAGGAAACTTTGTTCTTGCTCCTGTGACATCTTCTACTTTCTATAATAATTGTAAATTGATACAAATAACTTTATACCTGTTGTCTTTTGGCGTTATAATGAATCGCCTGCTTTGGTTGTGTATAAGCTTCTTCTGGCGGTGTTGATAATCTCGCCTTTTTAATTTTTCTTTTTCTGACGTACCCAACTCGTAGGTGACGCCAAGGCACTGTAACCCTTGTTTAATAAAAATTTTTTTTCTGACGTACCCAACTCGTAGGTGACGCCAAGGCACTGTAACCCTTGTTTAATAATTTTTTTTTTTTTCTGACGTACCCAACTCGTAGGTGACGCCAAGGCACTGTAACCCCTGTTTAATAATTTTTTTTTTTCTGACGTACCCAACTCGTAGGTGACGCCAAGGCACTGTAACCCCTGTTTAATAATTTTTTTTTTTTCTGACGTACCCAACTCGTAGGTGACGCCAAGGCACTGTAACCCTTGTTTAATAAATTTTTTTTTTCTGACGTACCCAACTCGTAGGTGACGCCAAGGCACTGTAACCCTTGTTTAATAATATTTTTTTTTCTGACGTACCCAACTCGTAGGTGACGCCAAGGCACTGTAACCCCTGTTTAATAATTTTTTTTTTTCTGACGTACCCAACTCGTAGGTGACGCCAAGGCACTGTAACCCTTGTTTAATAATATTTTTTTTTTCTGACGTACCCAACTCGTAGGTGACGCCAAGGCACTGTAACCCCTGTTTAATAAAATTTTTTTTTTTTTTTTTGACGTACCCAACTCGTAGGTGACGCCAAGGCACTGTAACCCTTGTTTAATAAAATTTTTTTTTTTTTTTTTCTGACGTACCCAACTCGTAGGTGACGCCAAGGCACTGTAACCCTTGTTTAATAATTTTTTTTTTTTCTGACGTACCCAACTCGTAGGTGACGCCAAGGCACTGTAACCCTTGTTTTTGGTTCAGCGCTCACATCTGAGTTGATCTTTAAGTAAAGATTCAGAGCTCAAGTTTGAGGTAACCATTTTTGTTGGTTCAGAGCCCGTAACTTAATCAGGTTGACCTTTATTGACGCAAATATTTTGGGATATGCAGGAAGATATAAACTACTAGAATTTTGAAATTCAATGAGCCTCGATAAAAACCCCCGTTGAAACAGGGGAAAAGAGTGTCTCATTGTTTTTTATTCATTTATGAAAACGGTTCTTATACATCATTTGAAAATATTGCTAAAAGAAGAGAATGGTTTTACTTATTCTTCCACCGATAAAGTGATGCTCCGTGATTAGCTATAGTAGTACTTTAGGTTTGCTACGTTCCATGTCCTTGGGAGGATTTTTCCTTCCATGGTCTCTAGGCGATATGCTCCTCCTTCGAAAGCTTCTTGCACCCGAAAGGGGCCTTCCCAGTTTGCTGCGAACTTTCCTCCTTTATCCTTTCCCATAGGTCTTTTCAGCACCAGGTCGCCTTCTTGAAAACTCCTTTGTTTGACTCTCGTATTATAACGCCTAGCGGCTCTTTGCTTTATGGCGAATTCCCTGAAATGCGCTCTTTCTCTTCTTTCCTCGATCATGTCTAGGTTCTCTTCCAGAGCTCTGTCGTTCTCTTCCTGCGTCGTGGTTTCTCTGCGCCAACTAGGAGGATTTATTTCCACCGGGATCATCGCGTCCGAACCATAGACCATTGTAAATGGCGCTTCTCCTGTCGAGGATTGGGGAGTGGTGTGATACGACCAGAGGATGGGTGAGATGTGGGCTACCCAAGCTTCGCCTTTACTATCTAGCCTTCTTTTTAAGGCTCTTAGTATCACCTTATTTGCTGACTCTGCTTGTCCGTTAGCTTGTGGATGCTCCACTGATATAAAGGTGTTTTTGATTCCTTTGCTTCGACAGAATTCAACGACCTTTTCGCTGGCGAACTGTGTACCGTTGTCGGATACGATGTATTTGGGCAATCCAAATCTGCAGATGATTTTCTTCCAATAAAAGATTTTTACCTGTTCCGCCGAGATGCTGGATACCGGCTCTGCTTCAATCCATTTTGTAAAGTAGTCTACGGCGACGATGATCCATCGCGCTTGTTTATAGCCAACCGGAAATGGACCAACGATATCTACACCCCACATGAAAAAGGGCCAAGGGGATAATACTGACTTCAGTGGCTCCCCCGGAACGTGATGCAGGTTGGCGTGTCTTTGGCATTTGTCACAGTTTCTTACATACATGGCGGTATCATCATGTATATCTGGCCAATAAAATCCTGCTCTCAATATCTTTCCTGCTAATGCTCTTGAACCGATATGACTACCACATGATCCTTCGTGTACTTCATTCATGATGCGCTTGGCTTCTTCAGTACTGACGCATAAAAGGAGGGGGGACGCGAATCCTCTCTTATATAGCTTATCCCCTACCATTGAATACCATGCCGCCATTTTCCTTAATTTAAAAGCCTTTTCCCTTTCTTTCGGGAGCTCATCCTTTTGGAGGTACCGGATAATGGGCGATCTCCAGTCTTCTTCTTCTATTACCATCATTACCTCTTCCCCGTTGATGCTGGGAGTTT
Source organism: Trifolium pratense (assembly GCF_020283565.1). NCBI lineage: Eukaryota > Viridiplantae > Streptophyta > Magnoliopsida > Fabales > Fabaceae > Trifolium > Trifolium pratense. Next base: position 13,997,670 of record NC_060064.1, on the reverse strand, counting down.
TTATGGTTTCTTGGATAACGGTTCTATGGCTTCCTGGTTTTTTGGTGCTCGCCAACTTTGACAATAGATCTGCTCTCATGTTTTGTTCGCGGGGAACGTAAACTAATTCGAACGAATCGAAATGCTTAGCTAGGTTTTGCACCTTCTCCACGTATTTGATTAACTGCGGCTCTTTCGTTTGAAACTTCCCTGATACTTGGTTGGTTACCAGCTGAGAATCACTCATGGCCTTTAGCTCTTTTACCTCCATATCGCTTGCCAACTTCATTCCTGCTATCAAAGCCTCGTATTCCGCTTGGTTGTTGCTAGCTTTGAAGGCGAAACGTAGTGATTGTTCTATCATCACGCCATCCGGTCCTTCCAGTACTATTCCGGCTCCACTTCCTCGCACATTGGAGGCCCCGTCAACTGAGAGTGTCCAAAACGCCGTTTTCTCTGTTGTTGGCGGAGTAGACATCTCCAATACAAAATCAGCTAGTCTTTGTGACTTAATGGCCCCTCTAGGTGAGAAGGTGATGTCAAATTCCGATAATTCCACGGACCACGCCACCATCCTTCCTGCCAAATCTGGCTTTCGGAGGACGTTCTTGATAGGGTAATCTGTTTTAACAACTACCTGGTGGCTTTGAAAATACTGCCTTAACTTTCTTGCTGTGACAACTACCGCGAGAGATAACCTCTCTATTCTTTGATACCTTGTTTCTGCTCCCCTTAAGGTTCTACTTACAAAATATATAGGTTTTTCTTCGCCCTCTATTTCTTGAACTAGAGCTGAACTCAAAGCTCTATCCGAGACTGCGAGATATAGATAAAGGGTGTTACCTGGTAATGGGCGTGTCAAGATGGGCGGTGATGCCAGGAACTCTTTTAGTTGTTTGAAGGCTTCTTCGCATTCTGGCGTCCAGGAAAATCTCTCATTTTTCCTAAGGGATGCGAAGAAGTGGAAACCCTTTTCGCCCGCACATGATAGGAATCTGGATAGTGCGGCTATTCTGCCTGTCAAGGTCTGTACTTCTTTCACGGATGTAGGGCTCCTCATGTCTATGATGGCTTGGCATTTTTCGGGGTTAGCCTCTATTCCTCTGCTGGTGAGCATAAACCCTAAGAATTTTCCGGCTTGTACCCCAAAGGAACACTTTGCTGGGTTTAGTCTCATGTTGTACTTTCTTACTGATCCCATGATGTCCAACAGATCATCATCATGGCGACTCCCCTCGGAAGTTTTTACTACCATGTCGTCGATATATACCTCTAAATTCTTCCCTATTTGCTCAGCAAAAACCCTGTCCATCAACCTTTGGTATGTTGCTCCCGCATTCTTCAGTCCAAAAGGCATGACGTTGTAAAAGTAGTTGCAGGTATTTGACATAAAGGCTGTATGGCGGGCGTCGGAGGGGTTCATCCTTATTTGATTGTATCCGGAGTAGGCGTCCATAAAACTCAGCATCTTACACCCCGAGGCGCCATCAATTAACCTGTCTATGTTAGGTAGGGGATATGGATCTTTGGGACACGCCTTGTTTAAGTCTGTGAAGTCCACGCACATTCTCCACTTCCCGTTGGCCTTTTTCACCATGACGACATTTGCCAACCATGAGGGGTATTTTATTTCTTCGATGAATCCTGCTTCCTTTAGTTTCTCTACTTCCTCTGCTATAGCGACTCGTCTTTCTTCTCCCACCTTCCTTTTTCTTTGGGAAACTGGTTTTGTGCTGGGTGATATTGAGAGTTTATGTGTTATCACCCCTTCGTCAATCCCTGGCATATCTGAAGGTTTCCATGCGAATAGGTCAGCGTTATCCTTCAGGATTTTGATGATTCGTCTCCTCTCCTCGCTGGGCAACGCTGTTCCCAAGCTAGTTGTCTGGTGAGGGTAATCGCCAATTTGAACCTGCTCCAGGTCTTCTATAGGGCTTACCCTTCGATCTTGGAATTCCTCCCTTGGATCCATATCTGCGCTCTCTATCATGTTTATGCCGCCTGGAGTTGCGGCTTGTCTTCTTTCGAATTTCCCGCTTGCGCTGGAAGTTCGGTGTCGTATCTTTAAGCTAGACTCGTAGCACTTCTTGGCGAGAATCTGATCGCCCCTTACTGTTCCTACTCCCCCATTCTCGAGGGGGTATTTTATTGCTAGGTATAAAGTGGACATGGCCGCCCCTAATGCGTTAAAGGCGGGTCTTCCTATAATAATATTATAGGAGGTAAAAGGAGTTTTAACTACCAGATATCGTACTTTGATAGTTTTGGCGTTGCTGCCTTCTCCAAACGTGGTAAGAAGGGAGGCGTAACCCATTACGTCCACTTGTTCGCCAGAGAACCCAACCAGGGTCCCGGAGTATGGTTGCAATTGCTCTTCTGCTAATTGCATGGCCTTGAAAGCTTCCCAGTACATAATGTCCGCTGAACTCCCCGAATCTATCAATACTCTTTTCACATCACAGTTTAAAATTTGGACTTGTATCACTAAGGGATCATCGTCATGGGGTGCTACCTCCAAACCATCCTTTGCCGTGAATGCCAAATCCGGTACGTCTAATGGCTGAGGTTGACTTACGAGGTATATCTCCGAGATGGCTCGGCGTACATACCTTTTCCTTGCTGAGCTTGATTCGCCCCCGCCTGAGAATCCCCCCGCTATTGTATTCACGGAGATCCTCCCCTTGGGAGGCTCTCTGTTTGGCCCAGGAGGGTCTCGTGGCTCCTGCCGGGGAACTTTTGGCACGACAACCCGTCCTTGGGCGGCGTCGTCAATAAATTTGCGAAGGTGTCCGCTTTTGATTAGTTCTTCGATTAAATCTCTTAAGCGGAAGCATTTCTCCGTGGAGTGACCTCTACACCTGTGATATGCGCACCAGGCGTTATCGTCCAGCCCCATGGGGATGTTACTGGTTTTCCTTGGGGGAAGGTTTGCCAAACCAGTGGCCAGAATCTCATTTAAGACGTAAACCTTTGAGGCGTTTAATGGCGTGAAGTCTTCATTGGCGGGATGATTCCTGAATTCTCTTCTGGGCGGTTGGCGGTAGGGCTTCCCATGGTGCCTCGGCCATGGGTCTCCTTGGTGGCCCCCCGATTTTGGTCGTGGGTGTTCGGGCGCTCTAGTGGCACGGCCCACGTATTCCTTCTCCTTAACGTCTCTTTGCCTTTTCTCGGCGTTACTTTCTTCGCCCTTAATATAACACTCCGCCCTCTTGTTCACCTCTTGCATCGACGAGGCTGGCTTTTGGGCTAAGGACTCATTGAAATGTCCCGCTCTTAGCCCATTGTGGAAGGCTGCCACAAACATCTCCTGATTTGGATTTGAGACTTTGATGGTGGCTTCGCTAAATCTGGCGAGGAAGTTACGCAATGACTCGCCAGGGTTTTGGCGGATGGAGAAAAGACTGGTTGATGTGACTTTCACGTGTTTCGATCCAGCGAACTGGTGAATAAATTTTTTATGAAAGTCAGCATAACTTTCAATTGAGTTTCTTGGAAGGTTCATGTACCAGCGCAGGGCGACATCCTTGAAGGTGCCGGCTAGTAATTTACACTTTAGATGTTCCGGGGCATTGATTATGGCAGTTTGTGTCCCAATTGCCATCAGGTGCTCCCTTGGATCCGTCTTTCCGTCGAAGGTAGGAAGGTGAGGAACCTTGATTGTTTCCACCACTTGGGCATCCCACAGGTGCTGTGCTAAGGGTTGTACGTCCATGACGCCCTCTCCCTCCTCCTCCTCCAAAATCAACTTCGCTTTCTCTTTCTCATTAGTTCTTTCGGCTTCTATGGCCGCAATCTGAGTTTGTAAGCGCCGAATCTCTACGACGGCGGCTTGCAGGGTGTTAACGTTAGAGTTGTCGTGGTTTTCGTGTTCTCCAGCCATGTGAAGATGTTTGATTTTTCGTCTAGTTGCTGTGATAGGCTGGAATCAAATGATTTTACCGCAGCCCCACGGTGGGCGCCAAAATGTTCTGGTAAAAAACAAGGGGGTTTGTATTATTGATCAAATGGTGTGAATACACTCAGTTCAATCCCCAACAACCCTGGGAGTTTAATCAGTCAGAATCCCCCCCTCTCTACAAATGAAAGTAAGGTGTTATTTATAGAGCTTCTAGTCTTCTTCTCCAAGCAAGGGCTCCTAAAAATCCGATCTTCAGCGCCTTTTCCGGTGATGCAGCGTGAAAGTAGGAATAAAACCTTGGTCTCCAAGCCATGGCAGTTTCAAGGAGTTGGTTTCTTCATTCCCAAGTTAATCGCTAAGGCAGAGAAGGATGAAGATATTTTGTTATCGTACGTAAATCCATCTTATGGGCGGTATCCTTACATCGCCAAATGGACACTTAGAATTTACTTGTTTTGGGCCTGTTTCCTTTCTCATAATAATTGGGCTAGTTTGATTTTGCCTTTAAGCCCATTGCCCAGTCCACAACCTAAACCATCATAACCACATGTAGGGAAAGGAAAGAAAATGGTTGAGATAGTAAAATACCCATAACAGAGACAAATTGATTTTGTACCTAGTTTCTTCAGTGATGAGAGTACCAACACGACTAATAGATGAATCCAAAACTCAAGAATCATCAAATGCGAACCCAATGCGAGATCAAAATCAACTACAATCTCACCAATAACTACTGTCAATGTTGTGGAACTCGAAAATCAAAGGAACAACGAAGCATCATAGAAAGAATCATCTAAAATGAAACTCTCAGCCTCGTCGTCTTGAATTGGTACCGAGAAATCATAAGTAAGAGAGATTCCAAAGATGTGAGGTCGGAAGCAGAAATGAATGAATCAATAAACTGAAATGCAGTCGCAAATGGAATTATAAACCCTATAATTTGAGGGAAAAGATGTGATTAAAAATTGCGATTAAAACAAAATCACAACAGAAAATGGAACATGTATCAAATAGAATAGAAATCAAGAAATTAGATCTAGAGCATGAATTGAAATAATGAAACAGAGTTGGATCGAACATGAATTGCAATAATCGTATACAAAACAAAGCAAAGACGAAAATTGAAACGGAAAAAGAATCAAACCAAAGTATAAATAAAATTTAGAGAACCGAATATAGAAGAAGATCTGAAATGAGCAAAGAACAAAATTGGAATTCAATCAATCATATATTAGAACCAAAATCGAACAACAACAATATGCAAATAGAGAAACTGAATCAAAATGTAAATTTGAAGCAAAGTCAGAAAATGCAGCGGGAAACTTCCATTCAAGGTGGATACCGATTTTGCTCTGATACCATATTAAGAAACATGTCATCTATGGAAATAAGAAAGAAAAACTTAAAATGCAATTGTATTGACTATGATGAAATTTTTACAGATGAGAAAAGCTACGTACTAATGAGTTGGTTACATCTACATAGACACTACTAAACACCAATTACTATTATCCCACTCCCACTAACATCATCTTATAACTAACCTATATCTTTAACAATATGGTTGATATGAATTGACAGAAGGTGTTTGATACAATGATACAATTTATCATTTTGGTACAATGATACTTTATTTGGTATAAATAAAAGCATTAAATTTAGTATGAATATTTTTCCGATTCATCTTTTTTGAGCAACATGTTAAAATTATTGAAAAATTACTTGAGACCGTCAATGTCACATGAAATGTCGAATGATCCAACCATTTTATATATTGAGAAAGATATGATAGAACATATTGATATAGGCACAATTATTAATAATTTTACATCTAACTTTTTATTAGTACTTCCGTGAACATTTGTTTCAATTTATTGTCAAATAAATTTTTGTCTTCATCCAATTTCTATCACAATAGTCTTTGATATTTACAAGTTACTCTTAAATTAGTCCTTTTTTTTTGTTTGGGTCATACATCAATCCATAACTTTACCCATGTTTATTAATTGTTTTTTTTTATAAGCAAAAATTGAATTATAAGGAGTACAAGAGTACCCAACCCTTACAATTCTTATAGCAACTATTACATGCTAATAATGCATTTTAAAGGATCCTTACAACAATCTGAAAAAACACAAGAAGACTTACTAACTATTTTACCTATAAACAAAAACCATGAAATATAAATAATCTTGTCTTCTAAGGCTTTCCAATTAATAGTTTCTCCTCTAAAAACCACATTGTTACGCGCACAAATAATAATTGTTTTAAATTGACCATTGACATTGTGAGATGTTTTTGTTCATGTGACACTCAACACTCCACATCAACACATTTAATACCGTTAGAAAATCAATGTCAACTGAAAGATCATACTGAGAAACATTTAATAGAGACTTCTCACAAATATTAAAAGAGTCAAAGACATACTTTAAAACAAATTACGAAGACAAACGAGTGGTTTACTTGATAGTCTTTTGTGAAGTATCAATATCATATTATTATTTTGTGGTGTATCAATTTCATATTATTAACATTACTAATTTAAAGACACGTTCGTTCGCACGATTTATTGACTTTTATTCGATATTTAAATTTGTCATTATATTATGGTAGAAATTTTATTTAGAATAAAATATTTAAAAATTTATTATATAATATTGTTAAAATATAAGTGAAACTATCGTGCTATTTTTCGTAAAACTTATTAAATAAATAAATTTGATTATAATTATCGATGATAAAATATAAAACTTGAAACGTGGTTAAAAAAATAAAACTAATCGATTGGACAAAACCCGAGGTGAAATTGGATATTTAGTCAAATTACTTTCACCTCACACAAAAAATATAAATAAAAATTGACTCTAAATTTTTTTTTGCTAAAATTATCTTGTGAAATCTTAATCCAATACACCCCCTAAAATCTCATAAAATCAATTAAATCTCACAAAATCTTTTAAAATCTTCAAGATTTTTTTTTCTAAAATTCTCTTGTGAAATCTTAATCCAATACAACCCCTAATATAAATATTCACACAACACCGTGTTCTTGATATATTGATTCTTCACTCGTTTTGTTTATTAGAAACTCGAAAACTCTCTCGCTTCGATTCATTTTTCTCATTCTGTATCCCAATCGCATTCATTCCATAACTGCATCGTTCGATTTCTCTTTCGCTACATCCAATTTTGCATTCTCTCTGCGTTTCAATCATGCCTAGAGGTGTAATTTCTGACGACGAAGGTGAACCCTAGAATTTCCCCCTATAAATTCTCATCTTCGATGCGTTTCTAGGTTTTTTGTTGGAACCCTAATTTTTTCGGTTATTCAATGTCTGCAGATGAGGTTGAGGTCGCTATGGAAGAGAGAGAGCCTGTTGATGGTGAAGAATTGGAGGAAGAAGGTCGTGAGATGGATGACGATGATGAGGATGAAGAAGAGGGTATGAATATGAACTTTGATTCAGTACAAATTTATGTGATTTTCGATGTTTGAGTTTTTTTTTTGTTTGGTTTTTTGGTTCGATATTTGCTTTTTTGTGCTCAGTGGCGGCGTTGTTTTGGTGATTTTTGAGAATATTAGGGTTTCGGCATTCAAATTAGGGTTTTCTTATGTTACATTGTTTGATGCTGGTACGGACTGTGGCTTTTGGTGAGTGCTGGAAAGTTGTTTTTGTTAGATTGGCGTGGTGTAAGTTTGGAAACGGAAGCAAATTTGCAATTTTGATGTTTTGTATGAAGAAAACTGAAAATACATGTAAAATGGATGCGGCTATGTTGGTTTTTTTTCTGTTGGGATGAGATTTGTTGTATCTGGCTATGAAAGGTGAAAGCTAAGTCTCATGCATTGTGCCAAGACTGGTTTGGTATGTGGGAACTTGTGGGAAACGAAGGGAATTGATTACTTCCATTGGAATCCTCTCTATTTTTCTCAACCATCAAAGTCAATCTCCATTTTTGTTAAAAATTGCATCTCTCTCTGTTTCATGTTTGAATGTTTGAGATATTTCATTTTGTTTTTGCTGCTGCTATATGAACTTTTATTCGGATGGTGTCTTTTTGTGTGGACTGTAGAGCTAGTCATGTGCATGGAATTATCTCTACATGGGGTTTATTTGATGCTATCTTATTGTGCTGATATTATTTTTTCTTTCCCCCCTCACTTCAGAAGGGCAGGATGAATATGAAAAGGATGGATTTATAGTTGATGACATTGAGGAAGAAGAGGAGCACGATGAAGAAGAAAGAGCAGAAAGTGACGAAGAGCGTCAGAAGAAGAAAAAGAGGAAGAAAAAGTTGGTTCTTTATCCTTTATGTTCTTTCCACCTATCCTAATGGTTGATATTAATAAACATGGTTTCAGAAAAAAGAACAATGCTTGATAATATGTAGATAGTTTTTATATTAATCTAGATAAGCTGTGAGTATAATCTCTCTTGCATCATGTAACTGATAACTCTTTTTCATCCAAACTTTTTCAAGTGTTTTTTGTATTATCTTATTCTTTGTTCTACTATTTATAAAATCATGGCATGCATGTCGATTGCAATGCGCATGGTCTGGCATCTGCTCTTGTTCTTTTTCTCTCTTTCCCTCTTGGAGCAGATGGACATGTGATTGACAAATGTTGGATGTATATTTTCATATGCACCTTTTGTTTAAAATTGTAACACATACATTTCATTTTCTAATCAAATTCGTTCCTGCTATTTTAGGGAGGAGTATGTCCTTGATGAAGATGATTATGAGTTGCTGGAGGACAATAATATCAATATTCATCGTCGAAAGGTTTTCTAACTTTTGTATATAGTTTTGTTATTTATTGATGTTGGCCTTTAAGTTGCTAATACTTTGCTTAATGAACATTTTATTGAAAACATTTTCCGTCTTGCCTTTATTAGGACAGCAAAAAGTTCAAGCGACTGAAAAAGGGCCAAAGGGACACTGAGGAGGGGCACTCTGGACAAGATGATGAAGAGGAGTTTTTTCGAAGTGGTAAAGTTGGGCGAACTGCCGAGGAGAAGCTTAAACACAGTTTATTTGGCGATGATGAAGGTATGTCCTAGTCCTGGTCTGTCCGTCTGTGTTATTGGCTTTTTATTGACATCATTCGATAGTTGGTGAAAATTAGTTCTGTGTTTGATTTGACTTGTGTAGCATAATTTTTAATGTGAAATTACTTAAAACACAATTAGTATAAATTTATTTTGAAATGCATTGTTGAAATTGTATGCTGAAAAATACACCAAAAAACAAACATGCTTTTCAGGATCTCATCTTGAAGACATTGCTGAAGAGGAGGAGCAAGTAGAAGAGGAGGAGGATGCCGACATCGGAGATGAAGATGAAATGGCCGACTTTATTGTGGATGAAGAAGAAGTTGATGAGAACGGAGCCCCTGTGAGGTATTTTAAATGCATGATTTATTCTTTATCATTAAGATTATCATCATTATTATTGAATGTTCTGTTACTGCAATTTTAGTAAGACTAGGAAGCCGAAGGGTGTAAGAAGGATTAGGCAGGCGCCTGGAGTCTCATCTTCAGCTTTACAAGAAGCTCAAGAATTATTTGGCGATGTCGACGAGTTGCTTGAGGCTCGCCATCAAAGTCGAGAAAAGAATGATTATAAAGAGACTAGACTTGAAGATGAATTTGAGCCTATTGTTCTCTCTGAGAAATACATGACAGAGAACGATGATCGGATTAGGGAGCTTGATATTCCAGAGAGAATGCAGGTCTTCTTAGATTTCTGTGGAATAAGATAAAAAATTCCGTGTTAATTAGGTGCGTTCTTGTTAGATGAGCTTTTATTTTTCCTTGTAGATATCGGAGGAGAGTACTGGTGCTCCTTCACTGGATGGAAGTAGTATAGATGAAGAGAGTCAGTGGATAGTTAATCAACTTAAAGATGGGGCAGTCCCTTGGATTGGCAAGAAAGATTCAAGCTCTCAAGATAAGGAGCTACCAATTGACAAGGATGATATTGTCAGATTTTTGGAACTGCATCACGTGCAAAAATTAGATGTCAGTATTATCTGATCCATGAGATTTGCATCTGTAGCTTACATTACCCTTATTTTCCTAACATGCAATTATTTTCTTCTTTTAGATTCCTTTTATTGCCATGTATCGGAAAGAGGAGTGTTTAAGCTTATTGAAAGACCTGGAGCGGCCTGAAGCTGGTGATGAGAATTCGGATAAGAATGACAAGACACCTACTCTAAAATGGCACAAGGTCTGTTATGATTTATTTTTCTGTCTATTATTTTATTAATATATATTTTTTTATACTTATAACATGATAATAACTCTTCAAATTGATTCCTTGTGCATTGTTCAGATACTTTGGGCTCTACAGGACCTGAACAGGAAGTGGTTGCTTCTTCAGAAGCGGAAGAATGCCCTCCAACAATACTACAATAAACGGTTTGAAGAAGAGTCTCGTCGTGTATACGATGAAACAAGACTAAACTTAAATAGGCAATTGTTTGAATCAGTTATGAGATCACTGAAAGAGGCAGAATCAGAGAGGGAGGTTGACGATGTTGACTCCAAGTTCAACTTACATTTCCCACCAGGTGAAGCTGGTGTTGATGAAGGACAGTACAAAAGGCCAAAACGGAAGTCAATGTACAGCTCTTTCAGTAAGGCGGGTCTGTGGGAGGTTGCAAGCAGGTTTGGCTGTAGTTCTGAGCAACTTGGATTATGTCTATCTGTAGTTCAGCTGGTAAGTATGCTTGAATTAAGAACTTCTCTTTTTTTTTTTTTGGTATAGAAATTAAGAACTGCTCTTTATTTTAACCATAAACTAAAGGTTTTGTCTGCCCTCTTTTGCAGCAAGAGTTGGAAGACCCAAAGGAAACACCAGAAGAGGTGGCTTCTAACTTCACATGTGCTATGTACAATACCCCTGAAGAAGTACTTAAATGTGCTAGACACATGGTATGTATCTGTGACTGTTTATAATACTAAAACGCGTCCATTGTCTGATGATATGGTTATTTTGTTCCAGGCAGCCGTTGAGATAAGTTGTGAGCCTAGCATAAAGAAACATGTCCGTAGCCACTTTATTGACCACGCTGTGGTGTCAACTTCCCCTACTGCCGATGGAAATATAACCATAGATTCATTCCATCAGTTTTCTGGGGTGAAGTGGCTGCGAGAGAAGCCTTTGTCTAAATTTCTGGATGCCCAATGGCTCCTTATACAGAAGGCAGAAGAGGACAAACTCATTCAAGTTACTATTAAGTTTCCTGAAGAGCATCTTAACAAGTTAATAGACCAATTCAATGAGTATTATGTTAGTGATAGTGTTAGCAGATCTGCTCAATTGTGGAATGAACAGAGGAAGCTGATACTTCAGGATGCAATTTTTCGATTTCTTTTACCATCAATGGAAAAAGAAGCAAGGGGCGTCTTAGCAAGCAAAGCAAAGCATTGGGTACTTATGGAGTATGGGAAGGCCTTTTGGAATAAGGTTTCTGTGGGGCCTTATCAACAGAAGGAAAATGATCTTAGCTCGGATGATGAGGCTGCTCCTAGGGTTATGGCTTGCTGTTGGGGCCCCGGAAAGCCACAAACAACTTTTGTTATGTTAGATTCTTCGGGAGAAGTGCAAGATGTGTTATACACTGGGTCACTTACTTTAAGGTCTCAGAACGTCCATGACCAACAAAGGAAGAAGAATGACCAGGAACGTGTCTTGAAGTTTATGACAGATCACCAACCACATGTTGTTGTTTTAGGAGCAGCTAACTTGTCTTGCACTCGTTTGAAAGAAGATATATATGAGGTATGAGGTTGTAGCTTGGTTTATATGTTTACATCTATATTATGGTAAATTTTGTGATGCAATTCCGGTACCTATAATTTTAGGAATGCTTACTTCTGTATCACCTTACCGAACATGGAAATGATATTTGATCAGCTGTCAGTCTTATTCCCATTTTCATCCCCATTCTGTTCCCTCCAATCTTTCTTTCACTTAGTAGTTTGGTATACTTCTGTGTTGAATTTCAAAATTACTTTTTGGGTTAGTATAGGAGTTGGTGTAAACTTATTTCATGAATAAAATCAGTGCATGTTTACTTTTTGCTGGGTAACATGTGATAGTTACTGTTAAGCTTTAGAAAATGGCCTGGTCATGGTGTCCTTAATCGGAATTATGATGATTTTTTTGCCCCCAGTGAAAACAACTTATGTTATTGTATTGTGGGTTTATCTAACATGTGAAATATTGTACATGTTAAAGTAACTAAAAGTAGTAACTTTTTATTGAAAAACAACAATCATCTATTAGAAAATTATACATTTAATATAAAATGCACAAGTTCCAATACAAACTTACTATTTTGAACTTCTTAATATGTGCAAATGTGCACATGATAGAAAACCCCTTGTATTGTGGGTCTCATCTGTTGGTTTGCTCTTCTATTAGGTTATTTATAAGATGATCGACGAAAACCCTAGAGATGTTGGGCATGATATGGATGGGCTCAGCATTGTGTATGGAGATGAATCTCTGCCCCGTCTTTATGAAAATTCTCGAATTTCCTCTGAACAGCTTCCTTCGCAGCAGCTAGGTAAATATTGTGTTGGGTGTATGCTGCCCCTCTTTAATGAATTCTGTACCTTATCCTGTTTTTGTTGCTTTGACAGGTATAGTGAGACGGGCTGTTGCTCTTGGTCGATTTCTCCAGAACCCATTGGCAATGGTTGCGACATTATGTGGGCCCAGAAAGGAAATATTATCATGGAAATTGAGCCCTTTGGAGAGTTTCCTCAACCCGGATGATAAAATTGGGATGGTTGAGCAGGTTATGGTAGATGTGACCAATCAGGCTGGCTTAGACATTAATTTAGCAATAAGCCACGAATGGTTATTTGCTCCGTTACAATTTATTTCGGGGCTTGGTCCACGAAAGGCTGCATCCTTGCAAAGATCACTGGTTAGAGCTGGCGGAATTTTTACCCGGAAGGACTTTTTGACAGAACATAAACTTGGTAAAAAGGTGTTTGTCAACGCGGTTGGTTTCTTGCGTGTCCGGCGAAGTGGATTGGCTGCTAGCAGCAGCCAATTTATTGACTTGTTGGATGATACACGAATTCATCCAGAATCGTATATTCTTGCACAGGAGTTGGCCAAAGATGTGTATGAGGAGGATGGCACAGGTGATGCAAATGATGACGATGATGCACTAGAGATGGCCATAGAACATGTGAGAGATCGACCTAGTTATTTGAAAAACCTGGATGTTGAGGCATACGCTGCTGCAAATAATCGTCAAGACAAAATTGAAACTTTCTATGATATTAAAAGAGAATTGATTCATGGTTTTCAAGATTGGCGTAAGCAATATGAAGAACCAAGTCAGGATGAGGAGTTCTATATGATATCAGGTGAGACTGAAGAGACTCTTGCTGAAGGTAAAATAGTCCAGGTTACAGTTCGCCGAGTGCAAGCTCAGAAAGCAATATGTGGTCTTGAATCGGGAATGACTGGAATCCTTATGAAAGAAGACTATACAGATGACTGGAGAGATATAATTGAATTATCTGATAGGCTACATGAAGGTGACATGCTCACGTGTAAAATCAAGTCAATTCAAAAGAACAGGTATCAAGTCTTCCTTGTTTGTAAAGATAGTGAAATGAGAAGTGATCGGTTACAGAGCAACCATGATTTCGATCCCTATTACCATGAAGACCGGAGCTCCTTACCGAGTGAGCAAGACAAAACCCGGAAAGAAAAGGAGCGTGCAAAGAAGCATTTCAAGCCAAGGATGATTGTTCATCCACGCTTTCAGAACATAACTGCAGACGAAGCAATGGAGGTTTGTTATTTTAGTAAATTTGTATGTTGTGAATTTTTCTTAACTCTGCATATACACATGCCAATCTGTCCTGCAATATTGCATTGAATCCTTGGTTACAAAAAACTTATTTGACTCCTAGACTCAATGGGTTGATTCATCTTTGTTTGTAGCACAATATTCTTTGGATACTTATTGGTTTGGATGTACCTACTTTCTATAGATTTATTTTGAGGAAGAAGCATACATACGGCACCTAGGACATTTGCCACTTATTTGTTGCTTGTATTGAAGAATAAGCTGCAATATTTGTTGCACCTAGGGAATTTTCTTCTCTTGAATCTTGTAATTAGATGCCTTAGATACCATAGTTCTAGTTCCTAAAGTTGGTATGTTCTTGGTGTTAGAACTATTATTGTTAATATATTAATCTAGATGATAAAAAATAACAAAACTTAGGAAAAACATTTATGCAATACTACGATTTTATCTCTAAAACACTGTCACTATCTTCTAAGCAGCATGTACTAATTACAAGGAAAAAGGTTAAATTGGTCATTGGATTTGTGTTTGATGATATGATTTTGTGCATGCTTAACTTTACCTCTGTCTTTATGCAGTTCTTGTCGGACAAGGATCCTGGTGAAAGTATTTTCCGTCCTAGTTCCCGGGGTCCTTCATACCTTACTTTGACTCTTAAAATTCACGATGGAGTATATGCCCATAAAGATATAGTTGAAGGTGGGAAGGAACTCAAGGATATCACAAGTTTACTTCGAATCGGAAAGACACTAAAAATTGGAGACGACACTTTTGAGGATTTAGATGAGGTAAGGTACTCCCCTGTATTTCTGGATACCTTTCTTGTGACACTATGAGTTACTCTTTCCTATTAATTATTTCCTAGGTTATGGACCGATATGTTGATCCCTTGGTGACTCACTTAAAAACAATGTTAAATTATCGCAAGTTCAGGACGGGTATGAAAACAGAAGTTGATGAACTTTTGAGGATTGAAAAGGCAGAGTATCCCATGCGCATAGTTTATAGTTTTGGCATCTCCCATGAACATCCTGGCACATTTATATTGACTTACATAAGAAGTACAAATCCACACCATGAGTACATTGGTCTTTATCCCAAAGGATTCAGGTTTCGCAAAAAGATGTTCGAGGATATTGACCGGCTTGTGGCATATTTTCAAAGGCACATTGATGATCCACAAAATGATTCAGCACCTTCCATTAGATCTGTAGCTGCAATGGTGCCAATGCGAAGCCCTGCAACTGGTGGCTCATCAGGGACATCTGTGGGTAGTGGCTGGGGTGGTTCCAACAGCGAGGGTGGCTGGAGAGGTCACTCGTATGATAGGGACCGATCTTCTACTCCTGGTTCCAGAACAGGTACATGGGATTTTAATTTAGCTCTAGTTTGTTGTTTTACTATATTATTGGTGAAAATAGTTGGGTGTTGAGCCACTGGGCGTATATGTGCTCTAGCAGCTTTGCGGCATGAAGTGAATTTATTTTTTTTGTTTGGATGTCATCTGCCAGTATTACACCTGCTTTGTTATTATATTATACATGATTAGTTATCACAAATCTTCTCTTGTTTATCAACATTACTGATTTCCTCTTCTGTGAATATTGTTTGTTGTACTTCTACCTTATGTCCTAGTCTGCAGTTTACATGTCATCCAACTAATTGCTTTCATTTGTCATTTCTCCAGTTCTTTTTATTCAAAATTTTACTCTGCTCGTTTCTTCATTTTTACAGGACGGCCTGATTACAGAAACAATGGGAGTCGAGATGAACACCCTAGTGGAGTGCCTCGTCCATATGGTGGTGGACGAGGGCGTGGTCGTGGTTCTTATAACAATAGCAGTAGAGGACACAACTCCAACAATGAAAGGCATGATGGTGCAACCAGATGGGGATCTGCTGCTACAAAAGACAGGGATGATAATTTGAGCAACTTTCCAGGGGCTAAGGTTCAAAATTCCCCCGGAAGGGAAGCATTTCCTGGTAGTTGGGGTGGAACCGGTGGCTGGGGAGGTGGAGCTAGTACTGGCGACAAAAGTGGCTGGGGTGCTGGTCCAAGCGATGCTGAACATGGAAGCTCTGGCTGGGGAACTGGTTCCAAGAAGGCTGCTGACATTGGATGGTCTGGAAACTGACTGACTGTGGCGGCTCTGGCTGGTGAACCTTCAGAACTTTGTTTAGCTTACAGGAAGGGGTTGTCGTTTGATTTGTAGTTTGATTCAAAGGAACAAGGTTGTCAGTATCTTTCTATAGTGGTTGGTTGGTCTTGAGTAAGCACTTGCTCAGACTTTCCAAGTCTCATTATTGTAACCAATATTCCACAAGGTTTTCAATATCTAGTTTTTACGTAATTTGTTTTGGCTTAGTAAAATCGAAATGTAGATTTAAGTCGTAAATGCGTAGAATTTATGTCAAATTAAAATAAATATATATAATATATATTTTAACTCGTTTAATTTTGAATGTAATATGAAATAAATAATTTTATTTTTAATTTAGAAATATAAGTGTTATGAATATTAATTAAAGAAAATATGACAATTAATATTTTATTAATTTTAAATATTAGAAAAAATCACTTGATTTTTTCTTTCTAATTTTAAATATTTTAATAATTTTATTTAAATATTAGACCTATCGATTTTTATTCGATATTTGAGTTTGTCACTATATTAATTAATATAGAAAATTTATTTTAAATTAAATATTTAAAAATTTGTTATATAATATCTTTGAAATTTAATTTGAGTTATTGTGGTAATTATTTCTTGTAAACTTTTTTATTCAATTTTTTATGTTTTAGTGACAAATATTGGTCATGTGTATATTTTTAATAAAAAAAATTAAAATTTTTATTAGGAATATTTAAGGTAATTTAGTAAGTTTGATACTAATTAATTTTATTATATTATTATTTATTTATTTTTCTTCCCATTTTTATGCATACGTTGTTATGTTTTGTTACTATATATATATATATTTTGTTTTTATTTTTAACCATATCATTTTTTATATTTTTCTATATATATTTTTTTTAATGAAATTATAATGAAGGATATAAAACTTGCAACGTGATTAAAAGTAATAAGGATAATATAGTAAAGTAATAGATTAGTATGACTATAGCTATGGATTTTAATTAATAACACAATATCTATATTGTCCATCAATATATTTTATAAAGAAATCATATTTAAATAAATTATTACAATAAATATATAATTAATTTTATAAATAATTTAAAAAAAAAATTAAAATTTTAATAATTCATATTTTTCATTGAACATTAATCCGTGCACGGGTGAGTTATACTAGTTTAATTAATAACACAATATTTATATGTCCATCAATATATTTTATAAAGAAATCATATTTCTCTTCTTATTTTTTTTATGTATTGAATATAACTCTTTTAATTATGCATGTACTATTGAATATTATATATGGTTTTTTTTTTAAAAAAAAAAATTTGTTTACAATGAGCTGGGAATCGATCCCATGACCTATAACATACTACCCAAACCCCTCACCACTAGACAAAACCTAATGGCTGAAATACTATATATAGTTGAAATACAAAGTGATAGTATATTTTAGTTTTATTTTATTTTATTTTTATGAAACCCATATTATATGGAATATTATATTTAAATATCCATAAATATATTTACATGTCCGCGTATTTGTTTTATTTTATTTTCATGAAACCCATATTATATGGAGTATTATATTTAAATATCCATAAATATATTTTCATGTCCACATATCTTCGTGCAACAAGCATAAATGTCAAAATTGCTAAGTCGGACGCAATTTCGTCTATCTACAATTTTTTTATTATATTTAAATAATTGCATAAAATTTTGCAATATTAATATTATTTTATCAAAATATAATTACTTTTTTTTTGTTTCTCATTTGTTTTCATTTTTTTTTTTGCATTAATAAAATGTCTACTAGATTTGAGAGTATATTTTAGATGTTTTTTGCATTAATAGGTATACCGGAATAATAAATAAAAAAAAACCTAAAATTGGTACATTCTTATATGTACCAATTTTAGGCTCCATGTCTTTTTGTGTGTCCTGCAAATTTATCAAAATATCTTGTTCGCAACTTAACTTGCGAATATAATTTGTACCTTAATTAGCGAACCTTATAAAAATGTATCGTTTTGTCCCCCCTCGTGGTTTTTATAAGGTTCCTTAATTAAAACACACAAAATTAGCTTATTGTAAAATACTTAATTGTGTGGTTACATTTTTTGTTTGGGAGTCACTCAAACATTGTCCGCCACTTAAGTAGCGGAGGTGTAAAAATAGGGCGCGCGAGTAACCAGTAGGGTGACAAAAGTAGCTCCCTTTTTCTTTTTGTGAATCGGATATGCTTTGCGCATAATTTTGAGATGTTTTCAATATAGTGTATTAAAATTACAAAAATATTTTCAAATGCGTCTTTTATTAGTAATGTTTTGGACAAATTGACCTACATTAAACACATTTGAGGAACAAACTTACGGATAGAGATACATTTGAGAATCAAAATGACTAACAAAAAATTACTTTTATATTTGCATTTATGAATATATTAATATTATTATAAAGATATACATTAGTTTTATTATATTCTTCTTTCCGGCCCTCCGTATAATAAGTTTTTGGATCTGTCCCAGGCTGCATTCTCAAGACTGTATTAAAGTCCAAAACCTCTAGTTAAACTTAAGGGTCATGCTAACCGGTGCCCCCGGGGCACCGGTTAAGGAAACCAAAAACAGAAAGTTTTGAAAAGAAAAATACATTTTTTAAACTTTCGAGGAGTTGACTGCACAAACTCCAATGCCAAATTACTATTTTTACATCCTTAACTAGTGCCCCGGGGGCACAGACTCTTATCATCTCATCCAAATGCTGATTAACAATACTTCCGCTTATCCTATATATGGGGACAATTTTTGTGACCTTTTGGAACTAATAATATAAGAAAAGTACTAAAAATGTTATCAATTTAATGGACTATTGGATTCAAAATTTTGAACGGTCTAAGAATATCAAAACTAGGAAGATTATTGTTGTTTGGAATGCATTTTCTCGACCAACTTCTGAGTTCTGAGGGGGCCGGGGTTGGCTTTGATCTATTAAAGCAATTAACCGAGCGAGCATTCTTAAATACAATTGAGATCTTGATGCATTTGATAGTAGTTTAGAGCATCAATTGGTTTCAACCTATTTTGGTTTAGAGATAATTCTGACATCAAGTAGTTTCAGTCATATTTTGATCACAATTGTGAGGATCGAACCGTGATCCTCCATACTAAGTCCAACGCCAACCATCACTTTATCAACTAACGATTAGTTGTGTTGTGGTTTTCACACCACTCTTTTTTTTTTGTTAAATTTCAATACCATGCCACTCTTGTTGTTGAGGTTATGAATGCAATTATGGCTACTGAAATAATCTTTAATAAAGGTCAACACAACCTATGATTAAAATGTTATTCTTAGTTGTTTATAGTTTGTTGAAGTTGTTTCATGACAATTGCACAATAAATGGAATAACGTCTTGCTGTTTAATAGAGAAATAGTCATTTTAGTATTTAAATTTGGTTCTTAAACCTTTTTTAATCAACCATTAGTAATATTTTTTTTATTAATCAATTTATCTATTAAATCACCTACAAAATATATACCAAAAATACATTTATAATTTTCATATATATATATATATATATATATATATATATATGAGTCAGGATCCGTTGACACCAACTAGTTTGACACCAAATGTTACACCTCTCAATAACGTTTTAACCGATATAAATTTTATAAAATCCACCGTTGGATTGAAAGTTTACATCATATAGATCATTTGTGTAAAATTTCAAATAAATCCAAAATCATTTGATATGTTATTGAGATACATCAAAATTAACGGTTTTTGTATTTTTTTAAATGCCGTTAATCTTTATGTGTCTCAATAGCATATCAAATGATTTTGGATTTGTCTGAAATTTTACACAAATGATCTATATGATGTAAACTTTCAATCCAACGGTGGATTTTATAAAATTTATATCGGTTAAAACGTTATTGAGAGGTGTAACATTTGGTGTCAAACTAGTTGGTGTCAACGGATCCTGACTCTATATATATATATATATATATATATATATATATATATATATATATATATATATATATATATATATATATGACCAAATGTTACACCTCTCAATAACGTTTTAACCGATATAAATTTTATAAAATCCACCGTTGGATTGAAAGTTTACATCATATAGATCATTTGTGTAAAATTTCAGACAAATCCAAAATCATTTGATATGCTATTGAGACACATAAAGATTAACGGCATTTAAAAAAATACAAAAACCGTTAATTTTGATGTATCTCAATAACATATCAAATGATTTTGGATTTATTTGAAATTTTACACAAATGATCTATATGATGTAAACTTTCAATCCAACGGTGGATTTTATAAAATTTATATCGGTTAAAACGTTATTGAGAGGTGTAACATTTGGTGTCAAACTAGTTGGTGTCAGCGGATCCTGACTCTATATATATATATATGGAGGAGAGATCCGTTGACTCAAGGCGTAAGTCTCCATTGACTTACTCCACTTAATAACACGATATCGACATTATATTTCTTCAATTCAACCGTTGAATTCAAAAATCTCATTGAGTAGATAAACTCCACAAATTTTTATAAAAATTCAAAAAATATAGTTATGTATTCAGACTATTGAAATTCGACGGTTTTTTTAAAAGTTTGTTGTACGTTCAATTGAAGTTATCAGAAAAAGTATCAAACGGTTTTGAATTCTTATAAAAATTTGTGGAGTTGATATACTCAATGAGATCTTTGAATTCAACGGTTAGATTAAAAAAATATAATGTCGTTATCGAAATATTAAGCGGAGTAAGTCAATGGGGACCTACTCAAGAGTCAACAGACCCTTCTTATATATATATATATAGTCAAAGACTAAAACACCGCTCTATCAAAAGACCAAAATATTTATAGGTTTTTTTGTTTTTTTTTTGAGGCAGTTTATAGGTTTTTTTATACGCAAAATAATCATAAGTTAAACAAAAATCTAAGTTTATAAAGTAAAATCTAAATTCCATAAAAAAATATTTTTTTTGACAGTCCTAAAAAAATTATATTACCAACTAAATACACTTTAATATATATTTTTTAACTTATTCTGTAAAACAATAGGGAATTCAATTTTTTTTTTTTTTTTTGGTAAAGTTTACGTATAAAAATAAAGCTGAATATATGCTAATATTTATTAGTTTTTTTTAATCAAAGAAAGGGTTTTTCCGTACGAATCGCATTGAAAAAACAGGACTGGGTATACAAGAAAGAACCGGGTTATAACCGGGCCAACCCAACTAGAGAGTATAAAAGCATCACCGTTCTCATTCTAGGGTTTTCAGTTTATTGCTTGTGCTGTGTTTGGATCTATTACCGCCCCAAAATCAACTTCTTACAGAATCATCACTATGACTGCTCAAACTCAAGAAGAGCTTCTCGCTGCTCATCTCGAACAACAAAAGATCCATGTAATTCACTATCTCTTTTTCATTTTCTAATTTTCTATTTTCAATTTTCTTTTTTTAATGTTGTTTTATTCATTTTTTGGTTGATTATAATTTGATTTCAAAGTAATTTGCTTTGTTTTTTGTTGTTTGTTATGTTTTGGGATTTAATTTTGTATTAAATGATTTAGGGTTTTAGATGTCACTGTGGTTTTATGATTTATATGTGGTTTACATGTTTTTGATATTAGGGTTTTTGGATTTGAATGATTTTTTTGTGATTGTTAGTGGTTGAACATTTTTTTATGCAACAAAATGAATGGTTTTGTTGGTATTTAATTAAATGTTGCTGCAATTTTGTGTAAATAACAAAAAGAGGCAATTTTTAAATTAAAAATGGAAGTAGAACTGGATTGTTAGAACACACATAATTCGTTATTATGACTATCAAGTAGTGAGCCGAACTCGATTGTTTTAAAAATGGGAGTCAATTTGTTATTATGATTATTAAGTAATAAAAGAGTAATTTTGAACACATGTAATTTGAACACATGTAATGTAATTTTGTGTAAATAATGAAAGAGTCCATTTTTTACTGTATTTACTAGTTTTGAACTTCCAAGTAATATCTTTTTGCAGCATGATGAGCCTGTAGTTGAAGATGATGATGACGAGGAGGATGAGGAAGATGATGAAGACGATGATGAGGAAGATGACAATGCAGAAGGTAAGCTTGAAAATAAGATTTATTGTTTCTGTGCTTGTGATTTTACTCCAATTTGTATTTGGTGATGGTTTAGTAGCATTCCTCCAATAATTTAGTATAGATTAGTTTTGCTTTGTTTGTTCTACACGTGATTTGTTTTGAAGTTTCAAATGTGCACTTTCAAATATTGGTCAGTGTTTTTTAATTTCATTCTTACATTTGGGTCTTTCTTTACAAAGTGATATTCATGGTTCAAAAATTTGTAAAATGTTGTTCAGAGTTCAGACTCAGCTGTTCTGTACTTAGAGCTCAGTTGAGAGTTGTGATAAGTCACACTAGTGTCATTAATAGGTTGTTGGAAATATGCAGACTAACCAAGATTATTATGATGCGTTGTTCTGTATGACTGTTCAATTTGCCATTGATTTTTACAAGAACCGAATCTACTATGATGGATACAATCTTTATGAACTTTTTTTGCTATTGCAGGTCTTGACGTTGATGCATCTGGTAGGTCCAAGCAGACCAGAAGTGAAAAGAAGAGTCGTAAGGCAATGCTTAAACTTGGAATGAAGTCTGTTACTGGTGTCAGTCGTGTGACAGTCAAGAAAAGCAAGAATGTTAGTATTGACATATTTATTTTGAGTTTATTTTCCATTGTATCACTGTTTACTATTTGAAAATGAATTTGGATTTCTATTTGTTCAGATCTTGTTCGTCATCTCAAAACCAGATGTTTTCAAGAGCCCAACTTCCGACACCTACATTATATTTGGAGAAGCTAAGATTGAAGACTTGAGCTCACAGCTACAAACTCAGGCAGCTGAGCAGTTTAAGGCTCCTAATTTGAGCAATGCAGGAGTGAAGCCAGAATCCTCGGGTATTGCTCCGGAAGAAGAAGATGTCGACGAGACTGGTGTAGACCCCAAGGATATTGAGTTGGTGGTGACTCAAGCTGGTGTGCCAAGATCAAGAGCTGTTAAAGCTCTCAAAGCTGCCAACGGAGACATTGTTGCCGCCATTATGGAGCTCACTAATTAATGGTAGTACTTTAGATTTTGGAATTTGGAGCTATTTTTCTTTGCTGGTCAATTTTTTTTGCTCTTGTTCGGTTTGAAATAGTGGTTTGCCAATCTTTACCTTTGCTTTGTTCTATTTTCTGTGTAATTGCACTTGCGAAATGAGAAAAAAACTAGACATTTGCTCTATTTTCTGTTTAATGCCAATCAATGCCAAGAATGACAGTCATAGTTGTCAATCAACTATTTATATTGGTTATTAATAGCACCCTATGTTGGTTTAATTAAGAAATGGGTAAAGGTAAAATGGTTTCCATGTTATGGTTATCGAGTTGGCATATCCATGGCCCAAAAAGTTCGAGTAGCTTGTAAATCGATGAGTTCACCCAAAATGTTTTTTTTTTACGCAAGTTTTACACAATGTTATGCTTTACATCTTTGGTTATTTAGATATATACGTGTACTACACTGCTGAAACGGATAATTCTGATAGGTTCAAAAATTAACTATCAGTGTTTGTGAACATATTTGAAAAATTAACTATCACTGTTTGTGAACATATTTGAATTATCCATCTCAGCATGTACTCTTACATATCCAAATAAATAAGATATGTGTACCGAATAAATCATCTTATAAAAATGGATGATTGTCCACTGATCTTGCCTATATTACATGAATATGTACTTGCCTGATTTATATTACATGAACATGAACAAAAAATCATGAAGATATGTACTTGCCTGATATTGTCTGTATATTACATGATCATGAACATAAATGTACTTGCCTGTCATTATGTAATTTCAAACTGAAGTACTCTTGAACTCATCTAAAATCTAAATACTCCTATATGAAACAATGTTAGTTTCAAAGAAAAAATAGTACTAATGCTTAAGGAAGAAAAACATGATTAAACATGTAAGATATTAGTTAGAAAAATAAAAATGAAAGTAAAGCGTGCCATAAGGTAAAGTGTGCAAGGTAGAGTGTAAATAAGTTAGATATCAACTTTTACTCTTTCTCCAAAATCACCTTCGCAATACAGCAGTGTTCTTGCATTAATCCGATTATATTGGAGACATGGAAACAATTGCCATTTGATATTAATATTTTTAAGTGGTTCGGAATAATTTTGGCGCTTTCTGAGAAATATGTTTAATTTGCTGCAAAGTGTCTACTCTTTGTTTTATTTGCAATGTCTCTATCAACTGAGTTATGTTCACGAGGACCTCACAAATAGTTATTATGCAAAATTAATATATTTTTTCTGTAGGTTAAATATGTTTTTAGTTCTCAAAATATTCTAAATTTTTTTGTAGTCCGTCCAAATTTTCATTTTTCAATTTTAGTTCTCTTTTTATACAAAAATAGTATGTTTCAAATCACTTATTTTGATGACATCTTTATTAAAATGTTAAAATATTGTTAGTTTAATTATTTCATCTTTAGCTTAACAATTTAATCTTTATTATAAAATTATAGATAAATTAACAGCAAATATATTAAATAGTTAATTTAAATTTATTAAATTAATAGTATTTTAATTCCCTCATATCAAAAAATAAAATAAAATAATAGTCTTTAAAAAAAGGAAAAAGCTAAATGATGCGAATGTGTGTTTCGTGAATTCAATGAATGAGTTATCGCCATTTGTTCATGGTTTGGTTGCTTGCGATATACTCTAATTTTTATTTATTTATTTTTAAAATGCCAATGGGCAATGGAGGACTAAAATTAGAAGGAATTTTTAGAAAGACTAAAAATAAAATTTGATACAGGAAAAAAAAATACATTTAACATTTTTTTTATACAATTTGAAGAATTTTTTTTAAAAAGTTAAATACAAAGTTCAATATATTATACATAAATTCATGACCAAAAATACATTTAACTTTTGTACATAAGTGAGAAATTACATTTTGGTCAAAAAAATAAGTTAGAAATTACATGGACTAGAGAACCTAAAAATAAAAAAACATGGACTCTTCTTATTAAAAAATAAAAAAGAAATTACATTGACACATTTTAAATTTCGGAACAAGCACATAGTACTCTGGAACTGTGAGCTCAACACCAATTGCAATGTTTTCAGAAGCATAGTAATTTTGACCCTTCAAAGCACGACATGTTGCGACCCTTCAAAGCATACTATGTCTGCTTTGTACATGGAGGTGTATCACTTGGTGACTTAACCATGGACTCAACCATAAACTCCTCCCCGGCCTCCATGTACCATCCTCTGAACATTCCAAATTTTCAAAACAAACCTCAACAGCTTGTGGAAGTATGGTTGGTTCAAATTTCAAGAGCTTTGCATATTCAGTCAATAGTTGTAACATATAATCATACACTAACTTCATCTTTACATTCTCTTCTATGAACCTTGTCCCTTCTCTGCCAATGCCTGTTGAATTATGCATAAAAAAACACTCAGCTACAATTAAAATATTAGAGTATGAAGGTGAAATTGAATACCTTCTCAGGATGTGTGTTTCCCCAATCTACAGCATACTTAATATCTTCACACATGTTTTGCTTGCTGATGGGCCAGAAGTGCTTATGAGGTACTAAGCTTCTTGTAAATATATCATAATATCTTGGCTTTATGAACAAGGTCATTGAGTCACATGCTATTATATATTTTTCACTCATAATAAAATCATTTCAAGTACACGGTACATATGTTTACCTTATAACTGCACATTTTATTTTTTATTTAGTACATGGTAGTGGTACATGTGTACCTTATATAGTGCAGGTTTATGAGCTTCCAGTGTCTACATAGTGCGAGAGATGAAAGTGTTGTTGGGTGGAGAATTATTCAAGAAATTCGTCGTCTACTTGCAATGGATTGGGAAGTCAATATTTGTTATTCTTATCGTAAGGCGAATGATTGTGCTGATGCTCTTGCTAATTTGGGTTGTGATCATGATCCAGGGCTACGTGTGTATGAGCAATGTCCGCCTAGTGTGAGTTCATTGATGTTAGCTGATGTTATGGGGATAATTACCCCTAAAATCATCTCTTTGTAGTTGTTTCCTTTTTCCGGGCTTTGGCCCCTTTTTGTATCCAAAAAAAAAAAGTATGCAATTAAGTTGCAAAGATCATTGTATGAGTTAAAACAATCCGGATGCATGTGGTATAATAAGCTAATTGAGTATTTATTTAAAGAAGGCTATGTGAATAATCCTATTTGCCCTTGTGCTTTTATTTTTTTGACACAGCAATTCATTCATAACAATAGTGACAATACAATTAGGAATTACATCAAAAGTGTTGCGAGAAGCATGAGATAAAGTTGCTCGTGCAAGAGCATGAGCGCTGCCGTTTGCTTGACGCCTAGCAAAAACAACTATAAAGTCGTTATAATAACGAAGCAAAGTAATGTTGAATAATTGAACCATACTCCGAAGGATTTGTTTGACATTTGTTAACATCATCCACAACCACCTTGCAATCCATCTCAAAGACTACCTTCCGGTAGCCCATATTAGCAACCCATTGGAGACCTTGATGCAAGCTCCAAGCTTCCGCTTCTGATCGCTGACAAATGACATCTTCCTTTGCTGTCATCGCTGAAATAAAAGTGCATGTCTCATCACGAAGGCAAGCTCACATACCCACCATATGTTCTGTCACAAACGTACATTGTCCCTACCAACTGAGCTAAGCTCTCAGACTCCTGCACATATGATACGATCTCTCTACCAACTAAACTAAGCTCACAGGGACTATATAACTCTCATTTAATTTCCTCTTTTTTCGTTTTCCAGGGAAAAAGAATTGTATTCTTTTCTTTACCCATGTATATACTATACAGAATTCTTAATGATTATAAAGAATATTTAAATTTGGCTTTTTTTGTATACTTTTCTTGACGTACTTAAAGATATATATACCTTAAGTGTAATAATATTTTAAGAATGTTTTTATCATTTTATTCCTTATTTTTACATCTCACATATATAATATTTGTATTAGTTTTATTCCTCAAGTGTGTGACTATATATTTAATGAATTTAGAATCATCTTTCCCCCTCAGACGTGAGAAGAACAAATTCCTTTCTTCTTTGTTTTGTTTTTCCTTTCTTTCTTTCTTTCTTTCTAGTAAAGTATACTTTTTTCCTTCTTATATATGACCATTGCATTCCAATTTATTAGCACTCTTCACATCAATTTATCCATTCAATCTTTACCTTCTTTAGCTATATCCTTGTAAAAAAAACACAATTTGCTGAGGGTCTCGTCATCACTTTTGCACACAAAAATTAATATAATCTCAATCTAAACTATATTATTTTTCTCTTGGGAAAGTTGTCAACATCTCTTATTCAATCAACAGCAGTGGAATATTTTTGCTTTCACACGAAGATCTGGTAAGTATTTCCAAATATTTTGGTTATTATAACTTTGCTATGTATTTTTGTCTTGTGTTAATATTTTTCCTTGTCTTTTATAGTATTTATATTTACTTTCCATTATTTGTATAAATATTTACGTTCTATTTAAATGAAGGTAGTAATTTAAAAAATAAAATAAAAAAGGTATTTTGTTATTTTTTTAATGGCAAATATAATTATATATAAATAAAAAAGAGCGGATACATCAAAAAAGTCTACATAAGGGATTACAAGAAGTATTTACCGAACCCGAAAAAAGAAAGAAAAAGTACAAAAAAACTCATATCTAGAAACCTCCTAAGGCGGCCTTGACTAGACTAGGCCTGAGCATCGGTCGGTTTCGGTCTGGTTCGGGCCGAAAATCACTAAATCGATAAAAATCGCAACCATTTAATTTGGACCCAATTCCGACTGTCTATATCTTCGATTTGTTCGGGTTCGGGTCATACGGGTGGCGGGTTGAACGGATCGGTTATTACGGGTTATATCGAAACTTTGTTTACATCTAAAACTCATCCATTATCCAAAAATTCCTAATTTTCGAATAGTTTAATACCTCGTCACACTGCAACAAAAGAGAGACGAAGTAAATTAAAAAACAAAGAGGGTTAGATGCAGTTACTTTCTTTCAATATGTAGATCTAAACACAATAAAATATCAAGTAGAAGAGACGTAGAAATTAAAATAGATCTAGAATATATATATATTATAATATTTTTCCCACCTTCTTCATCACCATATTATTAATTATAAGCTTTGTAAAATATAACATTTTTATCTTATATCAAAGATGGATAAAAATAACAAAGAGTAGAGTATATGAGATTGAGAGGGAGAGAGAAGGAAAAAAATTAATTTGCATCTAATGGTTGTTCGGTCGGTTTCGGTTATGGAGAGACTGAATTTTAGAGACCCGCACCCGCCCGTATGCAACCGTTCATGCCCGGTTTTTCGCAATTTGTTGACCCGTGACCCGACCGAATGCTTCAATATGTTGTCGGTTATATCAGTTTCGAGTCGGGTCTCGGGTTCATGCTCACCCCTAGACTAGACTGAGAGTCACCAAACCCCAAAAGCACCGGACGGTCCAAAAAAAAAGGGGTAAGAAGAAATCGATAAAACAAGACAAAAAGCAAGCTCACACCCGTTCAAGATGATCACCATATATAATAAAGCAGTTAAATCTAAGATAAATTATTTTTCGTTGAAAAAATATCTATACATAATTAAAAAATGTAAGTAAATTTGTCGTTACAACTCAATTAATAATTGTAAAGACGTTAATACGCAACAGTCTGTTTAAACTTGAATTTTCAACTTCTACACATGTGTGTGAGAAGTGGTCCGGGTCAAAGTTCGGTCACGAGGGATTAATCCCCTCCGTTGTGTGCTGGATATATATTTGGTATATAAAATATATAAGTTAATTTAAATATTTTTATTTTATTTAATAATAATATTGTTAAAATACAATTTAAATTTTATTATTTCTATTAAATCAATCTGAATCTAATAAATAAATTTATTATTACTAAATAACTTGAGAGATAATTTAGTTATTGAAGTTAATTTTAAAATGGGATTGGCAAAATATAAGTCTGCACCAAAGGTTTGAGTTTGGATCATGAGAGAATAAAATGTTATTTTTGCAAAAATTTATAGTAATTTATTATGATGTAATTACTTACATTATGAATAATGTTAAGGTCACACCCTCAAGCTCACACTCTTTAGACACACTTCAATTAAAACTAGTCATGTCATTCACTTTTTAAATTTATTTATCTGTTACCGTTTAACTATTGATTTTATATTTCTCAAAAAAAAAAAAAAACTATTGATTTTATATATTTTTTTTTTATAAATCCTTGAATTTTAACTTTTCATCTTCCCTAACCTTTCAACCATGCCTGTCTCTATCTTTCTCACGTTCAGCAAATTCTCCCATGTTAAACGAAGTTCTTTTACCCAAATTTACAACCATTATTTGCAAACTTCTACCAAAGAAACTTCCAGATCTAAATTGTTTTTCTCCAAATAATGCCATTGACAACATTTACTGGAATATCTTTCTCAAATTCCCATTCCAATCTAAAACAATCACCAAAAGAATGTTTATACTGGTTTCTATTTTCAGAACAAAAGAGAATGTCATTGTAGATGATGTTATTGTTCAATGAACCCAGGTTAAATAGTAACAACATTGGAAAAGAATTAGATCTGGAAGAAAAGAAAAAATGAAACCCAACAAAAATTAAAAATGGAACCATAAAGACGTGTCTAATACGACCACGAGAGACTAATTCATGAAACAGATCTGAAGTAGCCATGGACGGACAGTGCTGCAACGTTGAAGTTTTCTTTTTCCTTTCTATTTTTATTTTTTTAGGAAATGTTGTTTCTTTACCGGTTCAACCAGTTAGCAGGTAAATGAATTAAAAAAGTGAATGATGTGACTAATTTTTATTTGAGTGTGTCTAAAGAGTGTGCTAGAGGGTGTGACCCTAACATTATTCCTTACATTATATTAAATATGTTTTTGTCCCTATAAAATGAGAACTTTTAAGTTTAGATCTTACTTAATTTTGGTAATCTTTAGCAGCTTTGTACCTTGTGACTCCATGGTAAAAACATCAAACTTTTGAGTGGCTTTTCACTTGCATCTTTATCACCTCAAATTTCTTCAAAGCAACTGAATTTTCATGATCTTCTTTAAATTTAATTTTTTTTTTCTTCAACAATATCGAAAATTTTGTATTGTAAATTACTTTTTTTTATTTTTTTTATTTTTATATTTTAAAAATATTAACTACACAAAATTCAATATAACTTTACTAAATTATGTTTTGCTAACTAATGTTATTTTACTAAAAAAAATCCATTTATGTTTCGCCAACTAATGTCGTGTTACTAAAAAATATCTCATAAATAGAATATAGAAAGACGGAATTTGGATTCTCTGCATTCAAAGATCTTCCATTCACCCTTTTTTTTTTTTTTTCTTGCCATTTCTATCGCCATAAACGTGAAAATGGGTTTTTATGGTAACAAAAAACGCAAGGGTTTTGCGACCCTTCTTTTAGGGATGGCAAAAAAACCCAAACCCGAGAGACCCACCCGAACCCAAACCCAAGTCAACGGACGAAACCCGATTTGACTGGGTTTGGGTGACACCCGATAATATGGGTGTGAGTTTGGTATCAGTCATACCCACACCCGAAACCCATACACCCACCCGAAATATTTTATAATTACCTAATTACCCCCATAGTCTCCCTCAATTTCCTTGGAAGACCTTAAATTTTAGTTGTAATTTAATTTCTTGAAAGTATATGTTGTAATTTCTTGAAAGTCTATGTTTGAATTTCTTTGGAAGACCTTAATTTTAGTTGTAATTTAATTCAAAGTCTATGTTGGAATTTAATTTCTTAAATTTGCAAATTATTTTTAAATGTGTTGTGGGTTTGGGTGGAAAAAACCCGAACCCAATGGGTGTGGGCGTGAGTGTTGTTTTGCCACCCGAACAGTCTTTGGGTTTGGGTTTGAGTTTGGGTGATGATTTCGGGTGTGAGTTAGGTAAGTGTCAAACCCGCACCCATGGGCGCCCGTTGCCATCCCTACCTTCTTTTGCCGAGTTTTCTCCACCGGAGCCACCATAGATTACAATCGAAACATTTTTGTGAAACTGAGACTCAATCAGCTGAGTTTCTGCCTCAAATTCTTCTAATGCTGCTACCTTGGTATGTAGTAAATATATAACCCTTCCTTTGGTTTATTTATGCTATACACGTGCATTGTAGCTGCTTAATTGATTCACCAAATCTCATAGGGAAAAGTTTCTTGATTTTATAACCAGTATTATCAATTACATTACCAATACATGAATTACTATGATTATAAATTACTATGATTAACCAGATGCATAGTTATTTTTAGACACTACTCTTGCTTTTGATAATAACTGACCCCCGAACCAGATTAGGCGGTTCAGTAGACCGGATATTGGTGGTGAAAACAAAAAAATAAAAAATAAAGCACACTGTTTGTTACAAGAGACCTTGTTAGAGCTTTAAGTAAAATGTCTACTTATAATATATAGTATTATACTTTTATCTAATAATATATTAGATCTAACACATTATTCTCTACTTTGTTTGTTTTCCCTTTCATAATTCAAAGAACTTCCACTACTTAAGGCAAAGAAACATGGAGTTTCTTACTGAACTGTCAAAAGAAGCTATCCTAAATCTTGGAGAATTGGCACTGAAGTCTACGGTGAAGCAGTTTGCATATGTGATCCACCACAAAAAAATCATTGCCAACTTGAAGGAAGAACACAGTAAGTTGGAGGGTGTTAAAGAAGCACTACAAGGATGGGTGGACACAAAAAGAATGAATAGAGAAGGATTTGATCGAAACATACAACAGTGGCTCGACGACGTGGCATCTTTTGAAAATGACTTACAAAGTTTCGACGAAGAAGTAGTTAAGAAGAATGAGAAATGTTTTGGTGGAAAATGTCCAAATTTGACAAATAATTACTCTTTGGGAAAGCGGGCTGCTAAAGGCATTGAGTATATTAAAAAGTTGAAGGAGGAAAACAAAGAATTTCAGTTCATATCCTACCATAAAGGTCCACCACCTGTTGGATCTACCTTCACTGAAGATATTAAGAGCTTGGAGTCTTGGCGAACTATTATAAAAGACGTCATTGAGAAACTGAAGGATGATAAGTTCAAAAGAATAAGCATATGTGGAATGGGTGGAGTGGGGAAAAGCACACTGGTGAAAGAACTCATCAAATTTGTAGAAAACAAGTTATTTGATAAAGTTGTGATGGCAGTGGTATCCCAAAATCCTGATTACAAGAATATCCAAAGTAAGATTGCTGATTGTTTAGGCTTGAGTTTGAAAAGTGAAGATGTAGCAGGAAGAGGCAGAGAAATAAATCAGAGAATGAAGGAAATTGATGATGAAAAGACTAAACTCCTAGTTGTGCTCGATGATGTGTGGAGTGAGCTTAATTTTGATTGGGTGGGACTTCCATCTCGAGATAATCAAAAATGTAGCAAAATATTATTCACATCACGACATGAAAAAGAGTGTCAAAAGATGGGAAGCCAAGTGAGTTTTCATGTTTCTCATTTGCTCGAGGATGAAGCCTGGTATCTATTTCAAGCAATTACAGGTGATGTTGTATATGAACCTGCCATTTATCCAATAGCGAAACAAGTATCAAGGGAATGTGGAGGCTTACCTCTTGCAATTGTAATTGTTGGAAAAATGCTCGAGAATGAAAAAAAGCTTACTAGATGGGAGGTTGCATTTGAGGAATTGAAAAATTCTCAGTCATCTACTATCTCAGATGTGCACAAACTTGTCTACTCAAGCATTGAGCTTAGTTTAAATTTTTTGGGTAGCAGCACAGAACACAAGATGCTCCTTATGCTTTGTGCCTTGTTTCCAGAAGACTTTGATATACTTATTGAAAGTTTATTACGTCATGCAATGGGCTTGGGATTGTTCAAAGTTGTTGGTGAGACATGGAAAGCAAGAAATCGAGTGTATAGGTTGGTGGACGATCTGAAGAGATGCTGCTTGTTGTTGGATAGCAATGTGCCAGGGTGTGTGAAGATGCACGATATTGTACGTGATGTTGTCATCTTAGTTGCATATAAAACAGATCACCGGTTTATGGTGGAATATGACATTAAAAGGCTCAAAAAAGAGAGATTGAATGACATCAGTGCAATATCACTTATCTTGGATGAGACAAAATGGCTAGAAGACAACTTAGAGTTTCCTTCACTTCAACTTCTACAAGTGCAATCAAATGAAGAGGAGTTGCCTGAACATTTCTTTCGAGGGATGAAATCACTCAAAGTTGTGTCTCTTCAAAAATTGTATATTCCAAAAATTCCATCTCTATTTGAAGCTTCAACTTGCCTTCATACATTGCAAGTAGAATATTGCAATGTTGGAGATATATCTATAATTGGTAAGGAACTTTTACACCTGGAAGTTCTAAGTTTTGCACACTCTAATATTAAAGAACTCCCTGTTGAAATAGGCAACCTAAATGTTCTAAGATTATTGGATTTGACAAATTGCAATGATCTTAATGCCATTTCTGCTAATGTCTTTATAAGATTGTCTCAATTGGAAGAACTTTATTTTAGGGTGGACAATTTTCCTTGGAAAAGCAATGATGTTGCGATCAATGAGTTGACAAAGATATCTCATCAACTAAAGGTTGTTGAGATGAAAGTTAGATGGACTGAAATTTTTGTCAAGGATTTGGACTTCAACAACATACAAAAGTTTTCGATTTATGTGAATCCTTATTCTTATTTGAGGCACTCATATTTAGAGTCAAATATATTGCAAATTAGTGCTATAGATTATCAATCTATTAAGAGTATATTGATGATCTCACAACTGATTAAGAAATGTGAAATCCTCATAATAGAAAAGGTGGAAAACTTGAAAAATATTGTGAGCCAATTGTCAAGTGATTGCCCATACTTGAAACGTTTAAGGGTAGATTTATGTCCTCAATTGGAGTATCTGATAGATTGTACTGTTCATTGCAATCATTTTGCACAAATCGGTTCATTGTCTTTGGAAAATCTTCCAAATTTGAAAGAGATGTGCTATACACCAGATCACCATGAAGTCAAGGGAATGATGTTCTCATATTTGGTGAAATTTGAATTAAAAAATCTCCCAAGGTTTATTGGCTTAAACATTGCTATGGATTTGAATGAGCTTAATCACGTAAGTTAATATGTTTTTTGTTTGTTAATTTTATTTATTATTATTATTATTATTATTATTATTATTATTAATATTATTATTATTAAGAAAATGTTAAACAGTGCCCCGGACACTAGTTAAAGGCATGGCAATAAAACCCATACCCGCGGGTACCCGCCCAAATCATACCCGCTTTGACGGGGAAAACCCGAGTTGACTAGGTTTGGGTTCGGGTTTGGGTTTTCCCCGATTTCAAAAGATGGGTTTGGGGTTATCATTTTTATCCCCGCTAGAATTTGGGATGGGTTTGGGGAAACCCGAACTTTATGGGTTTGGGTTTGGGGAGGGAAAAACCCGTCCCCGCCCCATTGTCATGCCTAAGTTAAACATACTAATATGAAAGTTTTATCTTAAAAAGTTTTAATACCTTAAAAATATAAAAAGAAATCTTTCTAGCATTAACTTTATCTTTAATTTACGGTAAAAAAAAACCTTAACTTTAATTTCACTTTTTTTTTTTTATTATTATTATTATTATTATTATTATTATTATTATTCCCAATCTTATTGGGAATGGGAGACGCATGCCATGGATAAAAACGGATGGAGGGAATAGTGTTTATTATTTTTGTGTGATGTAAAATCCTAACAATTAGATTTGTTACACATTTTCAGGAATTGAGTGTTGCCACTGAAATAACTGATTCTTCAAACACAGTGAATGGCGAAAAAGCATCAAATGCCAAATTATTTTCATCTAATTGGATGAAACAATTTCCAAAATTGGAAACAATATTGTTAGAATTTTGCAGTTCTTTGGAGGTGGTGTTTGACTTGGATGGATATTTGAAATCTGGTTGGCAAGCACAAGATTTGTTGTTTCCTCAGCTAACAAAAATTGAGATATCATATCTCAAAAATCTTTCATATGTGTGGGGTATTGCTCCACATTGTGTCAAAGGCTTCCAAAATTTGAGATTTCTAACAATATCAAACTGTGCCTCTTTAAAATATGTATTCACTTCTGCCATTGTAAGTTCAATCACAAATCTCGAGAAATTACAAGTTTGGTCTTGTGATTTGATGGAAAGGATAGTGGTTTGGAGTAGAGATGAGGAAGATGATAATAAAGGACATGATGCGACAACTATTAGTTTCAATAAACTACATACATTATCACTTTCATGGCTTCCAAAGCTAGTGAGTATTTGTTCTGATCCACTTTGGTTAGAATGTCCATCCTTGATGAATTTTGAAATTGTTGTTTGTCCTATGTTGGAGATATATGTCATACCAACCCATAATGATGCAAAACATGAAAACTTCAATACCATGAATTCTACAAACACAAAAGATGTTGGTTTTCAAAGTTCCAAAGGAAACAACTCAAGGTCTTCTGGTTGGTATTCTGCTGGATGTATACCCAAATTTATTCATCAAGGAAACTCAAATAAGAGAAATAATAAGGTATGTAATCTCATTGTATATATTAATTTTC
Organism: Trifolium pratense; assembly: GCF_020283565.1. Lineage (NCBI taxonomy): Eukaryota > Viridiplantae > Streptophyta > Magnoliopsida > Fabales > Fabaceae > Trifolium > Trifolium pratense. The sequence goes on along the minus strand of NC_060064.1, from coordinate 13,961,983 downwards.
CACATGTTATACCTATAGTCTTCTATATAATATCAAGATATCATAAATCCATTTGGGGCTGGCATAGTGGTGTTGGCTTGGGTCCTTGTAGTATGCTCCTCTCAAGGTCTCAGGTTCGATTCCCCCTAGTGCCAATTTCGGTGGGCTAAGTCCATACAGAGCAAAAAAACCTCTGGCTTTAAATGGGGCCCCCGCAAGTGGGTGGTGAGATTGGTCCCATTGGATTAGTCGGTCCTAAGGCCGGATATCAAGTTTTAAAAAAAAATATCAAGATATCATATTGGAATAAATATAATGTTTAAATAATAATAATAATAACATTATAAACAATAATTGTGACAAGTATCTTATTCTATATTATTTTTTGTGCTTGCAGGAAGCATCGGTAACACGAGTGATTCAAGATCACATACCTTCTGTTTTTGAAATGAACAGGAAGGGAAAAAGTCACATGCCAAGTCTAGAAGATCTATGCATACAAAAATGTAACTTGTTGGATGCATTACTTTTTCTTGATGAAGAATGCAATTCCACCATTCTATCACACATGAAAACCATCAGAATCGGTTACTGTGACAAGTTAACGACCATAATAGCTAAAAGAGGAAAGAGAGAAGGCATGATAAACTCTTGCAGTCTACTAGAATCTCTTCAATTAACAGATTTACCAAATCTTGTGAGGTTTTGCTATTTTGAAACATATGAATCTTTGGATAAACCACAATACATGGTAAGTATCAAAATTAATTGTCACTAAATATTTTTGATTGTTTTACATACATATATATAATATACTTACAGTTGATAAAGAAAGTTATCATTGTTATTTTATCTTACAAATATATTTTTAGGCCATTCTCTCAACCAATTTAGGACTCTTAACATTTTGTTTCTTTGCTTAGATATATAACATAAGTAAGTGAAGAAATGAAATGTGTAGTACTGCATTTGCAAAATGAATTTTCTTAATTTTGTAGGATGAATCTATTGGAGATCACAAAAGCATAAGACGTCACTCACTCATAGACGAGTCCTTCTTTCCAAACTTAACTTCTTTGATTATACAAGCATGCAACAAAATCAATATATTGTTCTCTCATTCATCCATTAGCAGTCTTGAACATCTCCAGAAGCTAAAAGTAAGACATTGTGAAAACATGGAAGAAATAATATCTCATCAAGAAGAAATAGAAGCAAGTGCAAATAAGATTAGCATACCTGCATTACAACATCTTCTTCTAGAGGATCTACCTAATCTTAAGGACTTCTTCAAAGGTCACTCTAATCTTGATTTTCCATCACTTCAAGAAGTGGAAATTAGAAACTGTCCCAATATGGAATTGTTTTCAAGAGGATCTTCTAATACACCTAATCTTGAACATCTCACCATAGAGATTAATTCTCTCAACTACTATTGTGCACAGAAGAAAGACATCAACATTGTTATACAAGGATTGAAAGCATTTGTAAGTCTTATCTCTCAAAGTCTAAGGTGTTCATAGATAAATTATTACCTTCACCATGATTTGTTATATATAATAAATAATTTATTAGCAATCTAGGTAGTCAATTAAATAGCCAATCATCAATTTTTTGAATAATAGTAATGTGATATTTCTTGAAAATATGTTAATGAATGTTTAACAGGTAGCATCACAAGGATTCAAGATGTTGAACTGGACCAAACTACATAATGATAGATACTTCTTCAGAAACTCTGAAATAGATATCAATGAATTTCATAAATTGTTGATGCTTGTGCCGTACAATGAGATACATATGTTTCAACATGTGAAAAAACTTACTTTAAGTAATTGTGATTCACTAGTTGAGGTGTTTGGATCAGGAGGAGAAGATACAAAAGAAGGTGATGACATCACACATTATCAACTGCAGAAGATGACATTACAATATTTGCCAAAATTGAGTCACATATGGAAACACAATATTACAAAGGTTGTAAGCTTCCAGAATCTAAAAGATATTAGAGTTTCATATTGCCACAATTTGAAGAGTTTGCTCTCTCATTCCATGGCCAAAAGTCTTGTGCAACTTCAAAATTTAGTAGTTGAGGAATGTGAAATGATGGAAGAGATAATAACAAAGGGAGATGAATATATAAAAGAATGCAACAAAGTCAAAACTTTATTTCCTAAGCTGGAGACATTGAAACTTCATTATCTTCCAAAGCTGGAATGTGTTTGTTCAGGAGATTATGACTATGATATCCCTTTATTCACTGTTGAAGAGGATCATGTTCAAATTTCTTTTCCAGAATTAAAGAAATTAGAGTTTCGTGACGTACCAAAGCTCAAGTGTTTTTGTTCAGGAGTGTACAACTATGATATCAGGCTCTTATCAATTGAAGAATGTCCAAATATGAGAACCTTTCCCTATGGAAATGTTATCATAAACACCCCCAACCTTCATAAAATAGATTGGGATCGGGTAGATACACCCACACTTGGAGATCTTAATTTGACAATATATTATCGTCATAATTCCGAGAAATACAAGGTACATACTCAAACACAAGGTCTCCCAACTTGAACATTATATGAAAATATTCAATCAATTTTATGTTGTGCAGGTGGAGTTGCAAAAAATAGAGACATTTAGAGATGTCGATAAAGAGCTTCTTGGCTACATCAAAAGAGTAGCAAGGCTTGACATTGTAAACCGTCACAAGCTTAATTGCATTCCATCCAACATGATGGATTTATTCTCACATGTGAAGGATCTCAGAGTCGAAGAATGTAAGTGCATAGAAGAGATATTTGAATCAAATCAGAGCATGTTGCTGCATAACTTATATTTGTCTTCCCTTCCAAAACTGAAGCACCTTTGGAAAAATCATGGTCGCATTTTAGGATTCGAGTGTTTACAACTTATAATCATCAGACATTGCAATGATTTGGTACATGTGTTTCCGGATGTTTCCTTGGTTACAAGCCTTCCAAACTTGGATTTTATTGGTGTGTCTGCTTGCGAGAAGATGAAAGAGATCATTGGGAATAATTGTGCACAGCAAAAGGCTAAAATTAAATTCCCACATTTGACAGGAATTACACTAGAGAATCTTCCTAGCCTCGAATGTTTCCATCAAAGCTCTTTCCCTTGCTATGTTGAGATGCCACAATGTATGACGATAAGCATTACAAACTGCCCAGAGATGAAGACCTTTTGGCATGATGGAATCTTATACACACCAATTCTTTCGTATTCATCCGTGGACAACCATTTTGAAAATCAATGTAAAGATATAAATAGGATGATACTACGAGTAAATGAGGTATGAATTATTGCAATCGTCTGTCTCTTAATTTCTCCTTTCTTCTACCTAGCTATTATCAATGCACCTCAACATGTAAGTAATATTTGTGACAGGAATTATATCGGTAAAAAGGGAGATGCTCCTAAAGACAACATGCCATCTTTTCTCTAGCTAGGTTGGAAATCCTCTCATGTCTCAATCTTTTCCTTTACGAATTCTAAGACAGACACACTAATGCATTTTCTTTTGTAGCTCATGATTGTATAGACATACTACATAACTCACCAAGAAGCCATTGATCCAAATTGAATTATCTCTTCTGCTCAAATTAGATAATGGTAAGGCTATATATCTTAGATATTTGATGTTTCACTTGCAAGGTTGCATATTGAATATCACTATATTTATCATGTAATTTCCATACAAAAAAATTCAACTCTAAATTCCTTTTTATCATTGCTATTATAGATGGAAATTGAAAGTCTTGAAACACAGAGAACTAGCTTTGGACAAAGCAAAATAATGATCCTTTCAGAGAAGCAATTTCTTTTGAAGTCTTCATTCATCTACACAAAGGATGCTTCTATTTGTTAGAGAATTTCAAGGATGGTTTTTATAGAGAAATGTTTCTTCGTGCGTCTCGATAGGGGAATAAGGCATGGTTAGGGAGATTTTAATAATTGCAATAAAAGTGTAACAATTAGGACAAATGTGTTATGGCTACTTTTCTTTTGTTTGATTATCAAGGACACAAGACCCTGAATACAGTTTGATATTTTTATATTTTAAATTGTTTGGTATTAAAACAGTTTGATTATTTTTTAGAAATTTGTAATAACTTATGAGGCTGAGTATTATCAGTCATATATATACCAAGGGCTTTAATTTATGTATGTTATATTTAATGTATTCTAGCATCACAAAACTTTTGCTATTATAACTTCAAAACCGTTTGAATTATGCACACCGACATATTGAAATTGTTAAAAATCAGAGACGGCGATCATAGAGCAGAGATGGTGAATACATATCGGAGGTTACAATCAGAAACGACGAGTGATCAGTCATTTCAAACGCATAAGACCTCTTTATTGTAGTTTGATTTGGTGGAGATATTTTCCATACAATGGTGCCTACCATCTTCCATTGTTTGTAAGAGATTCACTTAATTTAGGGGCAAAACAAATCAAGTTCTTCCTCAAAAAACACATAAGATGCAATCATCTTGTATTTCTCGGAATTATGACGATAATATATTGTCAAATTATGACTATAATACAATAAGTGGTCAGCTTCAAAAGTGGTCCACCATGAACTTTTATCTATGGTCAGAATTCTTCGCAGACAACCCCTCACGAGAATTTAGCTAAGTACAAAGGGAGAGTCCAACCAAAAAGACTCGAATCCTCTAGTATTGCTCAGGATACTGTTTTGGAGCATAAGTATAAAGGAGGAATTTAACCACTTTCTTCGTAGTAAAATGTAATTGACTATTTATTTACCCAATAGTTTAACTGTTTTTTATAGATAACTTTGTTATTATGATTATTATTAAGTATTATACGTTTTGAACTTCTGAGTAATATATTTTTGCAGCAGGTAGTTGAAGATGATGATGAAGAGGAGGATGAGGATGATGATTAAGAGGAGGACAATGCAGAAGGTAAGCTTGCAAACAAGATTCATTGCTTGCTTCTGTGCTTCAAGTGACTTATTTTTATGCTTCAAATGGGCTCATGCAAATTCTGGTCAGTGTTTTTTAATTTCATTCTTACATTTGAGTCTTCCATTACAAAGGGATATTCATGGTTCACAAATTTGTAAAATATTGTTTAGACTTAGCTGTTCTGTATTTAGAGCTGAGTTGAGAGTTGTGATAAGTCAGGCTAGTTTCATTGATAGGTTGTTAAAAATTGTCATACCAGATTAAAATATGTTTTGAGTATAACCAAAAATATCATGATGCACCGTTCTGTATGACTGTTTAAGAAGAGTCGCAAGGCAATGCTTAAACTTGGAATGGAGTCTGTTACTGGTGCCAGTCGTGTGACGGTCAAGAAAAGCAAGAATCTTCGTACCGACATGTATGTATTTTGAGTTGTTTTTCCGTTGTATCACTGTTTAGTATGTGAAAATGAATTTGGATTTCTATTTGTTCAGATCTTATTCGTTATCTCAAAACCAGATGTTTTCAAGAGCCCAACTTACGAAACCTACATTATATTCGGAGAAGCTAAGATTGAAGACTTGAGCTCACAGCTACAAACTCAGGCAGCTGAGCAGTTTAAGGCTCCTAATTTGAGCAATGTGGGAGCAAAGCCAGAATCCTCAAGCTGGTGTGCGAAGGTCAAGAGCTGTTAAAGCTCCCAAAGTTGCCAATGGATACATTGTTGCTGCCATCATGAAGGTCAAACTGGACTTTTGCCAATCTTTACCTTTGCTTTGTTCTATTTTCTGTGTAATGCCAATCAACAAGAATGACAGTCATAATTGTCAATCAACTATTTATATTGGTTATTAATAGCACCCTATGTTGGTTTAATTAAGAAATGGGTAAAGGTAAAACCGGTTTCCATGTTATGGTTATTGATAAAAAGACAGACTCTAAATTTTGAGGTTTAAAAATATATGGATAAAAAAAAATATAGGTAAAATAAAAGATACATAAAGTCTTGTATTTGATTGATGATTTTGAAATAATTAAAATATTTAAATTTTAGGCTTAAATGCTGTTTTGGCCCCCCAAGTTTCACAATTGCTTGATTTTGGTCCCCCACATTTTAATTGCTTGATTTTAACCCCCTAAGTTTCACAATTGCTTGATTTTAGCCCTTCAAGTTTCAATTGCTCGATTTTGGCCCGCCAAGTTTACCCCCTTTTGCATTTGCTAGCCTCCCATTGAATATTTTGATTAAAAATTGGTTATGTGGCATTTTAAAATTAAATAAGTATTTAAAAATAAATAAATAAATTACAAACTGTTTTTTAAAAACTAAATTATAATTTTTTTTTATTATATGTAGTTTGTAAAATAATTTTGTTATATAAAAAAGTAAAAAAAAACATTTTATGAATTATTTTTTAAAAACTTTGTAAACTTTTTTTAAAATAAAAAATAATTATTAAACTTTTTATTAAAAAAACAATTTTTAATACATTTTTATAAAAACAAATATTATTATTTTTTAATTAAAACATATTTTTAATTTTTTTTAAATGTCACATAAGCAATTTATAGTCAAAAAAGTCAATGGGGGCTAGCAAATGCAAAAGGGGGTAAACTTGGGGGGCCAAAATCGAGCAATTGAAACTTGGAGGGCTAAAATCAAGCAATTGTGAAACTTAGAGGGTTAAAATCAAGCAATTGAAATGTGGGGGGCCAAAATCAAGCAATTGTGAAACTTGAGGGGCCAAAACTGCATTTAAGCCTAAATTTTATCAACGAGCCTTGCTTGCAACCTTTAATTAACCCAAACTAAGCATGTCTGCACTCCTGAAAGATAATGGCTAACCATCATAATGTTGGTAATTCTCAATATAATATTTAGATGATTGTTTTTGCTTTTAGCATTGCTCATACTAGAAAAAACATTATCGAAAGATATCTCTCGTTAGATGGGGTGACATGACATGGGAGGGGTCGATTCTAATCAATTTAGGGATTAAAAAATGGGATCGATCTGTTGGGTCAGCCATTCACCCTGTTGTTTTTGGCAGGATGGGTTGAGATTTTAAACTCGTCACTAATAATTGGTCCGCTCTACCTAACCTGTTAAAAAAACGGGCGGTGATGGGGCAGATTGACTCGCCAGGCTTATTAGTAATAATTTTTTTTTTGTTGCCACCCTTTTTATGTTTAAGTCACAACCAAATTTTAATTTCCTGTTATATTTATATTTGGCTCATAAAATAGAGAAAAAGCCTTTTAATTAAATTTTTCTTATATTTTCTTGTTTTTATATTTATAAATTTTATATTTGTCATTTAAAAATAAAAGAGTGTACCGGATACCAAGTTTTCAAAAAAAATAAAATAAAAGAGTGTAATTTAAACTTCTTTTAAAAGGATGGAAATGTAATTTAATTTACCCTTTTGCAAAAAATTCTTATATACAAGAAGGAAGACAGTTAAATTACTTAAGTTACCCATTCCCATATATCACTCTCATTTTATGGCCCGTTTGGTATGATGGAAAGAAAGTGGGAGGAAAAAAAATAACCCAAACCAATGCATGTCCAAGTTCATGCATTGCAGCATTGATTTACGTAATTTTCTTTCTTTCCTTTTTTTTTTGGTTATCCAGGGAAAAAGAATGGTATTCTTTTCTTTACTCATGTATATACTGTAACACTCAAACCCATTATTGCCTTTATTTGGCTTAATAAAAATTTCTCTTTCAAAAGCGATGCAGCGGATAAAATAAAATTCTAGACTTAAATCAATTGATTGATAAAATGTTGGTTCGAGATATTACATTCTTCTTCCAAAAATAATACTAATGTAATTAATTAGTAAAAATCGTTTATACAAAATAAATCATCTTTATAAAGATACATTTTCCAAAATAAATACAAATAATCATGAAAGACACCATCTACTAAATACAACCCTTTTCCCATATCATAATCAGAGCGGAGCTTCACCGACGACTCGACATCGATAAACACATAATATGTGAATTTGGACCCCCAAAGGTCCAGCACATAACACAAAGCAGAGAGTTAGAAAACATAATCAAAAGAATGCAAGTACAAGAGTATACTTAACATTTCAACATCATTCATCATAATCTAACTCGGAAGCATACATGCTCAATCTTAATTCAATTATAAGATTACATGGTATTAATACATAGAAGCATCATTTAGAAACAATATAAATCTAAACACTTCAACCGAGTATTAACACGCACACACAATTCATTAAGCAAGTCAAATTAATTCATGTTATAAACCATTAATTGCACTTAGAAACATCAACAAAATAAGTTCTAGTCTGTCATGGTGGCTGAGCGAAAGAAAGCCAGAGAAAGCCGGCAAGAACCCGCGGCTTCCTGGTTTCAGCTAGAGAAAGCCAGCTTCCTCGCTGCAAGGCTGGCCCAGCCAGCATGCCAGCCACAAGTGCCCTGTTTTCGGGTTTGAACATAAATCCACCCAAAAATCTCATTTTTTATGTTCCACATCCCAAAAGAGGTTATTTTCAAGTATATAACACATATATAAACGTGAGAAGAACAAATTCCTTTCTTCTTGTTTTTCTTTTCTTTCTAGTAAAGTATAATTTTTTTTCTTCTACAATAAGTTGCTTCCTTCTTATATATGGCCATTGCATTCCAATTTACTAGCACTCTTCACCTCAATTTATCCATTCAATCTTTACCTTCCTTTAGCTCCTTGTAAAAAAAAATCACAATTTGCTGAGGCTCTTGTCACTTTTGCACACAAAAATTAATATAATCTCAATCTAAACGATATTAAATTTTTCTCTTGGGAAAGTTGTCAACATCTCTTATTCAATCAAAAGTAGCGGTATATTTTTGCCTTCGCACGAAGATCTAGTAAGTATTTCCAAATATTTTGGTTATTATAACTTTGCTATGTATTTTTGTCTTCAGTTAATATTTTTCCTTGTCTTTTATAGTATTTATATTTACTTTCCAGTTTTTGTATAAATATTTACGTTCTAAAAATGATATTTTATTAATTTTTTTTAATGCAAATATAATTATATATAAATAAAAAAGAGCAGATACATGAAAAGAGTCTACAAAAGGAATTACAAGAAGTACTGAACCCCGAAAAAAAAAAGTACAAAGAACTCGTATCTAGAAACCTCCTAAGGCAGCCCTTGACTAGACTGAGAGTCACCAAACTGCAAAGCACTAGAGGGCCTAAAATAAGAGATGAAAGAAGAAATCGATAAAAAAGACAAAAAATAAGTTCACATCCGTTCAAGATGGCCATATATCATAAAGCATGTTAATTCTAAGATAAACTATTCTCTGTTGAAAAGTTATCGATCTATACCTAAATTCCAATAGTATCTTCTTAATTAAAAAATGTTGTGTCTAGGCTGACGAGTGATTTTAAAATATTGTGTTTAGTTCGACGCGAGAAATGGAGCAGTTTTAATGGGAAAAAAGTGTAGACTTATATTTTTCACCCTTAAAATCAAACATACAGTAGTTTGAAATTAGTATGATCATTCCTTAGATTATTATTCTTTTAGGAAAAAAAAAAACAGTTTGTTTAACTAAAAAAATTGTTACATTGGATTGCTTGAGATTTGAACTTAAAATCGCATGCATACATACTATTCAAATATCTCACCACAAAACCAAATATAGTGGCTTTAAAAAAAGAGTAAATTAAAAACTTCATGAACTCCTCTATATAATAAAATAAAATGTAAATATTGTCAATACAACTCAATTAATAATTGTAAAAACGTTAATATGCAGCAGTCTGAGTTTAAACTTGAATTCTTAACTTCTCCACAGGTGTGTGAGAAGAAGTAGTCCGGCTCAAAGTTCGGTCATGAGTGATTAATCGTCTCGGTTGTGTGTTGGACGTATTGGTTTATAAAATATATATTTAAATACTTTTATTTTATTTAATAATAATATTGTTAAAATACAATTTAAATTTTATTATTTCAATTAAGGCAATCTGAATATAATAAATAAATTTATTATTACTAAATAACTTGAAATAATTTAGACATTGAAGTTAATTTTAAAATGGGATTGGCAAAATAAAAGTCTGCACCAAAGGTTTGAATGTGTATACTGAAAAAGTTTAAAATGAGAGAATAAAATGCTATTTTTGCAAATTTATAGTAAATTATTATTATGTACTTACATTTGATTAAATATGTTTTTGTTCATATAAAATGGAGACCTTTTAAGTTTAGTTCTTATTTAATTTTGGTAAATTTTAGCATTTTTGTACCTTGTGGACTCCAAGGTAGAAACACCAAATCTGTTAAGACTTTTGAGTGGTTTTTCACTTTCATCTTTATTCACCTCCTCAACATGAAATTTCTTAAAAGCAATTGAATCTTCATGATATTATTTTTTTAAAATTTTATTTATTTTTCTCTTCAACAATATGGAAAAATTTGTATTGTAAATTATATATATTTTTTAAAAATATTAACCGCACAAAATTCAATATAACTTTACTAAATTATCTTTCGCTAACTAATGTCCTTATACTAAAAAAAAATCAAATAAATAGAATATAGAAAGAAGATATTTGGATTTCCTACGTTTAATTTTTTTTATTCACCTACATTATGTTAGAAGAGAGATTAGCGAGAGACAATATAGTAGACTGTAATGACAAAATTAAGCTGAAAAATAAATTAAATGAAAGTGAATGTACTCCCTCTAGTTCTAATTATAAGAAAACATTCACTTTTTAAATACATTCAAAATTTTATGTATTTAGACAATAATATAGACCATATACATCAAACTTTCAATATATCTAAAAAAAATGGATATTTTCTTATAATTAGGAAGATAAAGAGTATGATTTTTGAATTTGAAGAATCTAAATCCGAAAAGAATGTTGTTGACTTGGGTTGTACATAGGACACCAAATTCATTTTGATCATATCAACACCCTTTACTTCCTTAAGAGTTAAAATCGCACGGGGACAAAATTGCATTTAGGTTCGGGTGTAAAAATAAGCTATAAGCTGATAGTTAAAAAGTTAGCTTATAACTAAAAAGCTATCTGAAATAACATAACCTCTAAAAAACTCCCTTCTTTTGCCGAATTTTCTCCACCGGAACCACCATAAAGTACAATCGCCACCGTTAGTGCCGATCCTTAGTCGAATCCAAACATTTTTGTGAAATTGAGACTCAACCAGCTGAGTTTCTGCCTCAAATTCTTCTAATGCTGCTACCTTGGTATGTAGTAAATATATAACCCTTCTTTTGGTTTATGCTATACACATGCATTGTTGTAGCTGCTTAATTGATTCACCAAAACTCATAGGGAAAAGGTTCTTGATTTTAACCAGTATTATCAATTACTATGATTATAAATTACTATGATTAACTAGATGCACAGTTATTTTTAGACACTACTCTGGCTTTTGATAATAAATAAAGCACACTGAACTGACCCCCCCGAACAGATTAGGCGGTCCACTGGGCCGGATACAGGTTGTTCTTGCTTTCTTCTAGCTCTCTGTTCTTGCTTTATAGTTTGTGTTTGTTTGTTTTCTTGAATTTTATTACAATGTTTTGCTTAAGACTTATGTCTTTTATTGGTATTTGGATTTTGGAAAATATAATACTACCACTACTATAATATGTATTTGGATTTTGGAAAATATGCTGCTGCTACTACTACTACTACTACTATAATATATATTTGGATTTTGTAAGACATATGCTACTTTTATTGGTTTTAAACTTAATGTAGTATGTATTTTGATTATTGATATTTATTATTTAATTTTTATTGTCCGCGACACATCACTAAAATCGCGCCCGCGACGCCCCCCGCTACCGCACGCGTCAATTTTTGGGTTGTCCGCGCCACACCCATTTTCCGCTTTGACAACATAGGTGTACTTGTAATATAGTATAGTATTATACTTTTATCTAATAATATATTAGATCTAACACATTATTCTCTACTTTGTTTGTTTTCCCTTTCATAATTCAAAGAACTTCCACTACTGAAGGCAAAGAAACATGGAGTTTCTTACTGAACTGTCAAAAGAAGCTATCTCAAAACTTGGAGAATTGGCTTTGCAGTCTACGGTGAAGCAGTTTGCATATGTGATCCACCACAAAAAAATCATTGCCAACTTGAAGGAAGAACACAGTAAGTTGGAGGGTGTTAAAGAAGCACTACAAGCATGGGTGGACACAAAAAGAATGAATAGAGAAGGATTTGATCCAAACATACAACAGTGGCTCTACGACGTGGCAGCTTTTGAAAATGTCTTACAAAGTTTCGACGAAGAAGTAGTTAAGAAGAATGAGAAATGTTTTGGTGGAAAATGTCCAAATTTGAAAAATAATTACTCTTTGGGAAAGCGGGCTGCTAAAGGCATTGAGTATATTACAAAGTTGAAGGAGGAAAAAAAAGAATTTCAGCTCATATCCTACCATAAAGCTGCACCAACTCTTGGATCTACCTTCACGGAAGATATTAAGCGAACTATTATAAAAGAAGTCATTGAGAAACTGAAGGATGATAAGTTCAAAAGAATAAGCATATGTGGAATGGGTGGAGTGGGGAAAACCACACTGGTGAAAGAACTCATCAAATTCGTAGAAAACAAGTTATTTGATAAAGTTGTGATGGCAGTGGTATCCCAGAATCCTGATTACAAGAATATCCAAAGTCAGATTGCTGATTGTTTAGGCTTGAGTTTGAAAAGTGAAAGTGTGGAAGGAAGAGGCAGAGAAATAATTCAAAGAATGAAGGAAATTGATGATGGAAAGACTAAAGTCCTAGTCGTGCTTGATGATGTGTGGAGTGAGCTTAATTTTGATTGGGTAGGACTTCCATCTCGAGATAATCAAAAGTGTAGTAAAATATTATTCACATCACGACATGAAAAAGAGTGTCAAAAGATGGGAAGCCAAGTGAGTTTTCATGTTTCTGTTTTGCTCGAGGATGAAGCCTGGTATCTATTTCAAGAAATTACAGGAGATGTTGTATATGAACCTGACATTTATCCAATAGCGAAACAAGTATCAAGGGAATGTGGAGGCTTACCTCTTGCAATTGTAATTGTTGGAAAAGCGCTCGAGAATGAGAAAATCCTTACTACATGGGAGGTTGCATTTGAGCAATTAAAAAATTCCCAGTCATCTACTTTCTCAGATGTGCACAAATTTGTCTACTCGCGCATTGAGCTTAGTTTCAAATTTTTGGGTAGCACGGAACACAAGAAGCTCCTTATGCTTTGTGCCTTGTTTCCAGAAGACTTTGATATACCTATTGAAAGTTTATTACGTCATGCAATGGGCTTGGGGTTGTTCAAAGTTGCTGGTGAGCCTTTGAAAGCAAGAAATCGAGTACATAGTTTGGTGAACGATCTAAAGAGGTGTTGCTTGTTGTTGAATAGCGATGTACCAGGTTGTGTGAAGATGCACGATATTGTACGTGATGTTGTCATCTTAGTTGCATATAAAACAGAACACAAGTTTATGGTGAAATATGACATGAAGAGTCTGAAAGAAGAGAAATTGAATGACATCAATGCAATATCACTTATCTTGGATGAGACAATATGTTTAGAAGGCGACTTAGAGTTTCCTTCACTTCAACTTCTACAAGTGCAATCAAATGAAAAGAAACTGCCTGAACATTTCTTTCGAGGCATGAAATCAATCAAAGTGTTGTCTGTTCAAAAGTTTTATATTCCAAAAATTCCATCTCTATGTGAATCTTCAACTAGCCTCCATACGTTGCAAGTAGAATCTTGCAATGTTGGAGATATCTCTATAATTGGTAAGGAACTTATACACCTAGAAGTTCTAAGTTTCGCACATTCTAATATTAAAGAACTCCCAGTTGAAATAGGGAACTTGAGTGTTTTGCGATTACTAGATCTGACAAATTGCAACGATCTTAATGTCATTTCTGCTAATGTCTTGATAAGATTGTCTCGGTTGGAAGAACTTTATTTGAGGATGGACAATTTTCCTTGGAAGAAAAATGATGTTGCGATCAATGAGTTGAAAAAGATATCTCATCAACTAAAAGTTGTTGAGATGAAAGTTAGAGGGACTGAAGTTTTATTCAATGATTTGAACTTATACAACCTGCAAAAGTTTTGGATTTATGTGGATCCTTATACTTATTTGCAACGCTCTTCATATTTGGAGTCAAATTTATTGCAAGTTAGTACTATTAATTATCAATCTGTTAATAGCATATTGATGATCTCACAATTGATTAAGAAATGTGAAATCCTTGCAATAAGAAAAGTGAAAGACTTGAAAAATATTATGAGCCAGTTATTACGTGATTGTCCAAGTCCATACTTGAAAGATTTAAGGATTGATTCATGTCTTGATTTGGAGTGTCTGATAGACTGTACTGTTTACTACGATGGTTTGCCACATATTCAATCATTATCTTTGAAAAATCTTCCGAAATTTAAAGAGATGTGTTATACATCTGAGCATCCTGAAGTCAATGGATTGATGATTGAATTCTCATGTTTGGTGAAATTGAAATTAGAAAAGCTCCCAATGTTTATTGGCTTTAAACAAGCTATCAATTTGAAAGAGCCCAATCAAGAAGTAAGTAATTTATGTTTTTTAGTAGTTATGATTGTTGTTGTTATAATTTCATTGAAATGCATAGTAAGTTCATTTAAATTTAAATATGTATTACTAGACTTATGTTTTAAATTATCTATATTTTGATTTACAAGATCATTACACTAATATATGTTTACATTCAATACATGGTTAAATGTTTGTGTGTAATTAAATTAAGCATGCATATTTGATTAGCATATCAGTTATCTAATAGTGAATTGTATTGTACAGGTAAAAAGAAAGAGATCTTCTGAATCGGAACTAACTAAGGTCGAGGAAGGTGTGCTATCATCTGTTCCCCATTCAGAATCAGGTAGCTATACATCATTATCAATGAAGAACAAATTGTTTTCATCTGATTGGATGCAACAATTCCCAAAATTGGAAACAATCTCTGTAGAAGATTGTTCTTCCATTAATGTGGTGTTTGACACACAAAGATCTTCACATTTAGATGGCCAAGTATTTCCTCAATTGAAAGAAATCGAGATAGCTTCCCTTGATCAACTAACACATGTGTGGAGTACTAAAGCTATGCATTGTGTTCAAGGTTTTCAAAATTTGAAATCCTTGACAATATTAAGCTGTGACTCTTTGAGACATGTATTTACTCCAGCTATTATTAGAGCAATCACCAATATTGAGAAATTGGAGATACAATTTTGTAAGTTGATGGAGTCTTTAGTGAGTGATGATGAAGATGGCGAAGAAAAAGTAAATGTTATCTCATTTGAAAAATTATATTCCTTAAGACTTTCAGGGCTCCCAAGTATTGCACGCGTGTGTACAAACTCTTATGAGATACAATTTCCATCCTTAAGAAACTTGGTAATTGATGATTGTCCAAAACTAGATATATTGTTTTTGATCACTACAATGCACAACAATCATCCTGTTGTATCTTATTCAAACATTGGGGACACTGGTTTTAGCAATTTTGAAGGAAACAATTCAAGATCTTCTAATTGCCACTTTGGATGTACACCGTTGTGTTCTAAATTGATCCGTCAAAACAACACAAATAAAAAAATCAATAAGGTAAGTGTTCATCCCACAAATATTCAAATATTTCATTTTTGTTATATTTCCTAGCTATAACTTACGTATTTTATTACATGATCAGACTTCTTCCACTTCTGAAAGGAAAACCAATATAGAGTTTCGGGGTGCACCTCTTCTTCAAGAACTTTATGTAAACAATTGTAATTTGCATAAGTGTCTTGTTATAGACGACTACTTGTTTCCAAACATAAAATCACTAATCATGCGGGGCTTTGACAAAATAAGCGCCTTGTTATCATTTTCATCCATGAGAAGTCTTGAGCATCTAGAGAAGCTACACATATTGGAATGCAAAAACATATATGAGATAGTATCTCAAAAAGAATCAGAAGCAAATGGAGAAAAGATCATCTTCCCTGCATTGCAACATCTACGTCTTGCAACACTTCCGGACCTTAAGGCCTTCTTCCATGGCTCCTATAATCTTGATTTTCCATCACTGCAGAAATTGGACATCAAAGATTGTCCCAATATGGAAGTATTTTCACAAGGGTTTTCTAGTACACCTAAGCTTAAGGATGTCAACATAGAGATTGGATCACTCACCAGCAACTCCATACACAAGAATGATATAAATGTCACTTTACAACTATTTAAAGCATTTGTATGTCTCATCTTCATATATATATATATATATATATTCATAAATTTAATGATATATCTAGTACATTTAAGTAATTTGAGCAAAAAGAATTTTGTATACAAAGTCAGATGATACATTTAAATGAATATTTTGTAGGTGGCTTTACAAAGATCTGAGATGTTGAACATGAAGGAGCTATGTGATAAAGGCATGTTTGAATACTTTGTCAAAGAAAAAGTAATGAATATCACAAAATTTCATAGATTATCGATGCTTGTATCATTCAGTGAGATAAAAATACTTCAACATGTGAGGAAACTCAATGTAAATAATTGTGATGCATTGGTTGAGGTGTTTGAATCAGTTACAGAAAAAAGGGATGCCACCACACATTATCAGCTACAAGTGATGACATTGTATAGTTTGCCAAGATTAAGTCACATATGGAACCACAATATCACTAAGGTCATAAGTTTCAAGAATCTAACATTAATTACAGTTTTTGATTGCCAAAATTTGAAGAGTTTGTTCTCCCACTCTATGGCTAGAAGCCTTGTGCAGCTTCAAAAAATATTCGTTCATAAATGTGAGATGATGATGGAGAGGAATATATAGAAGGAGGCAACAAAGTCAAGACTCTATTTCCCAAGCTGGAGGAATTGAAACTTTTTTATCTTCCTCAGCTGGAATGTGTTTGTTCAGGAAATTTTGACTATGATATCCCTTTATGCACTGTTGAAGAGGACAAGGAATTCAATAATAGTGATCAGGTTCAAATTTCTTTTCCAGAATTAAAGGAATTAGAGTTTGGTGAAGTACCAAAGCTCAAGTGTTTTTGTTCAGGAGTGTACAACTATGATATCAGGCTCTTATCAATTGAAGAATGTCCAAATATGA
Organism: Trifolium pratense; assembly: GCF_020283565.1. NCBI lineage: Eukaryota > Viridiplantae > Streptophyta > Magnoliopsida > Fabales > Fabaceae > Trifolium > Trifolium pratense. Next base: position 13,944,859 of record NC_060064.1, on the reverse strand, counting down.
GAACCTTTCCCTATGGAAATGTTATCATAAACACACCCAACCTTCATACACTACGTTGGGATATGATGGATACACACACATTTGGAGATCTTAATTTGATAATATATTATCTCCATAATTCAGAGAAATACAAGGTAGGTACAAACTCAAACACAAGGTCTTTCAACTCGAACATTATATAGAACTTTTTAATTGATTTTAAATTTAATCTAACTACATCAATTTTGTGTTGTGTAGGTGGAGTTGCAAAAATCGGAGACATTTAGAGATATTGTCGATGAAGAGCTACTTGGCTACATCAAAAGAGTAACTAAACTTGTCATTGTAAACTTTCACAAGCTACTGACTTGCATCCCATCGAACATGATGCACTTATTTTCGAATTTGAAGATTCTCAAAGTGGATGAATGTGAGTGCATAGAAGAGATATTTGAATCAAATCAGAGCATGTTGCATTGTGAACTAGAAAGTTTACGATTGTCTTCTCTTCCAAAACTGAAGCACATTTGGAAAAATTATGGTCAAATTTTAGGATTCGAGTATTTACGTGGGATAATCATCAAGCAGTGCAATGATTTGGAATATGTGCTTCCGGATGTTGGCGTTGTCACAAGCCTTCCAAATTTGTACTATCTCCATGTGTCTGAATGCGAGAAGATGAAAGAGATCATTGGGAATAATTGCAATCCTATTAATTGTGTACAACAGAAGAAGATTAAATTCCCAAAATTGTACGAAATGGGACTATTCAATCTTCCTAGCCTCGAATGTTTCAGTCATAGCTGTTTTCCTTGCTATATTGAGATGCCAAAATTTTTTAACGGAAGCATTAAAGACTGCCCAAAGATGAAGACTTTTTGGTGTGATGGAATCTTATACACACCGAATCTTTGGATTTTATATATGAATGAGGTGATACTGCGACATATGTAAGGTATGAATTATTAGATATGAATTTTGGAAGCAATATAATCCATAATATATACTCGCTTTGAACGTCTTCTTTTTAGTCTGTTTTAGCTTGATAGGATTCAAAAAGTAAGATGCCTTTTAAGAAATTGAAAGGAGCTACGCAAACAGAACTTTGCATACTGAAGACATCAAGTAAACATTGAGGTTAGGATAACTTTTCTTCTATGAAATGCTATTGATCAATTTGACAAAGAAACTCACTCTTTAAGCACTATGACAGTAAACATACTTAGAATGATTTTGAGCACACTTTAGTCAATATGAATGATATATATTATGCTTACATAAATAACATAACTACCAACACATTTTTCTGTGGAGTAGTTATCTTTGATATTTGAATATCTTTTCAATCTGCAAGGTTGCATTGCATTATCCCTTTATTTTTCCGAATGTTTCTATAGCCACAAGCCTTCCAAATTTGTCTTTGATTATAATCTTATTAATCGTGTACAAACCCAACAACAGATCCTAAGATCATATTCCCATAATTGTAGGTTATTGAACTACAGATCCTAAGATCATATTCCCATAATTGTAGGTTATTGATTATAATCGTATTAAGAATATGTCATAAATAGTCATATAGTTATTTTTATCTTGAAATCACATATATCCATTGTTATTGTTGTGAATTCGTCAATAAAATCACACCAATAAAAGAACTTGATGTGTGGAGCAATAGAACGACAACCAAATAACAAGCGGAATAAGCTATAATAATAATAACAACCGATAAAAGATAAATGAGAAGAAAGAACACAATATTTGTTTACCCAGTTCGGTCCAATAATGACCTAGTCTGGGGGAGAGAGCAGCCCCTCCGTTCCACTATATCAAACGAGTAACTTTACAAAGAGTTCCAATTGAGTTACAAGAATTAATCCTAATTCTACCCAAATCCCGAATCTCTTCCCGTGGCCAAGAGACTCAATTTGATAAGTGTTTCCCAAGGTGTAATCAATCCCCTTTGCCCAACCCTAGAGTTATACCAAGAGACAACCCCTCTTGTTTCTCTCTAAAACCCTAGCCTTGTGTCGGCGGCAAATCCTAATTGATTCCCTACATCTCTACTCTCTTGATTTTTCTATGAATAAAGTGATCCCTATTTATAGAAAAATATATGCCAAAAATTAGTAACAAATCTATTTTAAAATAAAACAAATCCAAGTCAAAGTGGCCTCCAAGGAAATATATTTTTTTTTCACAAAAATATATTTTTCCACAAAAAATATATTCTTTCACAAAATATATTTTTTCCAACTTTTTGTTACCGAGATTTCAAGGCATATCTAACAATTCTCCACCTTGCCTTTAAATCGATGGTGATCCCATATCAACCACTGTGCTGCTCTCTCCATCTTGAATCTTCTATTCAAGATCACCGGATTGTACCTCCCTCTTCATCCTCGGAATGCCTTCCGCTCTCATGAAGATCTTGCATCCCACTACCATAGGATTTTAGGTAGCCCCACAAGATTCACCGCACCCTCTTCAGACTCCGAAGTGGTCAACTTCGTACCTCCCTGAAGAAACACTTGTTCCCCACTATCATCGGCATTTTAGATAGCTCAACAAGCTCCACCATCCCTCTTCAGCCCCCGGATTGTGCCTTTTCCGTCCTCCTGAAGAATCGCTTGCCTCTGACTATCCATGGATTTTTGCGATAGCCCTACAAGCCTTCACCACTCTTTGACCCCGGAATGCCTTCCGTACTCTCGAAGTTTTGCTTGGCTCCAAACCAACCTTGGAATTTTAGGTGGTTCCACAAGCTGCAACATCAAACTCTCCTTGTATCCAACTACCTCCAGCAGTCTCACAAGTTACCAAGTCTGATCACCTGTTGCTTTCAATTGCCTCCCTGAAGATCCTCTCAAGGTCTTGCACTTCTTCAGCCACAATTGAAACATAACCCACAAGGTCTCCATGGTCATCCCCTTTGGTTCAACAATACCACTCTCCTCCCTATCTCCGATTAGATAGCCAAGAGCTAATGTTGACTGTCTACCACTATTGGAAGACTCCACCTCAAACTGAGTTTCCACCAAAGTATACCCACCATGATCTCCACCTTGTAACACGCAAGACCTCTTCAACTCCTCTGAAACATACTTCAAGCTATTGTTAGTCTCCAACAATTCCAGTTCAGTTCAACACCTAGTAAACCTTGTTCACTAGTCCAACTAAACTCATGTCACTAACAGGTCCACCCGAAGTCCCACAACTCAACTACATTATAAGAGTCACCACTAGTTATAGATACATGACCAACTATCTTTGCATCTAAGTTCAGAAACATACCTCACATCGTGTAAAGAAACTCACGATTGTCAAACTTCGTAAGACAAACTGAACCCATACCTTGAACCTTCAAGCTTTTCGTTTTCAAGATGAACGACTCCACCTTCAACTAGCTCTAGAGTCTCAAAGTATTCATTCTTTGACCACATGTGATAGGAGCATTCAACGTCCATGACTCAACACTCCACCGAATCTCAACTTCCACTAGCATCTCCGCATCCTCATAATAAAGTTGTTGTTTCAGAAGTAACCCGAGTATTCTTAGCACCGCCTCTCCAGGCTGATGTCGAGTATTATTACCACCGCCTCTCCAGGCCGACCTTCTTCTTCACCATCTCCATTAACTCGTTATCTTCAAGGCACCGGGTAACAACACTCCATGTTTTACCCATCATCGCGAACATTAAAATTGCTTCCATCTTCACTTTCCACAATTCCAAATTGCTTTCGGAAAGTCCCTCGATATCCCACTTAGAAACCATGGTGCTCACTTCAAATTATTCCGATTGCCCCACGGTGGGCGCCAATTGTTGTGAATTCGTCAATAAAATCACACCAATAAAAGAACTTGATGTGTGGAGCAATAGAACGACAACCAAATAACAAGCGGAATAAGCTATAATAATAATAACAACCGATAAAAGATAAATGAGAAGAAAGAACACAATATTTGTTTACCCAGTTCGGTCCAATAATGACCTAGTCTGGGGGAGAGAGCAGCCCCTCCGTTCCACTATATCAAACGAGTAACTTTACAAAGAGTTCCAATTGAGTTACAAGAATTAATCCTAATTCTACCCAAATCCCGAATCTCTTCCCGTGGCCAAGAGACTCAATTTGATAAGTGTTTCCCAAGGTGTAATCAATCCCCTTTGCCCAACCCTAGAGTTATACCAAGAGACAACCCCTCTTGTTTCTCTCTAAAACCCTAGCCTTGTGTCGGCGGCAAATCCTAATTGATTCCCTACATCTCTACTCTCTTGATTTTTCTATGAATAAAGTGATCCCTATTTATAGAAAAATATATGCCAAAAATTAGTAACAAATCTATTTTAAAATAAAACAAATCCAAGTCAAAGTGGCCTCCAAGGAAATATATTTTTTTTTCACAAAAATATATTTTTCCACAAAAAATATATTCTTTCACAAAATATATTTTTTCCAACTTTTTGTTACCGAGATTTCAAGGCATATCTAACAGTTATGTCTGCCTTTTGATCTCTCTTTTTTGAAGTCATTCAATCCATTCTGAAAGTAAATGACATTCAAGAGTTTAAAGGTGCTGCTACAAACAAAACATGGTATCCTGAAACAACATGCCAAGGTACATGACATTTGTTTGTGTCCTAATTATCTATAGCAATCTTTCATCCTGAAGTCTGAATGAATTCATGCATGTTAGTCCAGATATTTGCTTGAAACTTTGTACGAAGTAATTCATGTCACCCCACCGGAACTAATGAGAGTTCCAGCACGCAACATGTCGAATACAAACTCTGTCATGCTACACTAAGTGAATCCCTTGAGGTTAGTTACTTTTCATCTATGAGATACTATTCATCAACAATTTGACAAAGAAACACACCCTTTATGCACCATGGGAGTAAACATTCTTAGAATGATTTTCAGCAATTTTTGTTTTGTTGATATGAATGATATCTCTTCTAAATAAATTACAGAACTGCACACATTTTTTCTATGAAGTAGTTATCTTTAACACTTGATCTTTTCATCTGCAAGGTTGTATTGCATTATTCCTATATTATGATTTTAACTATGGTGTCTTTGATTCTAACTTCCTCTATCATTACTTTTATAGATGGAATATGAAAATCTCAAACACAAGAACAATCTTTGGCAAAAAAGCAATATGTTGAGGCTTAATTTCCTCTATCATTATCTAGTATCTACTCAAAGAATGTTTGTGGCACTTATGTAGGAACTGGTTATTGACAAACTCAAAGGATGTTAATTTTTTACAAAGAAATGCTGGCATGCTGCTGAGTAGCTTTGTTATGCTGTATGGTTACTCAAAACTACTTTGAATTCCTTTGTGTGTAATGCTTTGATATCATTAATGGGAAGCATGCTTACATTACAACAATCATCAATGAACCACAAAACATATAGAATGTGAAATTAATTTCTTTTTCTTATTTGACAAGATCAACTATTCTATCTAGTCTAGTAGTGAAATTTCTAAGATTACTACAATTCAACATTCACATGTCTGAATCAACCAAAGTAAATATACTGGTGAAAAGGTTTATAGTTGGAAAACAGATCCTCTTCAGTGGCATTTTTACTGGGTAGTGCATCCTCACTTTTTACTCTTCACACATAATAAAATGGATGGTTGTGATATCACTGTAAAAAGTTTACACAAGAGAATCTGCACCTGAAAGTTGTTAGTATTGATTCAACCCAATTAATAAGAAACCAATACGTGGCAATTAAGAATAAAACATATACCCAAAAACATTTAAATGAGATGGCGTGGATTTGTAAATTAACCAAGGTTTGTTTTCTGGTTTGGATATGTAGCAGCGTTGAAATCCTTAGTGCGAATTTTTCACTCATTTGAATCCTCCGAAGCGCGAGGAATTAGCTTATACAATTGCAAATTGAGGATACATAAGACATATACATCAATAGGTCAAGCCAATGTATATATATGAACTATGTTAAAAAACAGCTAGCTAGCTAACTACCTACCAAATAAGATAGAAAACATAAGAGTATACGTGGCTCCAAAATGAGTGCTTGCCAAAAGTGTAGTAATATTTTATTGCCGTGTTTATATTGGTTTCTATTTTTGTTTTGTTCTCCAATAGCTATATGTCAATAAGTGTCCCACATAAATCTATATGATATGATGATGTTTCTCCATGTATAAAATATGGAGAATGTTAAGGCACATGTTAAAGAAGCAAAAATAGAAATTATTAAATGTTAATTTGTGTATTTTGATTTTTGAAGCATTAAATTTCTTGTATCATTAAATATTAAATTTCTATTTTGGTATATCTTAACATGTGCCTTAAGGGCACATGTTAAGAAGACCCATAAAATATAAATGTTGTTTTAATCAAGTACTAGTACAAATATGACATATTACACAAGTAGTTTACATCTGACGAGCATATGTCAGATGTAAAACGCTATGTGGAGTAGTCTTTTCATCTGGTTTCAATATCCACAGATGTGAAAAATAAATAGACAAGACTTTTTACATCTGGTTTCAATGTACCAGAAGCATAACTAAACGCGGTGACAATCTTGTAATTATGGTGAAATATATCTAATAGTGATATCTCTCTCCCAAGACTAAAAAAAAAATGCAATAGCGCTGAGAAAAAAAAAAAACCAAAACGCAACCCTCAGCAGCAACCGTCCTCACCTGCGAAGATTGAACCGGCGATGCAAACCCTCAGCGCCGTCCTCTACCGGCGACAAGATTGAACCCTCCGCAAGCTTTAATCAACTCACCACCAGCGCTGTCCTCTCTCTCACTCGCAGTCGTCCTCTCTCTCACGAACCCTAACTCCAAATCGAAGCTTCTCTTTCTTTCTCCGGCCTCTACTCTCACGAATCGAAGCTTGTCCTCCTTTCTCCGGCCTCTACTCTCACGAATCGAAGCTTGTCTTTCTCTCTCACATCGATTCAGGTACTCTTCTTTCTTTTTTAATCCTTTTTAAATATTTTCCTTTTCGTGATTTCTTTGTGTTTTAGCTCTTAGAATTGTTACGGTGGTTATGTGGTTTTGATGGGAGATGGGGATGATTATGGTGGATGTTGAACTGTATTGTTAACAATAACTAATGTTAAACTTTATACTTTTTGAAACAGTATCGATTTTAAGTGTAATATATTATACAGAATAACATTCAAAGATTATCCAAATCCTAATTTACAAAACAGTACGGACAAGAGTATTGAATTTAAGTGTTTTATAGAAAATCTTTCATGTTTTGAAAATATATCCCCCAAATTTTAGCTATCAAACAAGAAAACATGATAAACTTGTTATACAAATATAAATAGGATTGACTATTGAGTACTAAAGTGCCTATAATATTAATTGTTTCCAAAAAGTTTGGTAGGTAAATATTGCTTATACGGACAAGAGTATTTAATTTAAGTTTTTAATAGAACATGAAAACACAATAAACTTGTTATACAGATATAAGTAGGGTTGAGTACTAAAGTGCCTATAATATTAATCATTTTCCCAAAATTTGGTAGGTGAATATTGCTTATACTTACCTGTTATGGGTGATTCTTTTGTATCCATTCAGTTTTGGGTCTAATTTTTATTTTAATGGGTCCGATGGTGGTATGTTATGCATTTTGCTAGAGGATAACTGTAATATAAAGGTCATTTTCTTGTTAAAAGTGTTCATTTTTGCCCCACCACCGGAAACTTCACTAGCCGTGATTATCGAGATATTACATCTAATTTGGGTTTGCCCACAGGGTCTGTTTATCCCACAAGGGTAATCTCAAGATCCTTGATTTCTAGCATTATTTTTATCATTACCAAAGGATAAAATTTACTGACTAAGTGTTTGTTGTAGGATGAAACTGGCAATTTACTTGTGACCGAGTATGGATTGTGCAAATACAAGGATCATCAAACCTTGTCCATGCAGGAAGTTCCTGAAAATTCTGCGCCTGGTCAGCTCCCAAGAACAGTGGATGTCATAGCAGAGGATGATCTTGTTGATTCTTGCAAGCCTGGAGATCGTGTGGCTATTGTCGGGATATATAAGGCTCTTCCAGGAAAAAGCAAAGGCAGTGTGAATGGTGTATTCAGGTAGCTTCAGAAAATAGACTGAACAATTCCTTTGCTCTTGCTTTATTGAATAGAAACTTGATTGATTAATGTGCATGCAGGACTGTGCTCATAGCCAACAATGTATCTCTTCTCAACAAAGAGGCTAATGCTCCAATCTACAGCCCTGAAGACCTTAAAAACATTAAAAAGATAGCTGAAAGAGAGGATACATTTGATCTTCTTGGTAATTCACTTGCACCTTCTATACATGGACATTCTTGGATAAAGAAAGCAGTGATGTTATTGATGCTTGGTGGAGTGGAGAAGAACTTAAAGAATGGCACTCATTTAAGAGGGTTAGTGCTTTCTCCTTGTATCCTTTTGTTTTGTTGGAAGATGGTATTATTGAAGTAGAACACATTCTTTGGCATTTATTTCTCTTACTGTTGTTTATGGAAGTTTTTAATACTGGCCTGCCTTTTTTTTAGTGACATTAACATGATGATGGTTGGTGATCCATCTGTTGCCAAGTCTCAACTCTTGAGAGCAACCATGAATATGACTTGGTAACTCTTTCGAACATGACTTGGTGGCTTTTGTCATTTGATTCTACAGTATGATCGTTCACTTACTCCAACTAAAAATATTGGACTCCCAGACTCTTTGCTTTCTCGATTTGATCTCTTGTTTATCGTGTTGGATCAAATGGATCCTGATATTGATCGCCAAATATCAGAGCACGTCCTTCGTATGCATCGATTTCGTTCTGCTATTGATGGAGGTATATAAGCAGTTTTCAGAAAATGTTGAAACATGCATTCACTAGAGAATTCAAATTAATGTACTTGCCAATACAGGTGAGGCAGCACATGATGGGAGTGTAATTCATAAGGACTTCTTGAGTACAAGAAGGTGCTATTGGTTGGCTTGCTTTGAAGAAAGCTTCTTTTTTTTTTGTTGAACTTAATAAACTGTCATGTCAGTCACTCTCCAAGTTCGTGTTCTATATGATGATCATTTGGATATAATGGAACTTCATGCAGAATTACGGATACCTGCAGACCAGAGGCAGATGCATATCCTGTCAACGAGGGTGCACAATCTTTTCCTGACGGGTCTAACAATAGTAAATCACTCTTCTTAACTCCATCTCTAAAATATTATGGATTTTAAAATTTTGACCCCAAATGACATTTATATATATTACTTTCAGATGTGTATATGAAGAATACTCCACTGTCATCAAACTGTATGGGTGGCCAGAATTCGTTGTTACAGGTCAGGTCATTGACATTTCCATGAAGGTTTTATAAACGGATATTTGACTGTCTTCTTCACCCTTGTTTTTTTAATACTGTAAATAAACGGTACATGTGAATTGTGATTAGTTATGATTTTGGATTTTCTTGCTTCAACATTATTTGCATTCAACCTTTGCATATCCAGTTTTGTGATTTGAAATATTCCTGTGCCATAGTCTCATATTTTACTTTTATATTTGTGAACCCAGCTGACCCTTAATAGGTTGAACTTGAAGGACATTAAAATTTGTTAAATTGCACAGCTGCTTTAAGCGACGCTGCATGGTTGATTCTTCAGCTAGCCTTATTTTTCCTTGCCTATTTTGATATTTATCTTTCATGCTCTGTCCTCATTGCTGAATTTTTAAACCTATGGACTGAGAACTAGTTACTTCATTTGGTGGTTTGAAATTATGAAAAGCATTGATTCTTCTAGTTGTAAATTGTCCAATATTCTCACATTATTGCTAATGTAGACCTCAGGATCACAACTTTTGGGAAGATCAGCTGCATCTCCTTCTGCTGCAACCAGCGCCACTTCTTTTGACAATACAACAGCTTCACCAATTCCATATTAGCACTTAGATGTGTGTGTGTGCTAGTTTCAGAAGGACACTAGTAAATTCTGAATGATCAAATGATAAAAAAGTAATAACTTGAGGATATAAATACATGCATGGACATATTAGCAGCTAACTATATTAGTCTTATTCATAGTATGTTTCTCTCCTCCACAGTTGCACGGGCAACATCAGATGCAATTTTCTCCACAACTTGGGCATCAACAATTTCAGAGTAGGCAGCTTTCTTCGGCACATATGCAGCATATGCTGAGCTCAGAAATGCAAATTCAAATGCAAAGGTTAGTATTAGGAAAGCTTATAGAAGCATATCTATAGTTATACATATTATTTTTTTTATTGATATCTTGCTGGATTTATGCAGACTGGAGGAACACTTCCAATAACTGCCAGAACTTTAGAAACCATAATACCTCTCTCAACTGCTCATGCCAAATTGAAGTTGAGCAGAAAGGTACTGTACTTGGCGTCTATCTTTCAGATATTTCTAATATACTAATATCATTATTTGTGATACATGTCCGTTTTGACACCAATCATAACATCTGCAGAGGCCATACCATATTAACCTCAATATTTTTTGTTACATTTGGATGTTTTGATTAGTACTAGTGATTAGTGAGAGTTTTACTTGAATCACTCCATATTTTGAGTTTTTTTTTTTTTTTTTTTGGCAAATGCTAAATAATGCCCGGGGGCATTTGTTAAGGATTCAAATTTAGAAAGTTTTACTTGGGAAAAAAAAATTAGTGAGAGTAGTTGTTAGAAGACTGGAAGATTTATTTTAATTGTACATGCGTGTATGAATAAGTTTCCTGCATTAGTTTACATCATTCTGTTTCCTGCATAAGTTTCCTGCATTCTGTTTGTTTGGATTATTGCATTTTTTTAGATCATGTAGTATGAATAAGTTGATCATGTATATGTATTGTAGGTGTTCGATGATCCCACGTCATTAACCGAGGAGGAGCTGTATGAATTGCGAAACAACTGGCAACTTGTTTTCTTGACCTATACAATCCCGAGGTAGATTATGATGTTGCCGATGATGAGGCTTAGGAGGTAGCTAGGTTAATTTGTGTGATGTTACAATGGATTCACATTAATTATGATGTTTTGAATTGTAATGACTTGTATTTTGCTTGAATGTTATAACATTTTGGATGAATGAGTTGGTATTTTGCTTGAATTGTAATGACTTGGTATTTTATTTGAATTGTAATGACTTGGTTGAATGTTGAATTGTAATGCTATTTTGGTTTTTTTTAATTACAAAATAGGATTTAAAATATAAAAAAAAAAAAAAAAACGCAGGATTTTGAAAAAAAATTAAATTAAATAAAGTTACTATTTCACATCTGGTGACTTGGTCAGATGTAAAAGGTCCAATTTAATTAAAAAAAAAAATTGGTCGGCTGAAACACGAGAACAGAGGTAAAAGGGGATAATTTTACATCTGGCGAATGTCAGATGTAAAAAGCGTAAACTTACTACTTCTTGTACGTCTACCTCTGACTGGGGTCAGATGTAAAATGAGGTTTTGGCCAGATGTAAAAAGTGTTTTCTGTACTAGTTCCATATTTAGTTACTCTTCATGGTTGGGCTATTCAACTGATTTAAGCTCATTTACCTGTGCTGGAAACAGAGTTGTGGGGATCTATTATGGGTTTAAGCTAGCCTGGGAGCGAGGATACCGTAAGATTAAAGTATACTTATTTACATTCTTTGGTTGCAATTTTGTTAAAATACGGGTGGCCGTTCACTCATCCACTTTGTATTTTCGTGGAAAATGTGCATCAGATTCATCATAATAAAATATCTGTAGATTGAATTCGTGTATTTCATGAAGCAAACCAAGTAGTGGACTGATTAGCGAAGCATGACTTATCTCTTATGGTCCGTTTGGTATGATGGAAAAAAAATCGGAGGAAAGAAAATTAATGAAGTTGGATTACCTTTTGTCAAGTTAATTTATTGGTTTGCGTAATATCATTTCCTCCCACTTTCTTTCCATCATATCAAATGGACCATTAATGTTGATATTTCAAAAAATTTAATATTGTTCTTAATTAATTTAATTTATTTGTTTCTTTGAACCGACTCTCTGTTTGTATTAGATTTCTGCGTGGTTTCTAGTTTGTTTTAGGGGACTACGCCCCTTTTGCCCTAAAAAAAATTCAACTAATTTAAACTCCATGTTAATGAATATCTAGATCAGACTCAAATTAAATATGGAATAATTTGTTTGTTTTAAAACTGTTATACAAATCATATTGTGAAGACTGTTGATCTTACTTGAATATTGTATACTGCTTGAACTTAAAAAACTAGTAGTACAGTACAGTACAGTAAATAAGAAAAAAGAGATTGGGAAGCAAGTTTACGCGTGAAGGAAGACAAGACAACGCGGCTTTGACAGTCAAAGTTGAAGAAAATCTCAAGAGTCAACAGCACTCTGCAGTACGTACGGACTTACGGTACCATAATACAGCTCAGCTCAACTCACCAAACTTGTTCTCTCTCATACCATATTAACTCACTCACTACTCACTAGCTAGTCATTATATTACTACTGCTACTGAAGAAGATTCTTAAACGAATGCTATTGCTTGCTGTTATCCATTTTGATTTCATACCCTTTGCTTGCTATAGCTTGCACCGTCCAAAAAAACCATCATACGTACTCTTCTACAATGCACTCAACTTCAAAATTACTATAATTTATAAAACTCACTATAACATAATAAGGAGAATGTAAGGACACGTGTTAACACAAATGTGGTAATTTTATATTCAAATTTGTGCATTCAACTTTCTAAATATTAAATTTGAATGGAGTCTTATAAAATGAGACAAAAAAAAAATCTCCATAAGATTTTATATTTAGGGGTAATATATCAATTTAGCCTCTAAATTATCCCTCACTCAATTGCTTAGGGACTAGTTTGATATGACTTTCACAAATTAAATGTAGATTTATTGAACAACTGATGTATCTAGCCAGATAGACTAGATACATCAGTTGTTCAATGAATCTAAAAAGTAATTTTTGTTTATAAATAAGGTCGAAGAGAGTATTTTTACTATTTTGATAAATTCAATGACGAAATTGATTAATGGATAAAAATTCAAGATTTAAATGCATTTGATCGGCTAAAAAACAGGGGATTAGACTGAACAATTTTTGTTGTACCTTATTTGATTTAGAAACTAGTTAGGAGACCAGACAAAATATATAGGTAGTAAGTGATAGGATAAAAACAAGAATTTGTGTCCATCACTGAACCACATGACAAATTTTTGTCCATAATACAACTTATTCTGGATCGGCTAAAGTCCAAACACATCAAAGCTCAACATAATGGGATAAAAATAACACGTGGCAGAAACGACCACAGAACCATGCAAACAAGCACGGATAAAGGACCTACACTCCTCACATCCAAACGTGCTCAGTAAAAAAGGACAATCCAGGTGTTATATATGGCTGATCCTCTACACATGGGGACCCACTATACTGTAAAACCGTAATATTCTCCTATATAAGCATTCATACATCAATCTCAATGTATGATATTTGCGCCTCCAATTAACACTCTCTTTACCTCATTCAAATACTGATTTAAACGTTGGAGTGCTAACATTTTTGCCGATAACTTTTCCCCCCATAATTAAAGAACCATGAATCATCAATCGTCAACAATCATGAACTCTACCAGCTAAATCATCATTGATGAAAGTTAATTATATGATGTTTTTAGTAGTACTCTTACATATCCAAATAAATAAGATATGTGTACCGAATAAATCATCTTATAAAAATGGATGATTGTCCACTGATCTTGCCTATATTACATGAATATGTACTTGCCTGATTTATATTACATGAACATGAACAAAAAATCATGAAGATATGTACTTGCCTGATATTGTCTGTATATTACATGATCATGAACATAAATGTACTTGCCTGTCATTATGTAATTTCAAACTGAAGTACTCTTGAACTCATCTAAAATCTAAATACTCCTATATGAAACAATGTTAGTTTCAAAGAAAAAATAGTACTAATGCTTAAGGAAGAAAAACATGATTAAACATGTAAGATATTAGTTAGAAAAATAAAAATGAAAGTAAAGCGTGCCATAAGGTAAAGTGTGCAAGGTAGAGTGTAAATAAGTTAGATATCAACTTTTACTCTTTCTCCAAAATCACCTTCGCAATACAGCAGTGTTCTTGCATTAATCCGATTATATTGGAGACATGGAAACAATTGCCATTTGATATTAATATTTTTAAGTGGTTCGGAATAATTTTGGCGCTTTCTGAGAAATATGTTTAATTTGCTGCAAAGTGTCTACTCTTTGTTTTATTTGCAATGTCTCTATTAACTGAGTTATGTTCACGAGGACCTCACAAATAGTTATTATGCAAAATTAATATATTTTTTCTGTAGGTTAAATATGTTTTTAGTTCTCAAAATATTCTAAATTTTTTTGTAGTCCGTCCAAATTTTCATTTTTCAATTTTAGTTCTCTTTTTATACAAAAATAGTATGTTTCAAATCACTTATTTTGATGACATCTTTATTAAAATGTTAAAATATTGTTAGTTTAATTATTTCATCTTTAGCTTAACAATTTAATCTTTATTATAAAATTATAGATAAATTAACAGCAAATATATTAAATAGTTAATTTAAATTTATTAAATTAATAGTATTTTAATTCCCTCATATCAAAAAATAAAATAAAATAATAGTTTTTAAAAAAAGGAAAAAGCTAAATGATGCGAATGTGTGTTTCGTGAATTCAATGAATGAGTTATCGCCATTTGTTCATGGTTTGGTTGCTTGCGATATACTCTAATTTTTATTTATTTATTTTTAAAATGCCAATGGGCAATGGAGGACTAAAATTAGAAGGAATTTTTAGAAAGACTAAAAATAAAATTTGATACAGGAAAAAAAAATACATTTAACATTTTTTTTATACAATTTGAAGAATTTTTTTTAAAAAGTTAAATACAAAGTTCAATATATTATACATAAATTCATGACCAAAAATACATTTAACTTTTGTACATAAGTGAGAAATTACATTTTGGTCAAAAAAATAAGTTAGAAATTACATGGACTAGAGAACCTAAAAATAAAAAAACATGGACTCTTCTTATTAAAAAATAAAAAAGAAATTACATTGACACATTTTAAATTTCGGAACAAGCACATAGTACTCTGGAACTGTGAGCTCAACACCAATTGCAATGTTTTCAGAAGCATAGTAATTTTGACCCTTCAAAGCACGACATGTTGTGACCCTTCAAAGCATACTATGTCTGCTTTGTACATGGAGGTGTATCACTTGGTGACTTAACCATGGACTCAACCATAAACTCCTCCCCGGCCTCCATGTACCATCCTCTGAACATTCCAAATTTTCAAAACAAACCTCAACAGCTTGTGGAAGTATGGTTGGTTCAAATTTCAAGAGCTTTGCATATTCAGTCAATAGTTGTAACATATAATCATACACTAACTTCATCTTTACATTCTCTTCTATGAACCTTGTCCCTTCTCTGCCAATGCCTGTTGAATTATGCATAAAAAAACACTCAGCTACAATTAAAATATTAGAGTATGAAGGTGAAATTGAATACCTTCTCAGGATGTGTGTTTCCCCAATCTACAGCATACTTAATATCTTCACACATGTTTTGCTTGCTGATGGGCCAGAAGTGCTTATGAGGTACTAAGCTTCTTGTAAATATATCATAATATCTTGGCTTTATGAACAAGGTCATTGAGTCACATGCTATTATATATTTTTCACTCATAATAAAATCATTTCAAGTACACGGTACATATGTTTACCTTATAACTGCACATTTTATTTTTTATTTAGTACATGGTAGTGGTACATGTGTACCTTATATAGTGCAGGTTTATGAGCTTCCAGTGTCTACATAGTGCGAGAGATGAAAGTGTTGTTGGGTGGAGAATTATTCAAGAAATTCGTCGTCTACTTGCAATGGATTGGGAAGTCAATATTTGTTATTCTTATCGTAAGGCGAATGATTGTGCTGATGCTCTTGCTAATTTGGGTTGTGATCATGATCCAGGGCTACGTGTGTATGAGCAATGTCCGCCTAGTGTGAGTTCATTGATGTTAGCTGATGTTATGGGGATAATTCGTCGTCTACTTGCAATGGATTGGGAAGTCAATATTTGTTATTCTTATCGTAAGGCGAATGATTGTGCTGATGCTCTTGCTAATTTGGGTTGTAATCATGATCCAGGGCTACGTGTGTATGAGCAATGTCCGCCTAGTGTGAGTTCATTGATGTTAGCTGATGTTATGGGGATAATTACCCCTAAAATCATCTCTTTGTAGTTGTTTCCTTTTTCCGGGCTTTGGCCCCTTTTTGTATCCAAAAAAAAAAGTATGCAATTAAGTTGCAAAGATCATTGTATGAGTTAAAACAATCCGGATGCATGTGGTATAATAAGCTAATTGAATATTTATTTAAAGAAGGCTATGTGAATAATCAAGGTTGTCAGAACCGGACCGGTCATCGAACCGGCGAGCTCACCGGTTCAAGGTTCAATTGGTCGGACCGGGTTCAATCGGGGTCGAACCGTTTTTAATTAAATATATATTTTAATTAATATATAAATAAATATATATATGAATATTGTTCAATATTTCATAATTTCACACATTAAAAAGATAAAATATCACAAGTCAAAATAAAATAAAATTTATAATTCAAACCAAATGAAGAATAGATGAAAAACAAAAATCTTTCCTATTCCTACGACGTCGTTGTTTTGTTTCATTTTTTTTTTAAAAAAAGAAGAAGTTAAAACGACGTCGTTTGCCCTATTTTTTTAAAAAAAAAATAAAAAATCTGCAAAACCGCTTGAACCGCCCGGTCGGTTCACCGGTCCGACCTGGTTCGACCCCGGTTCAAGCGGTTTTTTTGCCGGTCGGTTTCCTATCCGGTTTTTGCTCAAAACCGAACCATTTTCATGACCGGTTCACGGTCTGACCGGTCCAACCTACCGGTCCGGTCCGGTTTTGATAACCTTGTGAATAATCCTATTTGCCCTTGTGTTTTTATTTTTTTGACACAGCAATTCATTCATAACAATAGTGACAATACAATTAGGAATTACATCAAAAGTGTTGCGAGAAGCATGAGATAAAGTTGCTCGTACAAGAGCATGAGCGCTGCCGTTTGCTTGACGCCTAGCAAAAACAACTATAAAGTCGTTATAATAACGAAGCAAAGTAATGTTGAATAATTGAACCATACTCCGAAGGATTTGTTTGACATTTGTTAACATCATCCACAACCACCTTGCAATCCATCTCAAAGACTACCTTCCGGTAGCCCATATTAGCAACCCATTGGAGACCTTGATGCAAGCTCCAAGCTTCCGCTTCTGATCGCTGACAAATGACATCTTCCTTTGCTGTCATCGCTGAAATAAAAGTGCATGTCTCATCACGAAGGCAAGCTCACATACCCACCATATGTTCTGTCACAAACGTACATTGTCCCTACCAACTGAGCTAAGCTCTCAGACTCCTGCACATATGATATGATCTCTCTACCAACTAAACTAAGCTCACAGGGACTATATAACTCTCATTTAATTTCCTCTTTTTTCGTTATCCAGGGAAAAAGAATTGTATTCTTTTCTTTACCCATGTATATACTATACATAATTCTTAATGATTATAAAGAATATTTAAATTTGGCTTTTTTTTTGTATACTTTTCTTGACGTACTTAAAGATATATATATACCTTAAGTGTAATAATATTTTAAGAATGTTTTTATCATTTTATTCCTTATTTTTACATCTCACATATATAATATTTGTATTAGTTTTATTCCTCAAGTGTGTGACTATATATTTAATGAATTTAGAATCATCTTTCCCCCTCAAACGTGAGAAGAACAAATTCCTTTCTTCTTTGTTTTGTTTTTCCTTTCTTTCTTTCTTTCTTTCTTTCTTTCTTTCTTTCTTTCTTTCTTTCTTTCTTTCTTTCTTTCTTTCTTTCTTTCTTTCTAGTAAAGTATACTTTTTTCCTTCTTATATATGACCATTGCATTCCAATTTATTAGCACTCTTCACATCAATTTATCCATTCAATCTTTACCTTCTTTAGCTATATCCTTGTAAAAAAAATACAATTTGCTGAGGGTCTCGTCATCACTTTTGCACACAAAAATTAATATAATCTCAATCTAAACTATATTATTTTTCTCTTGGGAAAGTTGTCAACATCTCTTATTCAATCAACAGTAGTGGAATATTTTTGCTTTCACACGAAGATCTGGTAAGTATTTCCAAATATTTTGGTTATTATAACTTTGCTATGTATTTTTGTCTTGTGTTAATATTTTTCCTTGTCTTTTATAGTATTTATATTTACTTTCCATTATTTGTATAAATATTTACGTTCTATTTAAATGAAGGTAGTAATTTAAAAAATAAAATAAAAAAGGTATTTTGTTATTTTTTTAATGGCAAATATAATTATATATAAATAAAAAAGAGCGGATACATCAAAAGAGTCTACATAAGGGATTACAAGAAGTATTTACTGAACCCTAAAAAGAAAGAAAAAGTACAAAAAACTCATATCTAGAAACCTCCTAAGGCGGCCTTGACTAGACTGAGAGTCACCAAACCCCAAAAGCACCGGATGGTCCAAAAAAAAAAGTGGTAAGAAGAAATTGATAAAACAAGACAAAAAGCAAGCTTACACCCGTTCAAGATGATCACCATATATATAATAATGCAGTTAAATCTAAGATAAACTATTTTCTGTTGAAAAAATATCTATACATAATTAAAAAATGTAAGTAAATTTGTCGTTACAACTCAATTAATAATTGTAAAGACGTTAATACGCAGCAGTCTGTTTAAACTTGAATTTTCAACTTCTCCACATGTGTGTGAGAAGTGGTCCGGGTCAAAGTTCGGTCACGAGGGATTAATCCCCTCCGTTGTGTGCTGGATGTATATTTGGTATATAAAATATATAAGTTAATTTAAATATTTTTATTTTATTTAATAATAATATTGTTAAAATACAATTTAAATTTTATTATTTCTATTAAATCAATCTGAATCTAATAAATAAATTTATTATTACTAAATAACTTGAGAGATAATTTAGTTATTGAAGTTAATTTTAAAATGGGATTGGCAAAATATAAGTCTGCACCAAAGGTTTGAGTTTGTATCATGAAAAAGTTTATCATGAGAGAATAAAATGTTATTTTTGCAAAAATTTATAGTAATTTATTACGATGTAATTACTTACATTATGAATAATGTTAAGGTCACACCCTCAAGCACACTCTTTAGATACACTCCAATTGAAACTAGTCATGTCATTCACTTTTTAAATTTATTTATCTGCTACCGTTTAACTATTGATTTTATATTTTTTTTTTATAAATCCTTGAATTTTAACTTTTCATCTTCCCTAACCTTTCAACCATGTCTGTCTCTATCTTTCTCACGTTCGGACAAATTCTCCCAGGTTAAAAGAAGTTCTTTTACCCAAATTTACAACCATTATTTGCAAACTTCTGCCAAAGAAACTTCTAGATCTAAATTGTTTTTCTCCAAATAATGCCATTGACAACATTTAATGGAATATCTTTCTCAAATTCCCATTCCAATCTAAAACAATCACCAAAAGAATGTTTATACTGGTTTCTATTTTCAGAACAAAAGAGAATGTCATTGTAGATGATGTTATTGTTCAATGAACCCAGGTTAAATAGTAACAACATTGGAAAAGAATTAGATCTGGAAGAAAAGAAAAAATGAAACCCAACAAAAATTAAAAATGGAACCATAAAGACGTGTCTAATACGACCACGAGAGACTAATTCATGAAACAGATCTGAAGTAGCCATGGACGGACAGTGCTGCAACGTTGAAGTTTTCTTTTTCCTTTCTATTTTTATTTTTTTAGGAAGAATTTAATTTATATGCACCGTCGGTGTAAAGTTATTTTGCACATGCATCCAATAATATACCGACACATCATGTATGGTAATTAAAAACACATGATGTGTCACATTCATTAAATGATGTGGCAACGTGTTATTGGATGCATGTGTAAAAAAATATTACACTGACAGTGCACAGCAATTAAACTCTTTTAGGAAATGTTGTTTCTTTACCGGTTCAACCAGTTAGCAGGTAAATGAATTAAAAAAGTGAATGATGTGACTAATTTTTATTTGAGTGTGTCTAAAGAGTGTGCTAGAGGGTGTGACCCTAACATTATTCCTTACATTATATTAAATATGTTTTTGTCCCTATAAAATGAGAACTTTTAAGTTTAGATCTTACTTAATTTTGGTAATCTTTAGCAGCTTTGTACCTTGTGACTCCATGGTAAAAACATCAAACTTTTGAGTGGCTTTTCACTTGCATCTTTATCACCTCAAATTTCTTCAAAGCAACTGAATTTTCATGATCTTCTTTAAATTTAATTTTTTTTTTCTTCAACAATATCGAAAATTTTGTAATGTAAATTACTTTTTTTTATTTTTTTATTTTTTTTATTTTTATATTTTAAAAATATTAACTACACAAAATTCAATATAACTTTACTAAATTATGTTTTGCTAACTAATGTTATTTTACTAAAAAAAATCCATTTATGTTTCGCCAACTAATGTCGTGTTACTAAAAAATATCTCATAAATAGAATATAGAAAGACGGAATTTGGATTCTCTGCATTCAAAGATCTTCCATTCACCCTTTTTTTTTTTCTTGTCATTTCTATCGCCATAAACGTGAAAATGGGTTTTTATGGTAACAAAAAACGCAAGGGTTTTGCGACCCTTCTTTTAGGGATGGCAAAAAAACCCAAACCCGAGAGACCCACCCGAACCCAAACCCAAGTCAACGGGCGAAACCCGATTTGACTGGGTTTGGGTGACACCCGATAATATGGGTGTGAGTTTGGTATCAGTCATACCCACACCCGAAACCCATACACCCACCCGAAATATTTTATAATTACCTAATTACCCCCATAGTCTCCCTCAATTTCCTTGGAAGACCTTAAATTTTAGTTGTAATTTAATTTCTTGAAAGTATATGTTGTAATTTCTTGAAAGTCTATGTTTGAATTTCTTTGGAAGACCTTAATTTTAGTTGTAATTTAATTCAAAGTCTATGTTGGAATTTAATTTCTTAAATTTGCAAATTATTTTTAAATGTGTTGTGGGTTTGGGTTTGGGTGGAAAAAACCCGAACCCAATGGGTGTGGGCGTGAGTGTTGTTTTGCCACCCGAACAGTCTTTGGGTTTGGGTTTGAGTTTGGGTGATGATTTCGGGTGTGAGTTTGGTAAGTGTCAAACCCGCACCCATGGGCGCCCGTTGCCATCCCTACCTTCTTTTGCCGAGTTTTCTCCACCGGAGCCACCATAGATTACAATCGAAACATTTTTGTGAAATTGAGACTCAATCAGCTGAGTTTCTGCCTCAAATTCTTCTAATGCTGCTACCTTGGTATGTAGTAAATATATAACCCTTCCTTTGGTTTATTTATGCTATACACGTGCATTGTAGCTGCTTAATTGATTCACCAAATCTCATAGGGAAAAGTTTCTTGATTTTATAACCAGTATTATCAATTACATTACCAATACATGAATTACTATGATTATAAATTACTATGATTAACCAGATGCATAGTTATTTTTAGACACTACTCTTGCTTTTGATAATAACTGACCCCCGAACCAGATTAGGCGGTTTAGTAAACCGGATATTGGTGGTGAAAACAAAAAAATAAAAAATAAAGCACACTGTTTGTTACAAGAGACCTTGTTAGAGCTTTAAGTAAAATGTCTACTTATAATATATAGTATTATACTTTTTTCTAATAATATATTAGATCTAACACATTATTCTCTACTTTGTTTGTTTTCCCTTTCATAATTCAAAGAACTTCCACTACTTAAGGCAAAGAAACATGGAGTTTCTTACTGAACTGTCAAAAGAAGCTATCTCAAATCTTGGAGAATTGGCACTGAAGTATACGGTGAAGCAGTTTGCATATGCGATCCACCACAAAAAAATCATTGCCAACTTGAAGGAAGAACACAGTAAGTTGGAGGGTGTTAAAGAAGCACGACAAGGATGGGTGGACACAAAAAGAATGAATAGAGAAGGATTTGATCGAAACATACAACAGTGGCTCGACGACATGGCAGATTTTGAAAACAAAGAATTTCAGCTCATATCCTACCATAAAGATCCACCACCTGTTGGATCTACCTTCACTGAAGATATTAAGAGCTTGGAGTCTAGGCGAACTATTATAAAAGACGTCATTGAGAAACTGAAGGATGATAAGTTCAAAAGAATAAGCATATGTGGAATGGGTGGAGTGGGGAAAAGCACACTGGTGAAAGAACTCATCAAATTTGTAGAAAACAAGTTATTTGATAAAGTTGTGATGGCAGTGGTATCCCAAAATCCTGATTACAAGAATATCCAAAGTCAGATTGCTGATTGTTTAGGCTTGAGTTTGAAAAGTGAAGATGTAGCAGGAAGAGGCAGAGAAATAAATCAGAGAATGAAGGAAATTGATGATGAAAAGACTAAACTCCTAGTTGTGCTCGATGATGTGTGGAGTGAGCTTAATTTTGATTGGGTGGGACTTCCATCTCGAGATAATCAAAAATGTAGTAAAATATTATTCACATCACGACATGAAAAAGAGTGTCAAAAGATGGGAAGCCAAGCGAGTTTTCATGTTTCTGTTTTGCTCGAGGATGAAGCCTGGTATCTATTTCAAGCAATTACAGGTGATGTTGTATATGAACCTGCCATTTATCCAATAGCGAAACAAGTATCAAGGGAATGTGGAGGCTTACCTCTTGCAGTTGTAATTGTTGGAAAAGCGCTCGAGAATGAAAAAAAGCTTACTACATGGGAGGTTGCATTTGAGCAATTGAAAAATTCTCAGTCATCTACTTTCTCAGATGTGCACAAATTTGTCTACTCACGCATTGAGCTTAGTTTAAAATTTTTGGGTAGCAGCACAGAACACAAGATGCTCCTTATGCTTTGTGCCTTGTTTCCTGAAGACTTTGATATACTTATTGAAAGTTTATTACGTCATGCAATGGGCTTGGGATTGTTCAAAGTTGTTGGTGAGACATGGAAAGCAAGAAATCGAGTGTATAGTTTGGTGGACGATCTGAAGAGATGCTGCTTGTTGTTGGATAGCAATGTGCCAGGGTGTGTGAAGATGCACGATATTGTACGTGATGTTGTCATCTTAGTTACATTTAAAACAGATCACCGGTTTATGGTGGAATATGACATTAAAAGGCTCAAAAAAGAGAGATTGAATGACATCAGTGCAATATCACTTATCTTGGATGAGACAAGATGGCTAGAAGACAACTTAGAGTTTCCTTCACTTCAACTTCTACAAGTGCAATCAAATGAAGAGGAGTTGCCTGAACATTTCTTTCGAGGGATGAAATCACTCAAAGTTTTGTCTCTTCAAAAATTGTATATTCCAAAAATTCCATCTCTATTTGAAGCTTCAACTTGCCTTCATACATTGCAAGTAGAATATTGCAATGTTGGAGATATATCTATAATTGGTAAGGAACTTTTACACCTGGAAGTTCTAAGTTTTGCACACTCTAATATTAAAGAACTCCCTGTTGAAATAGGCAACCTAAATGTTCTAAGATTATTGGATTTGACAAATTGCAATGATCTTAATGCCATTTCTGATAATGTCTTTATAAGATTGTCTCAATTGGAAGAACTTTATTTTTGGGTGGACAATTTTCCTTGGAAAAGCAATGATGTTGCGATCAATGAGTTGACAAAGATATCTCATCAACTAAAGGTTGTTGAGATGAAAGTTAGAATGACTGAAATTTTTGTCAAGGATTTGGACTTCAACAACATACAAAAGTTTTCGATTTATGTGGGACCTGATACTTATTTGCAACGCTCTTCATATTTAGAGTCAAAAATATTGCAAATTAGTGCTATAGATTATCAATCTATTAAGAGTATATTGATGATCTCACAACTGATTAAGAAATGTCAAATCCTCATAATAGAAAGGGTGGAAAACTTGAAAAATATTGTGAGCCAATTGTTAAGTGATTGCCCATACTTGAAAGATTTAAGGGTATATTTATGTCCTCAATTGGAGTATCTGATAGATGGTACTGTTCATTGCAATCATTTTGCACAAATCTATTCATTGTCTTTGGAATATCTTCCAAATTTGAAAGAGATGTGCTATACACCAGATCACCATGAAGTCAAGGGAATGATGTTCTCATATTTGGTGAAATTTGAATTAAAAAATCTCCCAAGGTTTATTGGCTTAAACAATGCTACAAATTTGAATGAGCTCAATCAAGTAAGTTAATTTGTTTTTTTTTTTTTTTGTTGTTGTTGGTTTTATTATTATTATTATTATTATTATTATTATTATTATTATTATTATTATTATTATTATTATTATTATTAATTACTATTGTTTTATCAATTTCCTAACTTTATTGGGAGACGCATGCATGCCATGGGAATCGGATATCCTGCTGGAAATATTCCTGCTGTTTTCACGCTGTTTTTAATCAGAGCCGTCCGATCTAATTTTGATGGTTGTGATTGAATTGTACTGATTTTATTAAGAAGTAATAAGAACCGTCCGATTTGAAATGGATGGTTGAGATGCACTACAGCGTGTAACTGTGGGATTTATTACTGTAGTGCATCCTGATCCCATGCCATGGGTAGAAAACATGGAGGGAATAGTGTTTATTATTTTTGTGTGAAGTAAAATCCTAACAATTACACTACCAAAAAAAAAAAAAAAACCTAACAATTAGATTTGTTACACATTTTCAGGAATTGAGTGTTGCCACTGAAATAACTGATTCTTCGAACACAGTGAATGGCGAAAAAGCATCAAATGCCAAATTATTTTCATCTAATTGGATGAAACAATTTCCAAAATTGGAAACAATATTGTTAGAATGTTGCAGTTCTTTGGAGGTGGTGTTTGACTTGGATGGATATTTGAAATCTGGTTGGCAAGCACAAGATTTGTTGTTTCCTCAGCTAACAAAAATTGAGATATCAGATCTCAAAAATCTTTCATATGTGTGGGGTATTGCTCCACATTGTGTCAAAGGCTTCCAAAATTTGAGATTTCTAACAATATCAAACTGTGCCTCTTTAAAATATGTATTCACTTCTGCCATTGTAAGTTCAATCACAAATCTCGAGAAATTACAAGTTCGGTCTTGTGATTTGATGGAAAGGATAGTGGTTTGGAGTAGAGATGAGGAAGATGATAATAAAGGACATGATGCGACAACTATTAGTTTCAATAAACTACATACATTATCACTTTCATGGCTTCCAAAGCTAGTGAGTATTTGTTCTGATCCACTTTGGTTAGAATGTCCATCCTTGATGAATTTTGATATTCTTGATTGTCCTATGTTGGAGATATATGTCATACCAACCCATAATGATGCAAAACATGAAAACTTCAATACCATGAATTCTACAAACACAAAAGATGTTGGTTTTCAAAGTTCCAAAGGAAACAACTCAAGGTCTTCTGGTTGGTATTCTGCTGGATGTATACCCAAATTTATTCATCAAGGAAACTCAAATAAGAGAAATAATAAGGTATGTAATCTCATTGTATATATTAATTTTCCACATGTTATACCTATAGTCTTCTATATAATATCAAGATATCATAAATCCATTTGGGGCTGGTATAGTGGTGTTGGCTTGGGTCCTTGGAGTATGCTCTTATCAAGGTTTCGGGTTCGATTCCCCCTAGTGCCAATTTCGGTGGGCTAAGTCCATACGGAGCAAAAAAACCTCTGGCTTTAAATGGGGCCCCCCGCAAGTGGGTGGTGAGATTGGTCCCTTTGGATTAGTCGGTCTAAGACCGGATACCAAGTTTTCAAAAAAAAAATATCAAGATATCATATTGGAATAAATATAATGTTTAAATAATAATAATAATAATAATAATAATAATAATAATAATAATAACATTATAAACAATAATTGTGACAAGTATCTTATTCTATATTATTTTTTGTGCTTGCAGGAAGCATCGGTAACACGAGTGATTCAAGATCACATACCCTCTGTTTTTGAAATGAACAGGAAGGGAAAAAGTCACATGCCAAGTCTAGAAGATCTGTGCATAGTAAAATGTGACTTGTTGGATGCATTACTTTTTCTTGATGAAGAATGCAATTCCACCATTCTATCACACATGAAAACCATCACAATCGATAACTGTGACAAGTTAACGACCATAATAGCTAAAAGAGGAAAGAGAGAAGGCATGATAAACTCTTGCAGTCTACTAGAATCTCTTATATTAACAGATTTACCAAATCTTGTGAGGTTTTGCTATTTTGAAACATATGAATCTTTGGATAAACCACAATACATGGTAAGTATCAAAATTAATTGTCACTAAATATTTTTGATTGTTTTACATACATATATATAATATACTTACAGTTGATAAAGAAAGTTATCATTGTTATTTTATCTTACAAATATATTTTTAGGCCATTCTCTCAACCAATTTAGGACTCTTAACATTTTGTTTCTTTGCTTAGAAAGTGAAGAAATGAAATGTGTAGTACTGCATTTGCAAAATGAATTTTCTTAATTTTGTAGGATGAATCTATTGGAGATCACAAAAGCATAAGACGTCACTCACTCATAGACGAGTCCTTCTTTCCAAACTTAACTTCTTTGATTATACTAGCATGCAACAAAATCAATATATTGTTCTCTCATTCATCCATTAGCAGTCTTGAACATCTCCAGATGCTAGTAGTAAGAAATTGTGAAAACATGGAAGAAATAATATCTCATCAAGAAGAAATAGAAGCAAGTGCAAATAAGATTAGCATACCTGCATTACAACATCTTCATCTAGTGGATCTACCTAATCTTAAGGACTTCTTCAAAGGTCACTCTAATCTTGATTTTCCATCACTTCAAGAAGTGAATATTGGAAACTGTCCCAATATGGAATTGTTTTCAAGAGGATCTTCTAATACACCTAATCTTGAACATCTCACCATAGAGATTAATTCTCTCAACTACTATTGTGCACAGAAGAAAGACATCAACATTGTTATACAAGGATTTAAAGCATTTGTAAGTCTTATCTCTCAAAGTCTAAGGTGTTCATAGATAAATTATTACCTTCACCATGATTTGTTATATATAATAAATAATTTATTAGCAATCTAGGTAGTCAATTAAATAGCCAATCATCAATTTTTCGAATAATAGTAATGTGATATTTCTTGAAAATATGTTAATGAATGTTTAACAGGTAGCATCACAAGGATTCAAGATGTTGAACTGGACCAAACTACATAATGATAGATACTTCTTCAGAAACTCTGAAATAGATATCAATGAATTTCATAAATTGTTGATGCTTGTGCCGTACAATGAGATACATATGTTTCAACATGTGAAAAAACTTACTTTAAGTAATTGTGATTCACTAGTTGAGGTGTTTGGATCAGGAGGAGAAGATACAAAAGAAGGTGATGACACCACACATTATCAACTGCAGGAGATGACATTACAATATTTGCCAAAATTGAGTCACATATGGAAACACAATATTACAAAGGTTGTAAGCTTCCAGAATCTAAAAGATATTATAGTTTCAGATTGCCACAATTTGAAGAGTTTGCTCTCTCATTCCATGGCCAAAAGTCTTTTGCAACTTCAAAAATTAGTAGTTGAGGAATGTGAAATGATGGAAGAGATAATAACAAAGGGAGATGAATATATAAAAGAAGGCAAAAAAGTCAAAACTTTATTTCCTAAGCTGGAGAAATTGAAACTTCATCATCTTCCAAAGCTGGAATGTGTTTGTTTAGGAGATTATGACTATGATATCCCTTTATTCACTGTTGAAGAGGATCATGTTCAAATTTCTTTTCCAGAATTAAAGAAATTAGAGTTTCGTGACGTACCAAAGCTCAAGTGTTTTTGTTCAGGAGTGTACAACTATGATATCAGGCTCTTATCAATTGAAGAATGTCCAAATATGAGAACCTTTCCCTATGGAAATGTTATCATAAACACACCCAACCTTCATAAAATAAATTGGGATTGGGTAGATACACCCACACTTGGAGATCTTAATTTGACAATATATTATCGTCATAATTCCGAGAAATACAAGGTACATACTCAAACACAAGGTCTCCCAACTTGAACATTATATGAAAATATTCAATCAATTTTATGTTGTGCAGGTGGAGTTGCAAAAAATAGAGACATTTAGAGATGTCGATAAAGAGCTTCTTGGCTACATCAAAAGAGAAGCAAGGCTTGACATTGTAAACTGTCACAAGCTTAATTGCATTCCATCCAACATGATGGATTTATTCTCACATGTGAAGGATCTCAGAGTCGAAGAATGTAATTGCATAGAAGAGATATTTGAATCAAATCAGAGCATGTTGCTGCATAACTTATATTTGTCT
The DNA here is from genome assembly GCF_020283565.1 of Trifolium pratense. Lineage (NCBI taxonomy): Eukaryota > Viridiplantae > Streptophyta > Magnoliopsida > Fabales > Fabaceae > Trifolium > Trifolium pratense. Next base: position 13,916,320 of record NC_060064.1, on the reverse strand, counting down.
TCCCTTCCAAAACTGAAGCACCTTTGGAAAAATCATGGTCACATTTTAGGATTCAAGTGTTTACGTGGGATAATCATCAAACATTGCAATGATTTGGTACATGTGTTTCCAGATGTTTCCTTGGTTACAAGCCTTCCAAACTTGGACCGTATTGATGTGTTTGCTTGCGAGAAGATGAAAGAGATCATTGGGAATAATTGTGCACAGCAAAAGGCTAAAATTAAATTCCCACATTTGACAGGAATTACACTAGAGAATCTTCCTAGCCTCGAATGTTTCCATCAAAGCTCTTTCCCTTGCTATGTTGAGATGCCACACTGTATGTCGATAAGCATTACAAACTGCCCAGAGATGAAGACCTTTTGGCATGATGGAATCTTATACACACCAATGCTTCCGTATTCATCCGTGGACAGCCATTTTGAATATGAATGTAAAGATATAAATGAGATGATACTACGAGTAAATGAGGTATGAATTATTGCAATCGTCTTTGTCTCTTAATTTCTCCTTTCTTCTACCTAGCTATTATCAATGCACCTCAACATGTAAGTAATATTTGTGACAGGAATTATATCGGTAAAAAGGGAGATGCTCCTGAAGACAACATGCCATCTTTTCTCTAGCTAGGTTGGAAATCCTCTCATGTCTCAATCTTTTCCTTTACGAATTCTAAGACAGGCACACTAATGGATTTTATTTTGTAGCTCATGATTGTATAGACATACTACATAACTCATCAAGAAGCCATTGATCCAAATTGAATTATCTCTTCTGCTCAAATTAGATAATGGTAAGGATATTATTCAGTGGCTATATATCTTTGATATTTGATGTTTCACCTGCAAGGTTGCATATTGAATATTTATCATGTAATTTCCATAAAAAATATTTCAACTCTAAATTCCTTTTTATCATTGCTATTATAGATGGAAATTGAAAGTCTTGAAACACAGAGAACTAGCTTTGCACAAAGCAAAATAACGATCCTTTCATTCATCTACACAAAGGATGCTTCTATTTGTTAGAGAATTTCAAGGATGGTTTTTATAGAGAAATGTTTCTTCGTGCGTCTCGATAGGGGAATAAGGCATGGTTAGGGAGATTTTAATAATTGCAATAAAAGTGTAACAATTAGGACAAATGTGTTATGGCTACTTTTCTTTTGTTTGATTATCAAGGACACAAGACCCTGAATACAGTTTGATATTTTTATATTTTAAATTGTTTGGTATTAAAACAGTTTGATTATTTTTTAGAAATTTGTAATAACTTATGAGGCTGAGTATTATCAGTCATATATATACCAAGGGCTTTAATTTATGTATGTTATATTTAATGTATTCTAGCATCACAAAACTTTTGCTATTATAACTTCAAAACCGTTTGAATTATGCACACCGACATATTGAAATTGTTAAAAATCAGAGACGGCGATCATAGAGCAGAGATGGTGAATACATATCGGAGGTTACAATCAGAAACGACGAGTGATCAGTCATTTCAAACGCATAAGACCTCTTTATTGTAGTTTGATTTGGTGGAGATATTTTCCATACAATGGTGCCTACCATCTTCCATTGTTTCTATGTCTGTAAGAGATTCACTTAATTTAGGGGCAAAACAAATCAAGTTCTTCCTCAAAAAACACATAAGATGCAATCATCTTGTATTTCTCGGAATTATAACGATAATATATTGTCAAATTATGACTATAATACAATAAGTGGTCAGCTTCAAAAGTGGTCCACCATGAACTTTTATCTATGGTCAGAATTCTTCGCAGACAACCCCTCACGAGAATTTAGCTAAGTACAAAGGGAGAGTCCAACCAAAAAGACTCGAATCCTCTAGTATTGCTCAGGATACTGTTTTGGAGCATAAGTATAAAGGAGGAATTTAACCACTTTCTTCGTAGTAAAATGTAATTGACTATTTATTTACCCAATAGTTTAACTGTTTTTTATAGATAACTTTGTTATTATGATTATTATTAAGTATTATACTAGTTTTGAACTTCTGAGTAATATATTTTTGCAGCAGGTAGTTGAAGATGATGATGAAGAGGAGGATGAGGATGATGATTAAGAGGAGGACAATGCAGAAGGTAAGCTTGCAAACAAGATTCATTGCTTGCTTCTGTGCTTCAAGTGACTTATTTTTATGCTTCAAATGGGCTCATGCAAATTCTGGTCAGTGTTTTTTAATTTCATTCTTACATTTGAGTCTTCCATTACAAAGGGATATTCATGGTTCACAAATTTGTAAAATATTGTTTAGACTCGGCTGTTCTGTATTTAGAGCTGAGTTGAGAGTTGTGATAAGTCAGGCTAGTTTCATTGATAGTGTTGGGTTTTTGTATATTGGCTACATTTTGCAAAAACATATTTTAGCCAAGTGTTGAGACAAATGTGCTGACCCCAAGTGTTGTGACAAATGTTGGTACACTTTGGAACAACACCTGTCTCTGTTCTGCGCGCGCCAGCTAGGTGTTTTTATTTTCTACTCAATCTTTTGAAGATCTGTTTGAAGAATTGTTTCATGGTTTCTTACAGAGGAAGGCGCACGTGTTTAATGTGTTTCAGGAGGCAGCCAAACCCTAGTTTTATTTTCCAAAAGGATTATATTTTTGGAAAATATATTTTTGCGGTTCAAAAATATAACTATTGTTTTCAAAAATATATCACTGCTGCCGCAATTCTAGAAGCCCTAATTTTGTCTTGAAGCCCAAGTCATTCTACTACTATAAATACGAAGGCAAGCATATGGTTTCAAGCATCTAAAATCGTGTCTTACAAAGCGTGTGTTTTTAGGGATTTTAGAGTGTTAATTGTGAGCCTTTCTTGTGTCTCATTGATGCAAGCTTAGGACCTGAGTGTTATTGAGTTGTAAGTGTGAACTTCTCCTAAGCTTTGAAGTACGGAGATTGTTCTATTGTGTTGTGTGGTTTACTCGCAAGCTTTTAAGCAAGAGTGAATCCTAGTTTCTTAGGAGTGTGTCTCCACCTGTTGTGATCGTGAAATTGAATAACAACACTGTCTGTGTTGTTAAGGTGGGAATTGGGACGGGGTCTCATATCTAGGAGTTCCTAGGTAGAAGTGTCATTGGGTAGTGATTAAGTGAGAAGTTGTAAACGGGTGAGTTTAGCTTCGAAGTAATACTGCTGATAGTGGACTTCATTCCTGGATTGGTATCCCCCAGAGTAGGCTTTAGGATGAACTGGGTTAACAACTCTCGTGTGTTATTTACTTTACTGTTTGTATTGTTTTATGTTATTTGCTCTGTTTATAGACAAGTGTTGGCGCACCGGTAACAACATCTGTCTACAACAGACAAGTGTTGACACACCTTGATCAACACCTGTCCACTGTGTGCCAAGAATTTCAATTGGCATCAGAGCAGGCACCCTGTTCTGAATTTTAGGGTGAGCTCCAGGGAAACTTTTTCTGGCAAGGATGGACAAAGAAGGAGGGTTTGTTACCAGACCACCTCTTCTGGTTGGTGCTTCAAACTATGACTATTGGAAGTCCCGCATGATGGCCTTTCTAAGACAAATTGATAGCAAGACATGGAAGGCAGTTCTGAGAGGGTGGACTCCACCTGTGAAGATGGACAAAGATGGTAAACCAACTCTTGAGTTGAAATCTGCTGAAGAATGGTCCAAAGAAGAGGATGAGCTTGCTCTTGCAAACTCAAAAGCATTATATGCACTATATAATGGTGTTGACAAGCACATATTCAGACTCATCAAAAAGTGTGTCTCTGCTAAGGAAGCTTGGACAATTCTTGAGACTGTTCATGAAGGTACCTCTAAAGTAAAGCTGTCAAAGCTACAACTTCTAACAACTAAGTTTGAGAATCTAAGAATGAATGATGATGAAACCATTCAGGATTTTCAGATGACCATACTTGATTTTGACAATCAATTTGATGCCTTGGGAGAAAAGATACCTGAAGAAAAGCTGGTAAGAAAAATGCTTAGGTCTTTACCTAAGAAGTTTGACATGAAAGTCACAGCTATAGAAGAAGCAAAGGATATCACAGATATGAAGCTAGATGAACTGGTTGGTTCACTACAAACCTATGAGGTAGCTATAAATGAGAAGATGGATAAGAAAAATAAAAGCATTGCTTTTGCCTCAAATGCTGAGGAAGAAGATCAACAGAGTGACACAGAGTCTGAACATAGCATCTCTGATGCAATGGTTCTTTTGGGAAAACAATTTAATAAGGTGCTGAAGAGAATGGACAAACGCCCTAAGACAGGTGCAGCTGACATTGGTCGCAACACTTACAGGAATTTCAGAAAACCTGTAACAGATGAGAAATCAGCTCCAAATAAAGGTGTTCAATGCCATGAATGTGAGGGGTATGGTCACATTAGAAGTGAATGTGGAACCTTCCTAAAGAAACAAAAGAAGGGGTTAATAGTAACTTGGTCAGATGAAGATTCTGAGGGAGAAGCCGATACTGCAAAGGCTATACATGTATTGACAAGTGTTTGCACATCTGACACTGAATCATGTGAAGAAGAACTGACCTTTGATGAGCTTGCTGAATCATATAAAAAACTGTGTCTGAAGAGTGCAGAAGTCTACAGAGTCTCTGAAGAGCAAAAAGAAACAATTACTAAGTTACAAACTGAGAGAGATGCTAATCTGTCAAGAATCTCTGAATTTAGTACTAAATGGGAAGATAGCTTAAAGATCATTGAGGAACAAAAGGCAATTATCATCAACTTAGAAGCAGACAAGATCAAACAACTGACAGAGATAGCCCATCTGAATGAAGAGGTAACTGATTTAAACTCTCATCTTGAGAATTTAAAGAAGCATGTTCTTAGGCTATTCAAAGGAAGTGATCTAGATGAAATCCTGGAAACTTTGCCTGCGCCTAGTAGATCCAAAACAGGCATTGGGTATGAATACAAAAATGTTAATAGGATTATGGATTACAACAAAGAAGGGAAATATATGCCTGAGATAAGTAAACAACCTTCTCCAAAAATACATGACAGGATGTCGCCACACTTGGCTCCTAGACAACAGAGACAAGTGTTACCACATGTGGCACAACATCAGCAAAGATGGCAGAGACCTAGATTTATACCTAGACCCAGAAGCAGGTACCACTCCTGGAGATGTCATCACTGTGGAAGAAAGGGACACATAAGGCCCTACTGCTACAAATTGTATGGGTATCCAAGTGAAATTCCTCAAGAGTCTGATCCATCCATTACTAAAACAAGGATGGAATGGAAGCAAAAAGATGATACAACCAATACCAAGGAGTATACAGCTGAAAGCAGTGAGAAAAGTCTGATTGCTCATACGTCACTCAGAGCCTCATCAAAAGAAGATTGATACTTTGATAGTGGTTGTTCCAGACACATGACTGGTGTTGAAAAGTATTTGAAGGAGGTAAAATCCTATGCCACAAGTTTTGTGACATTTGGAGATGGAGCAAAGGGTGAAATCAAAGGTATTGGAAGACTGATTGACCATGGTCTACCAAAACTTGAAAATGTTCTCCTTGTGAAAGGGCTAACTGCCAATCTAATCAGTATAAGCCAACTATGTGATCAAGGCATGAAAGTCAACTTTACAAAAAATGAATGTCTGGTCAGCAATAATGAAGGAGACATCCTTATGAGGGGTGTTAGATCAAAAGACAACTGCTACTTATGGATCCCTCTTGAAGAAGCTAATGTATCTACATGTCTCTTAACCAAAAATGAAGAGGTTAAGCTGTGGCATCAAAAATTAGGACACCTTAACATGAAAAGCATGAAGAGAGTCATATCTGAAGAAGCTATCAGAGGACTACCAAGTTTACAGATACATGAAGGCAATATCTGTGGTGAATGTCAGATTGGGAAGCAAACCAAAGTGTCGCACCAGAAGTTGCAACACTTGTCCACCTCTAGAGTTCTTGAGTTACTACATATGGATCTGATGGGGCCCATACAAGTTGAGAGTCTTGGAGGTAAGAAATATGTTCTTGTTGTTGTTGATGACTTCTCTAGATATACTTGGGTCAATTTCATTAGGGAAAAATCTGAGACTTTTGAAGAATTCAAAAATCTTTGCTTACAACTTCAAAAAGAGAAAGATTGTGGTATTGTAAGAATCAGAAGTGACCATGGTAAGGAGTTTGAAAACTCTAAATTTGCTGACTTTTGTGCTGCTGAAGGAATAACTCATGAATTTTCTTCACCAATTACACCTCAACAAAATGGTGTGGTTGAAAGAAAGAACAGAACCTTACAAGAATCTGCTAGAGTGATGTTGCATGCCAAAAATGTTCCTTACAAGTTCTGGGCTGAAGCCATGAATACAGCATGTTACATTCACAACAGAGTAACATTAAGAAAATGTACTGCTACAACACTGTATGAACTATGGAAGAATAGGAAGCCTACTGTGAAATATTTCCATGTGTTTGGGTCAAAATGTTACATTTTGGCAGATAGAGAACCTAGGAGAAAATTGGACCCCAAAAGTGATGAGGGGATATTTTTGGGTTACTCAACCAACAACAGAGCCTACAGAGTCTTTAACTCCAGAACAAGAACTATGATGGAATCAATTAATGTTGTTGTTGATGATAGTGATACAACAAGTGCAGATTCAGCAGAAGAGACAGATGTCATAACACCTGTCCCAACATCAGATGATGATCAAACTGAAACTGAGCCTGATCAACATTCTGAATCTACTACAGAGGCTACTAGACCAAACAAAGGACCATCTACTAGAATACAGAAGAATCATCCTCTGGAACTTGTCATTGGAAATCCAAATCAAGGAATTGCAACAAGAAGATCAAAAGAAGCAATCTCCAACTCATGCTTCATATCCAAGATTGAACCAAAGAATGTTAAAGAAGCCTTGACTGATGAATACTGGATCAATGCCATGCAGGAGGAACTAACTCAGTTCAAAAGAAGTGAGGTATGGGATCTAGTACCTAGACCAGATGGTATAAATGTTATTGGTACAAAGTGGGTCTACAAGAACAAAACTGATGAAAATGGTGACATTACCAGAAATAAAGCCAGACTTGTAGCACAAGGATACACCCAGATAGAAGGAGTAGACTTTGATGAGACTTTTACTCCAGTTGCTCGCTTAGAGTCCATAAGATTGCTCTTGGCTGTGGCATGCATCTTAAAATTCAAGTTATATCAAATGGATGTAAAGAGTGCATTCCTAAATGGATATCTACATGAAGAGGTATATGTTGAACAACCCAAAGGGTTTGTAGATCCAAGCTTTCCTAACCATGTCTACAAACTAAAGAAAGCTCTCTATGGATTAAAACAAGCCCCTAGAGCATGGTATGAAAGATTGACTGAATTCCTTGTCAGCCATGGATACAAGAAAGGTGGCAATGATAAAACTCTATTTGTAAGAGAGGAGAAAGGGAAGCTAATGATAGCTCAGATATATGTGGATGATATTGTATTTGGTTGAATGTCGCGACAAATGGTGGAACATTTTGTGCATCAAATGCAATCTGAATTTGAAATGAGTCTTGTAGGTGAGCTAACTTATTTTTTAGGTCTTCAGGTCAAACAAATGGAAGACACTATATTTATCTCTCAGGAAAAATATGCAAGAAACATTGTGAAAAAATTTGGAATGGAAGGTGGTAGTCACAAAAGGACACCTGCACCTACACATTTGAAGCTTACCAAAGATGAAAAAGGGATTGATGTGGATCAAAGTCTCTACAGAAGTATGATTGGAAGCTTGCTATATCTCACAGCTAGCAGACCTGATATCATGTTTGCAGTAGGTGTTTTTGCTAGATGTTGGGAAATCGTTTCATAAACACTTTTATAAACGCAGCGGAATTTTAAAATTAAAATTTCCCATCAATGGATTCTTGTGAATGAGCATGATCAGGTCTAGAATATTACCTTTGAAGAACAAATTCGTGGCCGCTTTTCTTGATCACAAGCACCGCACTTGCAGCACCTCCACTTAGTCCACACGAACAGGAACCTTCGATCTCACAGTGCTAGCTGTTCTTGGATGAAGGCTGAGGGAATTTTGTGCGGTTTAGGGTTTAAAGAAATTCAGAATTTCTCTAAATTCAGTTAGGGTTTGTAAAACGTGATTTCTGAACTTCATAAGGCTCTATTTATAGAGTTTCTTATGAGGTCTTTAGTTTACACGAAATTGGGCTTCTCAAGCCCAATAACCGTTTGTCACTAACTGCACCCCCGCAATAAGTCTTACTTATTTTTTTCCTTCTTAACTGTCCTTATGTGTGTGACCCTGTAGGTTCTTATGACGTTGGCAATAATATTAATCGTAATATTATAAACAGTGAGCGGTATCTAGCAACACATCACTGTTACCCAAGTCATAGGAATGTCACGTGATCTGACTAACCTTTTCGTGATAAATATCTTGTGCACAATTACCCTTTTGCCCTCATGTCTATATTGAACACAAGACATAGTATGTCATCCTTGTCTAGTTCAATATTGGGCCCATAGACATATCTCCCGTTATGTAGGAGGGACAAATTCCATCTAGGTCACTCATGTCCCTCATCATGATTCGTGATATACCCATCAACCAACTTTATAATGATCCAGTTACGGATAACGTTTGAATGGCAACAAGGTATTACACTCCTGCATCTAGGGTACATAGTGGTTTCAGGTCGAAGGGTGGAATACACCTTTTATCACTATGAGAAAACTTATGACATTTCATAACACTCTATGTAGTATTCTCATGGTGGGTCAATCCGATATAAAGTTACCCTTAACATTTATATCTATGTGAAGACTTGATAACTCATTATCCATGATCAGTGAGATATGATCATCAGTCTACCAACATAATAGTCTTTATGCTTTAACGTTATCCCATTTCACAATAAAGCTTGACTATGGATATGTTTAAGAATAGTGTTCTTATATTTAATGGAATCTCACGATTAAGTCATACTTAACGTTCCATACAATGAACTTACTATTCTAGGGACTCTATTATTATTTAACACATAAACATAATAAAGAAAAGCCTTTATTTAATAAGTAAATTATCCAATACAAGTATCATGCAATTATAAATAATTGGCCTCTAGGGCTTACACCAACAATCTCCCACTAGCACTAGAGCCAATCAGGCATACTCCTAATACCTATGCCCCTAGTGTGGCCCTCATGCTTCGGCTGAGCAAGAGGCTTTGTAAGTGGATCAGCAGCATTGTCAAGTGTTGGTACTCTGCATATTTTCACATCTCCTCTATCAATTATTTCTCGAATAAGATGATAGCGCCTGAGTATGTGTTTGGACTTTTGGTGAGATCTAGGTTCCTTAGCTTGTGCGATTGCACCATTGTTGTCACAAAATAATTCAATGGGATTCACAATGCTAGGGAATATGCCAAGTTCAGTAATGAACTTCTTTATCCAAACAGCTTCCTTTGCTGCATTTGATGCAGCGATGTACTCAGCTTCGGTTGTAGAATCAGCAACTGTATCTTGCTTTGAACTCTTCCAGCTCACAGCGCCACCATTTATGCAAAACACATAGCCTGATTGCGACCTAAAGTCATCCCTATCTGTTTGGAAGCTAGCATCAGTGTAACCAATTACATTTAGCTCTTCTTGGCCTCCATATATTAGAAATGAGTCTTTAGTCCTCCTTAAGTATTTAAGGATGTTCTTGACAGCCACCCAATGAGCCTCACCAGGATCAGACTGATAACGGCTTGTTGCGCTTAAGGCATATGAAACATCTGGTCGAGTACATATCATGGCATACATGATAGATCCTATAGCCGATGCATAAGGGATCTTACTCATGCGGTCTCTTTCTTCCTTAGATGAAGGAGACTGTGTCTTTGAAAGACATAGGCCATGTTGCATAGGAATGAATCCTTTCTTGGAATCATGTATATTAAAGCGTCTTAACACTTTATCTATGTATGTACTCTGGCTCAGGCCAAGCAGTTTTCGTGATCTATCTCTATAGATTCTTATTCCTAATATATAGGCTGCTTCACCCAGATCTTTCATAGAAAAGTAATTCCCTAACCAAGTTTTAATTTGTTGCAAGGTAGGGATGTCGTTTCCTATTAGTAATATGTCATCTACATATAATACTAGGAATGCGACTATGCTCCCACTAACCTTCTTGTAAACACAAGGCTCATCTTCATTTTGAATGAATCCGTACTGTTTTACAATTTCATCAAAACGAAGATTCCAACTTCTGGAAGCTTGCTTCAATCCGTAGATTGATCGCTGTAATTTGCATATCTTTTTGGCTTCTCCTGGAATGCAAAAGCCTTCAGGTTGTGTCATATACACATCCTCAAGGAGACTCCCATTAAGGAAGGCAGTTTTTACATCCATCTGCCAGATTTCATAATCATAGTATGCAGCGATGACAAGTAAGATCCGAATGGATTTGATCATCGCAACTGGTGAAAACGTTTCATCATAGTCTACCCCATGAATTTGTTTGAAACCTTTAGCAACCAATCACGTTTTGTAGGTCTGTACCTTTCCATCCATGTCAGTCTTCTTCTTGAAGACCCACTTGCATCCTATGGGTTTAATCCCATCAGGAGCTTCCACCAAGTTCCAAACTTGATTTGTGTACATGGAATCCATTTCAGATTTCATGGCTTCAAGCCACTTCTCAGATTCAGGGCCAGTAATGGCCTCTTGATAAGTCACAGGCTCATCTTGATCCATGAGTAATACATCACCTTGTTCCGATATGAGATATCCATATCTTTCAGGTTCTTGACGTATCCTGTTGGACCTACGTGGTTCTTGTGTTATATGAGCAGGATTCTCTGTCACAACATCTTGTGCGTCCTGCTCTTGTTCCTCCATTGGTGTGTCATTACTTTGTGGATCGTGAATTTCTTCAAGATCTACTTTCCTCCCACTGATTCCTTTGGAAACAAAGTCCTTTTCTAGGAATACTCCTGTTCGAGCGACAAACACTTTGCCCTCAGAAGGATTGTAGAAGTGATATCCTTTTGTCTGTTTTGGATATCCCACAAAGAAGCACTTGTCAGATTTAGGTTCAAGTTTAGTAGAAATTTGACGTTTTACATAAACTTCGCAACCCCAAATCTTTAAGTAAGACATATGTGGTTTCTTGCCACTCCACATCTCATATGGTGTCTTTTCAACCGTTTTAGAAGGAACACGGTTAAGTGTATAAGCTGCTGTTAATAGGGCGTGTCCCCAAAAGGAGTTTGGAAGATCAGCGTGACTCATCATAGACCGCACCATGTCCAACAAGGTTCGGTTTCTTCTCTCAGACACACCATTCCATTGTGGTGTTCCAGGAGGAGTGAGTTGGGATAAGATCCCACACTCTCTTAGATGGTCATCAAACTCTAGGCTTAAATACTCACCTCCTCGATCTGATCGAAGGATTTTGATTTTCTTTCCTAGTTGGTTTTGTACTTCATTTTTAAATTCTTTGAACTTTTCAAAGGATTCGGATTTATGCTTCATTAGATACACATATCCATATCTACTGTAGTCATCAGTAAATGTGATGAAGTATTGAAAACCTCCTCTAGCATGTGTGTTCAATGGTCCACATACATCAGTATGTATGAGAGCCAAGAGATCACTTGCCCTTTCACCTTTACCAGTGAATGGGGTCTTTGTCATTTTTCCCAATAAGCAAGATCTGCATGTTTCAAAAGATTCATAATCAAATGAATCCAAGAGCCCATCTTTATGGAGCTTGGAAATGCGTTTCTCATTTATATGGCCTAAACGACAGTGCAAAGGTATGTAGGATTTAACTCATTAGGTTTAATCCTTTTTGTATCAATGTTATATATTGGCATTTCAAGATCAAGAATATATAATCCATTACTCATTTGTGCTGTGGCATAAAAGATATCATTTAAATAAATGGAGCAACAATTGTTCTTTATTATAAATGAAAAGCCAAGTTTGTCCAAACAAGAAACAGAAATAATATTCCTGCTAATGGCAGGTACATAAAAACAGTTCTCTAACTGTATTATTAAACCAGAAGGTAAAGTCAAATTAAAAACTCCTACAGCTAATGCGGCAACTCTTGCTCCATTTCCCACTCGTAGGTCGACTTCACCTTTAGCCAATCCTCTACTCCTTTGCAGCCCCTGCACATTAGTACAAATGTGAGAACCACATCCGGTATCTAATACCCATGTAGAAGAAGTAGATAAATTAATTTCAATAACAAAGATACCTGCTGAATTAGAGCTCTTTACTCCATTCTTTTTATCTTCCAGGTATTTTGGGCAGTTCCTCTTCCAATGTCCAGTCTTGTTACAGTGGAAGTGTAACGCCCCGATATTTTATACACACATTTTATTAATTTATTATTTAATCAAATATAATTTGTTCCCTTATTTCTTGTTTGGTTAATTATTTTATGATCCATTTTAGTAAAATTATTTAAAGTGTTTTAAATCAATTGTTTTATTATTTTAGAATTAAGAGTGACCAAACCAAATTTGACTAGTTAGCCAAAAAATGCCATATTTGGTTCATCCTTAATAGTTATCACGTGAATAGTATGATAGTTAGCCAAAAATACTCCATGATTTCATTAACCATAAAGTCTATAGTATTTTCTTAATATAGCCTTCTATTTGCCAACCAAGTTACTGATAGAGGTGAAATAAATATTTCTGCTTCACCATTTTGATCGGGTGCATTATTTCCCATTCATTCAAATTCAATTGTCTTAATACCATATAATTAACCTATTAGTCATCAACCATTATATTCATACCATAAGTACCTTTAACCTATTATTATTGGTTTCAATGTTATGCCATGCGTTTTTAGTTACATCATTGACAAGGCATTATATATGCAACGGTAGATAACCAAGTCTATGAAACCAAACTCCTATTTCATCAATTTGGTCGTATATAGTCGGTTTAGCCATTCTTATTAATTTTAGTTTCCATTCCAACTAAAAGACTACCACACACAGTTTCCACCAATTATTCCAAGTTCTATAAATTTCTTCTCTCATAATTTCAAGTGATCGTCAAGCTTTGATTTCGTGAGCATCGTTTCGTCGGCTTTAGAGTTTCTTCAATTAGGAAGTAAAGCGCCTATAAGGTAAGGGCTTTTTCCCCATACATTCATGCTACATAGGGATTTGTTGTGAGATAATGGTAGAACCTTTACCATTTAAAATCAACCAAAGGAATCAATTCTATAAAGAAAAAGAGGATATATTAAATTGGCACTATTACTTGTTTTGATGAAATGATATCCATCAGTATGTGTATGCTTGTCTTAATCGTGTCAATTACATATGTATATATGTCATGCTTTGTGTGTATGTTAGTATTTATGGATGTTATTATTTGTTGCAAATCAACAAAAATTAAAGTAAATAAATGTGTTTCAGTTGAGCAGTACTATGGGATTGATGGTGGTATGGTAGTATGTTCGGGTTTTTAAAAGAGAAAGTTAGTGAGACATGCATCATATAGGATGTGTATAGCAGAGTCTGTATAGGTAGCCTTTGTGGCTTGGTTTGTTTATTTTTAGCCTGTGTGGCTTGAGCCTTTGTGGCTGGTTTTACTTTTAGCCTTTGTGGCTGGTTACTTTTAGCCTGTGTGGCTAGTTTTCTCATTGGTATGAGATTTATTATCCGGATCATTAGTATCTCATATAGGGTGGTCGAGGTTGCGTTGCATTTCATATAGAGAGGAAGAAAATTAACAATAGTAAATAATTATCCCGGTCATAAAAGAACCAACGTAAAAAGGAAGGAAAACAAAAAGTATAGTTAGTCCGTAGTAAAACTGCGATCGTTGCTTCTCTTATTTCAGTTGACTTGTCGTGCAATTTGTAATATATGTTGCTTTGTTTATTTTCTGCCTTAACAATGGTACTTCTTATACTTGCTCTAATCACCAAACTCTTTTAGAAAACTAATAATTATATGTTTTTGGAAAGGTGGAGTGTTTTGTTATTATTTTATAACATTTTCTTGTGGTGAGTATGATTCAATGTGGATACGGAAATTGACCCTTACAACCAACATTTTAGGTACTCAAGGAGAAAGCTTTGATTGAATGTGATGACTGAAGCGCGCACGAACGGGGGAAAAATTGGGTTTTGTAAATTGAGAATTTTATGTAATAAATAGTTCGTTATTGTAATTTCTTCCGCTAGATGTTTCAAACTATAATTCATTTTTAATTAAGTTTATATTTTAAGTGAATTTCAATTCAGATTTTATTATACTATTTCATTTGATAAAAAAAAAGTAGCTTCACATTTTCTAATTAAGCAGAATTTTTACAAATATCTTGGATAAAAATCCGGGATGTTACAGGAAGCACCTACCCTCCTTTGCAACTCCCCTAGTGGGCTTCAAGGCTTTAGGGGTAGGTTTGGGTTTGGCAACTTCCTTGCCCTTCCCTTTGACTCCCTTCCCTTTGTTGCCCTTCCCTTTGTTTCCATTGCCAATCATAAGAACATGGTTGGACTTCCCTTTTGTTTTCATGTTCTGCTCAGCTTGCCTCAACATTCCTAGCAGTTGTGGCAGAGTCTTCTCCATGTCCGACATGGTGAAGTTTAGAACAAACTGATTAAAACTCTCCGGCAACGATTGCAAGATCAGATCAGTTGCAAGCTCATTTCCAAGTGGAAATCCCAATTTTTCTAAGTTCCCCACGTACCCAATCATCTTGAGCACATGTGGACTTACTAGAGATCCCTCAGATAGCTTGGCTGAAAACAGGGCTTTGGAAACCTCAAACCTCTCAATCCTGGCTTGCTCTTGATAGAGCGTTTTCAAGTGTTCGATCATATCGAACGCATTCATGTCCTCATGTTGCTTCTGAAGCTCAGAGGTCATGGTAGCCAGCATGAGGCACTTTGCATCCATGGCATCATCAAGACGCTTCTGATAAGCATCCCTTTGTGCCTTAGGAGCATTGGCCGCAGGTTCATCCTCAGGGTTAGGTTGGGGTTCCTCAATAGCATACAGCTTTTTCTCGTGCATGAGGACTATCCTCAAGTTACGATGCCAATCAAGAAAATTTGTCCCAGACAATTTCTCTTTGTCAAGAATGCTTCGCAAAATGTTGTTTGAAGTATTGGTGTTTGACATGGTGATCTACAATTGTAAAAGTGAAAATATAAGTATTGAACAATTTTAATACACATTTAATTAGGCCTTTAATTAAACATGCTCTCTCACTATTTTACTCAAAACAAATGACCCTCGACATTTGATTCGGAAAATCCCGTTGGAAGATTTTCTAGTGAGAATGAGATCCATATTTCACTTCGTTTTAAGTCAGCGTTGGGCTGATTACACAAAACTTAGTTGTTTAGGTAGGAAACTCCTTTCCAATTGTATCTCATACAACTCTCATATCCTTTCTATTGGGTGAATAACACTTATTCTAATCCATCACATGGAATAACCCAATACTTGCTTCTAAAGTCATATAATCTTATTATATTTTCTTTAGTTAAGTTAGACCCATTAAATAGCGATCGGATAAATAAATTACCTCACCGCAACTTATCAATATTGACAATGCACTTCGCGTTGGCAAAACCTACATTGATCGATATTGATCTTGAAGGGCGCTATTCGTTGGAAAGCGATAAAACTTAATATTAATTCCTTTGAGGGCTTTTATAATTAATTTGATCTCACCTTACCACGGCTTACATACAAATGACGTCACTCCATACATAACATGCATCAACATACATAATATAATAAAATGATATGGTTATGGCCCCTAGCGTGATTGTTCCCTCAAGCCAATGAGAGAACCTATGCTATGTCTAAGAACGACCTATACTTCTTTAAGATAGATCTTCATTGCTGTCCTTCCTGTCCTATTTGCTAATCTTATATTACATCACTACAAGAAACTCGTGTTCATACGAGGGAGTGAGATGAGAAAAGAAATTACATCAAGAGAATATAAGAGAGGCACGACACGCAGGCCGTATTTAAAATCCCAAATAAAACGAAAAGAAGAACTAAGGCCATAACCATTCATCATGCAATTTAATAACAATAAACATACAATTTATTATTATTACATTAGTCCAATTAATAAAATACCATGATTGATCACCTTACCATGATTGATCACCTCATTTCATCAATGAATCCTAATCGCACCAACACTTGATGCTTCAGATACAAACCCTAGCCGTACTCTGTTTTTTATAACAACACAACCCTTGTATTGTTACAGTAATCATTCATCAAAACGTTTCAGGATTTTGTTCACCATAGACGATTGGATATATGATGCTTCACCAGTTATCGGTTCCGAAGCTCACGCTCACAATCATCCATGCTCACGACAATCACTTAAAACTTTCAATGAACAATA